>NW_026542599.1:39681941-39881203 GCF_028750875.1 Macrosteles quadrilineatus
AATCCTGTAGATTATAGGCCAGCAACGTCATTTGTTTATGATCCATGCCAGTTCTGTTCAAGTGTGTGTTAAACCTTTGAATAGTGAAGAATATAGTATTCCTGATTTTATATGATTGAGTAAACCTAGATCCGAGTCAACGTGACAAATTTTGCAGTTGCCATCAATAAAACACATTAATTAGATCTCTGTCTGTTGTTGGCTACTTTTCAATTAAATTTGTGTTTGGTTCAGTAAGTCCTAATTATTGTGTTTTAATCATGATTTTTTTCGCAAAAAACAACGATAATTTTTTTTTATGCTACTATTTGAAATATTCTTTTGGCTATAATAATGGTACTATACATCGTCAAGTAATCCAAATGTTGTTTGAGGTTAACAACCTACATGTTTCGCCGTAAATACGGCATCGTCAGGGTTACAAAAACGAAGACATCGATGTCACACGCACACAATAAATACACGAATACGAACATTTAATTACGGAAAGACAAAGTAAACATTTAATTGACATTGATAGGCCTATCACACGCACACGACACGGACGGTCCCGGCGCAGGTAGTAGACTGCAGTGTCAGACTCCTTCCTCGCTGTTGACCATGTTATCAGTAGGACAAAGGTCAGGTGGTCATCATTGATTTGATCCCTAATGTAAATCTAATCTTTAGCAGAAATTTGAGTTGTAAGAATTTAGCTCACGCAAACGCTATTAATCATACAATAGGTCTGAACTCTCATTTAATTAAAAAAATGTTTGCAAACTGATTTATTCTCATAGTTACAAATTTTCTCATGATACCAGACAGAATTAGCACTAAAATTATGAAAAAAAATATTGGGTAACATTTCTAAATTAAATAGGGAATAAAACAATAAAACACAAATTAAGGATATAAAATATCATATTTTAAACCCAAAGCAAGTGAATTTAAAAATGTATTTACACTTTTTTAGCTAAACCATTTGAAATAAGTGTGGAAAGCAATATAAGTTATAAAAAAAAAAAAAATTGTGCGACTATCCACATTTTCCCTTTCCTACATAAATGCACTAAGATCAAGTATAATATATTTTGTACACAGCTTAGGCTATGTGTAATGTTTGGGTTTTGATCCTATAATATCCAATGAATTCTGATGCAATATTGAATGTCTTTAAATCATTAGAAACAGAATAAGTTACTATATTCAAAATATTCCAATGGGGAGATAATTTTAGGTTAAGATTGCTATAATTTCATGCATACAATATTGAGCTGCATATTTTCGTTTCATCTGCCCCATAAAATATGATACCCATAAACCTTGTCTATTAAAAGGTCAGCCAAGCCAAAGGAAAACTGTGAAACTATGCGTTGAAAAAG
The DNA here is from genome assembly GCF_028750875.1 of Macrosteles quadrilineatus. Classification (NCBI taxonomy): domain Eukaryota; kingdom Metazoa; phylum Arthropoda; class Insecta; order Hemiptera; family Cicadellidae; genus Macrosteles; species Macrosteles quadrilineatus. The sequence goes on from NW_026542599.1 coordinate 39,683,306, forward strand.
TCATTGTATTAGCAGCATTGCATTTTACTGAGAATGCCTTGAATATGTTTACATAACAATACACATCACTTTTGTCCGAAATATATAAAACTAATTACCGTACTTAAATCATGTTTAATGTTTAACAAGAAAAATGTTTTAGGAAATGTAAGACGAATAATGGTATGTACATTTAACAATGATATTTTGTCCTGTTTTATAGTTATAGACTTTTGGGTAAATTAAGATTTGCTTTCGCTATTACCATTGTAACAATAGCTGCTAAACGACAATCACATTCTCGATAGTAAATGAAAGGTCCACCTAAAAAAGGCACATAAAATATTCACAGTCATAGTATATTGTTGTTAATAGTATATTGTAATATTCTTTCATATTGCACTGCTCTGTGTTGAAGATCGTATAAATTAGGATATCGTGTTGGAAATGCAGTGCAAAATAAATAAAACTCCCCACTGCCACTCTCTTCAGCTCTAAACGCATTTTTGTAATGATATCTAAAAGCATTTTTTGAAATGTAAGATAAAAAAAAGTTAAAATGTCGTAGGAAAGAAGGATTCTAATGTACATAAAAAATCCACTTGCCAATTTAAATGTTTTATATATCTCTCGTTTTGTTTTAGTTGTCGAAATACAACAGCCTTAGTCTCAGAAGTAATTAATTGGGTCTCCACATTGACCCTCCCAGAGGCGGCTCTGTTGTCTCTCGGTCTCTCAACAGACAAGGCAATCTCTTTGATCGACTTATAGCTAATTGACTCAAAGAAAACTGGTATAACAGACTTGTACAGCTTACTGCGACTAAAAAATCGAACAAACTAAAAATTTATTTTCTGAATTTCATAAATCATTATACTTTCTTAGATATTGTAGGTAATAAAAAACTAATAGTCTTATTAGCATTCCTTTAATGTTAGTACAGACTAAATACAAACACTCTTTGGGACACTAATTGAAAATCACAGTCAAATAGGAACAAGGTTATATTTTAAATTTATATTACTTTTTTTGTAACTTACAGTGTAAGATTCACGTTCTACCCTTTTGAACAAAAACTTTAGTAAACGCAAAACATAAATAGACTATTTATTTTAAAACATGTAAAAATAAGTTATTGAAGAATATTTACGTAAACAAGAATGAACTTTAGATAAGTGTTATACCAATCAAAATTGTGAAAACAATCGGAATAAAAAAGATCTTGAAACGCGGAATTTTTTTATAATTTGATCGAGTCATTAGTTATTTATTGCATCGTAAATAAAAAACGTTGTCATAAAAATAACTACTCAGACATATCAGTCGTACAATGAATGGCTCATAGGTTTCTGGAATCAATGCACTTCATGCAACATTAATAGGCAGTACAGAAACTATTATAATTCACATTTATTGTATTATAAATAATTATTAGAAATAGAACATTTATTTGAACTGTTGGTATATTTGTAATAATTTGCAGCAAACTGTCATTTGAATGAAAAAGGATAGAACAATCTTTATGTATGTAAAGATGGTTTGAGAGGTTTTATATTGAAAAAGCATTTAATGCATAAATTTTTAACCTTTACAGATCATATGTTAAAACCATCTTTTGTATTTACTTACACTTTGAATGATCACAAATCATAATAGTTGACGTTTTCGAGAAAAACTACCATACAAGGTCTAGTTGTTCTATCTGAAATATCTGAGGAAAAATAAAAGGTAAAAACAAACCCTATGCAGTAATTACGGGTTTAAGCTTTGTAATCTATACACAGACCATGGTGTGAGTTTATGATTATTATATTTTATTTTCATCAACCCTGTGTCATTTGGATTGTTTAACTGTTCAAACTAATAAATCTCCTGTTAAAATTCCCAGTTGAATTTTTGAGGAACGAGTTGATATAGTGATTAGAGCGGGGGACTTTAGTCCTTGAGGTCTCGGGTTCAAATCCCGTCAATGTACCTATGGATTTTATTTAAGTGGTGATTCCGCAAACACTAGGTCTATCCTGAAGTAAGCCTAATTTGAAAAACAATCTTTAGACTCGTGCCTAGCTTCTTAGGAATAAAACCCTGCATCATATCAATTGTGATCGTTGGGTTTAGCATTAAAAATATAATATTAATTCTTATAATTTGGAATTCAAAGAATAATCAACTTATTTCATGGTAACAAATATGTAAATTCTTTATTTAATTCTTACATAAAGAAGACACACACAAATCCTAAACTTTTCCACATAAAAAATATTAAACTTCTTCTTGTTTGAGTAGGAATTACTATTTCAAAATCATAACGAAAACCTGAACTAACGGCTATCGCAAAATTTAAATACGGCTTTAATTTTTTTTAACTTATAAGCAACAACCAGATTTTTATAAGTGACTACGTACGTTTTACTTAAATACTTGAACGCTATTGACGGTTAAATTATGTCAAATGATGTTAAATAAAGTCATTAAAAAAATTATGTCTGATTATAATTTACTAGTTACTTCAACTACCCAATCTACAACAACTATCTTAACACTTTCACACAATACTTAGCTCGTCATTTTATACTTTTCAATTAATAATCATGTTTCTGGACTTTTTAAATATTTTAAATTAAGTTTAGAATATTGCAGATGAAAACGTTGTGTCACAAAAAATCGCATTTACTAAAATGTCAAATGAATATTTTTATTTCCACTTTATGAGACATTTAAGAAAGTCTCTTAGCATAAAAGATACTCCCTCGTTATGTTTGTGACAGTAACAATTGAAGCTGAAACATTAATTAAACTTCAGTTAGACATTGAAAAAGCTTTTCTGCTTGTCAGATGAATTGTTCTTGTTGGACGAATCCTTCAAGTTTACTATAATTAATACGCATGACAAATTGTATAAACATTTATCTCCATCTTGCATTTTAAAATGGCGTTTTCATCATAAATACACTTAAAAAAAAAAATCATCCTTCGCTCTTTGCTTCACTGTTATGCGTCAATCCATGTTTTCTAATGTGGTGGCGTCGTATAACCAATGGCAAATTTAATAATCAAATTAATAAATTATAACCTTCTAAATTTACGGAACAAAAGTTTTACTCCTACAATTCGTGTAACGGTTAAACAGAAAACCTTGTTGTATTTACCTAACTTTTTATTTGACCTGATGTTGCTACAATTTAACCCTTGAAGAGTTTGCACCTTGGCGTAAAATTACATATTTTCCACACACAAAACAGGTTTCGCTTTTATACATATAAAGTGGTGACAATATTAAACTCACTGATATAATACGCTTCATATTTCAGTCACTTAGTAGAATTAATTGCAACTAGTGAATTTCCAATGAATTTCCAAAAAAAAAGGTCAGTGACAATGTATTTTTATAATTTTAACATTGCAAAACATTTCTTATGACATTTGAATTATTTGCTATTTTTAGTTACCTTAAAAGTATATGCCTTGTAGTTAAGGAAATCACTACGTTAAGGGCATAATTAATCGAATTTGCGAAAATAAGGTGATATTGGTGAGAGAAACCAAGTACTTAAGTAAGTAAGTTTACATGTAACCCAAACACTTTACTCAGTTTTGATTTCAACTTTAGCCTTGAATTTCTTGAATTATTCTCCCAAGTGGAGGTGTTTAGGGATTATCTAAGCAAAACTACGACGAAAAACTAATTTAAACTATAAAAAAATACCCCCGCCGCAGCAAACCTGCAGACTAAGCGAATTTCCATTTGACTGATTGGATTTACACTGAAATGTCTACTTAAAAATATAACATTTATTCTTGATTTAAATAGAATTAGTTTAACAAGTACTTAGGTTTGCTGCATCAGGGAGGGTAAAACTGTTTTTTTTTTTTTTTTTATGTGAATTGTTAGTAAGAAATAAAAACATTTTCCAAATTTGATCAAAATATGTTCACAAACAAGCAAACTACAACAGTTTACTTATTCTCCATAAGAATAACATGGGAATTTTTAATTTAAAATTTTTTGGAATTTTCTCCGTAACCATTAGGCGCATAATAACGCGTCAATATACTAAGTTATTTGTTTTTTGAAGCTCTACAAAATGGTTTGTAAAGAAATTGCTAAATTTTATGTTTTTTGGGTCAAAAATGGGAAAAACCTATTTTTACCCATAAAACCCCCCGTAAACGCCCGTTCCCATAGTCCGATCATGCTGGATCGCGAACTCGTTCGAATAAACGTACGTTTACATGTTTGTACCAAATTTCATCAAAATCGGATCATTTTTGCTCGAGTTATCGTGCTGACGGACATATATATATATATATATATATATATATATATATATATATATATATGAATTTGAACGGATGGTGTTTTTGGCCTCTAGGGACCTCAAAACGAAAAAAAAAAATCGGTCCCGCGTCCAGGTCTTACCATGAGTACTACGGTAATAGCTTATTCCCTATATGGGAAATTCGCTAATAATCAAATGTATTTCTCATTAATGTTTTCATGACAAGGAACAATATTGGACAACAAAACAGACAGCTGATAGTAAAAACAACATTCATATCATCTGTATGACTATTACAAATAAATAGAAAAGGCAGGCATTTTCAACAGAATTTACCTTACAATTCACATTTATTTTCAGACAATCTAATTTTAGGTGTATCAGTAAAAAAGAAGAAGCAGAACACTTGGCAAGTCAACAGACATTTATCTCTCAAAGATTAATATGGTAGACCGCTTCATGTATAATATACATGAACAATAACTGTGTTTTTTTCTTCTATGCTCCTTTTTCTAATGCATTAAAAACAGAATGCAACAAGCACCTACTTAATTTTACAAACAGATTTCGTTCCATAGATGAATAAAGTTACCTTGAATATAAACATCAAAATGTTATGGGATTTTAGAGTATTAAATACAAAACAAAAATACATAAAAGCTATATGGTTATGTTTATAATTTACAAATACTATACAGTACAAAATTAATCAACTCAGGCTCTTTCCTTCCAACAAAACCTGAATTATCCACTCTGGTCAATTCTTTACATTTCATTTGTATGTGAATTCCTTGTGATTCTACTTGGTGAATTGAAACATACACTATTTTCTAACATATGTTTCGATGATAGTGTTTTTGCGTTGCACTGTTGCACTGCTATGACAATAATACGAATGTTTTTTTTATTTTTTTTCAGTTTATTTCACATTTTTCTTATAAATAAATGTTTTGACTGCCTTTTTGAAATGACAAAGCCTGAGGATGAGGAAAACAAGAGACAGTGATTACTTTTTGCGGGTAGAAAATGACGGTCAATTTGTCTCGGTAGTTTGACGCAAAACCACAAATTACTGTAAGATGTGATTTATTCTTTTCGGAACTACTTTGTAGTACTTTACAGTGCATACGACTAGTTTATATTTAATATGGTAGGAAAGTGGTGATGTTATCATTCTATGAATATTTAGAATTTTTGTTATAACTCTTTAGCGGATATGGTGAGACCGAAGATTTATTATTTATAAATAATACTAGCAATAATTTAAACATATGCTCATAGTAAATTACAAATATGCGCCCATTGATACTTGTATTCATTCAAAAGTCATATGGAGTGTTTTTGCGCAACCCAAATTTTGCTTGCACTGTGAGGCACTATTTAACGACAAAACAAGCTTTACACAATAAATGATTAACTTGTAAGGGGTATCTGATTGTAAGGGGTACAGGCTGTTTAGAGACACCTGTAAATAAAAAAGAAAATTCGAAACGAATGAGGAAGAAAATTTAAAAAGCTTAACTTTGTAGATGACATTTTCCTTTTTCATTATTAAATACTTGTTCTTGTTATACCATAGTAATAACTGTTCATTTGAGCTTCAATATAAATACAGAATATTTCAACTGAAGCTAAATCGATGCTATTTGTCTTTAAAACCATACAAAATCCACGGAATATAAAACATTGTATAAAGAAATTATGAAAAAATGTAAAGTTGCAATTAGGAATATATTGTTAAATTTCTAGACACAAGCATGTTGTATGACAATGTCCAGAACACTTCAGCAAGGTACAATATAATTTACAATGTAATTTTACCTAATTTTCTCCTGCCTTTTACAAATATACTTTTCCTGCTACTTAATTGAAACTGTGTTTTTCTAAAGAGAAATAGATGACTTAATGAAAAACATTTACTGGTCACCATCTACTAAAATTATGATCATTTAGGGTAATGCGGTAAGATAGGATTAGTCAGGTGATGTCCCAAACCTATAGATAATCAGTGGGTGGAAACATAGATAAGCAGCATTGGGGTGTATGATATCCTGTAGTCTAATAGGATCTGTGTAGTTTGATTGGTACATTTAAACATAATGCAAATAAAGGTAATTCCACTAACACCGCAATACAATCATTATCTTATCAATTCAGCAAAATGTGTATACTATTGTGAATTGTAAGTTCGCCAGCTAACACTACTTACCCCCTTAACAGTTAGGAACATATTCTTAAAAAATGAATATATTTTCCCTTACAACAATATACATTTTATAGAGAAACTATGACCTCCCTAGAAAAATAAACCGGATGGATTAACAATGAAATTTATACGTACCAAAGATGCTAACAGAGTGCATGCTCTTGTATTTCTGTGTTTAATTACAATTCATTCAGTGTATTTTTTGTTTAAAAGACTCTTCGTTTGTGGATGCCAACTCATTTTAAGGGCTTACAACTATAAAACACCCCTATTTCCAGAGAACCTTATTTTATGCAATTTTTCACACCAACGTTTCGCGGGACCAAAACAACGTCCCGCTTCCTCAGGGAATTAAAACTTTATGTTTCTCGCGTACACGAGCTGAACGCCTAACCACGACTGAAGGAAGCGGGACGTTGTTTTGGTCCCGCGAAACGTCGGAGTAAATCTAAGGACGATTTTTTAATGTGCGTGTATGAGTGTGTTGTGTGTCTCCGTGTATTACATTTTGACGAGTCCTGGATTAACAAATAAGGTGAGTGAAGCCCACAAGCTGATCAACACAGAAACCCTTTTTTTAGCTTCTGTGCATCGCAGGGAAAATCTACGCATACCGTTAAAAAGATATTTGCCTGTAGACGTGCAGAATTCCTTTATAAATTAAAATAGGCTAAAAAATAAGCACAAAAATGAATTTAACATAACATGGGCCTTATGGATTGGCATGTTTGTGACAAAATATAAACAGAAAATCAAAACCAATGGAAGAAATTCCAATTCCATGTTTTATTTAAAGCTATAAGGAAGTTTGCACAATACATACTTTTGGTCGAGTTTCCGACCACAGCGCAAGCTTTAGTTATTTTAATTTTATTTCTCATTCAAAAAACTTATATTCCTAGTTACACAAAAAAATTCACAATTCTTGTTTTTAGTTCATATTAGTTATGAGTTGTCCTTTAATCATACTAAAGTCCACTACGAACATCTGTAAACTACGTCAAATAAAGCAGAATTAAATAATAATTTGGCAAATGTTCTGTAGTGAATATCTATTTAGGTCTAAACATTGTAGATGTTACTAAAAATAACTTGTTTTAATGAAATTTACTAGTTATACAAGAACAATAAATACAACCGAATAATTTAGAAAGGAGAAATGTGGTCACAAAAAACGTGGAGTGGGGATGTAAGCTTCATTAGGCACTCACTAAAGCTTCTGGCCTTTTCACTTCAAGTAGCTATTACGGCACTAAATCTATGCATTTATTTTAATTACCATTAGAAAGTTTTTACAGCTGCAAAGTATATTAAATATATTAGTTTTTATGTTAGCACATATGCATATCAAAGTTCCAGTAGGGTAATTTAAGAGTAAGGCAATTGTCATAATATTTAATATATTGGCTTTCATATTATTTAAATTGAACTTCATTTGATACCAAAAATGTATGGATAATTATTCAATAACGTTAACACAAAGGACTTGGATTGTTCTAAACGTAATTTAGTTTTAATAACTTAACTAAACAAAAAACATTTATGTTGTATTACAATGTTTAACCATCGAAGGAAAAGTTATAAGCCATCTAAAGATCTTATACATCAAATTTGCATTACAAAATAATGAAAATTATATATATATTATCATTTGTACATTAAGTATAATAATACATTATAAAACAGGTTTTAGTGAAAGTGAGGACTTAAAAATTTTACAATAGGTTGGTTTGAATAATTTCCACTTCTTATACACAGCCTGTGTACTAAAGAAACCTATGTTTGAATAATCACAATTGACTTTGGCTCTTGTTTTGGCTAATCGGATTTGACGCAAATCATGTTTGTAACACAAATTGGGATATATGTGAACACACTCTTAAAAAACAATTCAGTTAGGAAATTCTGTTTTATGTTAGCGTTATATGGTAATCAAAAATATATAATTTAATAAAATTGAAGATATCTTAGATAAATATGACCATGATGTTATTCAAAATATTTTAGAAAACCCAGATATTGAAGAAATACTTAGAAAATTAATTTATATCAAACATAATATAAACATTAAATATATTAATATTGAAAATGTATATGAAATAACGTATGCTCACGCTTTAATACTACTTAATAAATTTCCTCAAGCAGAGATAAATTTGTTTCTAACAGAACATTCTAAAGATTTACTTGAATTAAAAACCCCAAGTATAATTGACACTCATTATAATCTTTTGACTATAATGTATTAAATATATACTACACAATAAAAATTTAAAAATTAAAAATGTTATATTTTATATTGAGCATAATTTGGTATAAATAAGTTAGTAAATCTCTTAAACTATAATTTATTTTTAGATTTTACCATACAAAAATATCTAACTTATTTATTCTTTGATAGTATTTCAAGTGACTCTTAATCTATATTATTTGTTTTATAATATTTAAAAATCAAAATGATAATTGATATAATTACAAATAATATTAACAGTGCATTGACAATACCAATCTTCAGTGTAAATATTGAAAATAATAATGTAAATGTTACAACAATTGAGATTACAGTCACTAATGATGGTTTACCATTTGATTCATTTTCTATTTTATCAGGTCTAATATTTTGAAGAATTTCTTTTAACCTTACTGAAAAAATATTTTGGATTTTAGATTTTGGTTTATCATTACTGACTTCAACAATTTCCATTTTTATATACTTAAATTTAAAATAAAGCTACATATAAATATTACTACAGTTTCTACAACCATTCATTACAATGTCAGATTCTGTTGATACTCCACAGAGGTTAAACTTATTCTATGTGGACGGTTTACCTGGTGATATAAAATTTAATAAAATTGAAGATATCTTAGATAAATATGATCATGATGTTATTCAAAGTATTTTAGAAAAACCAGATATTGAAGAAGTACTTGGAAAATTAATTTATATTAAACATAATATAAATATTAAATATATTAATATTGAAAATGCATATGAAATAACGTATGCACATGCTTTATTATTACTTAATAAATTTCCTCAAGCAGAGATAAATTTGTTTCTAACAGAACATTCTAAAGATTTACTTGAATTAAAAGCCCCAAGTATAATTGACACTCACTTTAATCTTTTGACAATAGAAGATTGGAGAATTGATCAACCTACAACATCTAAAAAAAGAAAGTTTGAAGAAATTAGTGAAGTGAATGCCAAAGATTTACTTGAAGAATTTAAAAAAGAATTGGAATCATTTGATAATTTTCAAGACTCACCATACATTTGATAGTATAAATATGTATGCTATTGATATATATCGACTGTAATATGAAGAAAACAAAGAATAATGAGTGTAAAAATATACAAGACTTTGTATCAGAAAAAGTTAAAGAAACTATAGAAAATTATGTAGTTGCATTTCATTTGAATAATAAAGATTTTAAATGTTTAGGTTGTTTAAGAATAGATGACAATATTCAAAATATGTTTAATTTAGAAAATAATAAAATATATGATATTTATTTAAAACTAAATAGACCAATATCTGATTGTACTACTCGTCTTGTATTAACTCGAATAACAAATGAAAAATATAGTAATTAGAAAGTATTTTACAAATTTCTTATATTTAAACCAATGCTTGGTGGTTGGTGGTTTTATTTTTAATCATGATATTACTCTGTGAAGTGTGTGGAACTCTTTATGATCCTACACTTGGTAACGAACATGAACACGACTCTACATTTGAAAACCATTTTATAGAAGTTGAATCAGCTGCCAAATGTAGACTTGTTACTCTAAAAGCTGGTAATCCAAATGGTTTTGTTTGTATTAAAACTTATATGGAGTGGTTGAGAGATAATGTAATTTATCAACTAAAACATTATCAACAAATACATGGAAGTATAAAATATAACATGTTGTTAGAATGTAAATTTTCAAAATCTGAAGATGAGTTACAAACAAAAAGTTTTAAAACGCAAAACCTTACAGTTTTCAGTTTAACTGATTTAAATCAACAATATACAAGTAATATAGAAAAGTTATTACTGGAAAAATCTAATTTAGAAATGCGTGGATCAGGTTGGGCCATTTACACGATAGTCAAACTTGAACTTCGCATAAACAGATACGAACCAGTTTGGGGATCATCACACTGTTACAAAAGAATCAAACTACCCTCTTTCATAAATGGTAAGAAATCTCTTGTAAACCCCTTTCGTACAAGTAGTATGAAAACTAAATGTTGTAGTAATAACAACATATGTTTCAAAATAGCTATAATGGGTAAACTATTAGCAGATGCTAAAAAAGATTACCATAACATTTTAAATTACTTCAAATATGTATCTATAAGTAATCGTTATAACTGGTGTATTTCCTTTCCTGTCAAACTTGACGAGATACAAGTATTTGAAACCATAAACAATATATCAATTAACGTCTACACACTAGACAGTAAAAATAAACAAATAATTCCCCTTAAAGTGACACCCCAAAGAAAACATGATCATCGAGATATACTATTGTACAGTAACCATTACATGTGGATAAGAAATTTTGAAGCATTCATAGGTAAACAATTAGTGAAAACATCATCTAGACTGTACATTTGTAGACAGTGTTTCAAACATTTCTACAAGAAACTCCATCTTCTGAATCATGAAACCGTCTGTGCAACAACTCCCTCAGATCCAATTGTCACACTACCAAAAACTGGTACTAAACTGTTCTTTAAAAATTACCACAAACAGTTGAAGATACCCTTTGTCATTTACTGTGACATAAAAAGTAAGTTAGTCAAAGAGGATACCTGTGAACCAAATCCAAATACTTCGTTCACTCATCGTATAGGTACATACTCAATAGAAAGTCTCACATACAATATCATAGATGAATCAAGTAAAATAATACGTACACTTACCTTTCCAGACATATCCACATTCATGATATCATTAGAAAGTGAATGTGAATCAATAGGAAGGATATATAAAAGAAATATCCCTCCTAACTGTTATCCTCCCAAACCACAAATCAATGACACCTGTCACATATGTGGTCATATTCTTGATAACGACTATGTCCTTGACCATAATCACATAAATGGACAAGTAAGAGGTTACACCCATTCAACATGTAACTTTAACTATCGTCTACCACATTTTGTTCCTATAATAATTAAGGATTTCGGAATAGAACTGTTAAACTACTTCACCAGTGTCAATGCAAACATAAAATTCATCCCATTCAAGGGACAGATAGAGAAGTTCTTTTGCATATCAAAAAGAATCAAGAACACGACAATGAAGTTTTTAGATTTCTTCCAATTCATCCCCGATGATATACCATTCCATAAACTAGAATCTATACGATCAATCTGTATAGAGAACTATAACCTCGACATATTTCACTACCTGACAATAGGTTCTTACTGTTTCGACGTCATGCTCAAAGTCACTAAAGTCCAAATAGAACTTTTAAACGACATAGACATGTACAACATGATAATGAAAGGAATAAGAGGTGGATATACATCTGCAATTAAAAGCTATGCAAAATCAAATCACCACACTCTTCCAAACTATAACGCCTCAGAACCAGATTCATTTATATACTTTTACGATATAATAGGTCTATACGCCACTATAATGTCAACAGAACCACTTCCACTTGACAATTTCAAATGGATTTCACCATCAACATTTGACCTATACAATATCAATAATAATAATGGTACAGGTTACATTTTAGAAGTAGATTTAAAATACCCTTTCAATATCGATCACATAGACTATCCACTATGCCCTTACCACGATGAAAGTACAGGAGGTAGGACATTAATATCTTCTTTCAAAGATAGAAAACATTACGTGATCCATTACAAGACCTTAGAACAAGCTCTGTCAATGGGCATGATACTAGAGAAAGTCCATAGAGTCATTTCATTTAACCAATCATGTTGGTTAAAACCCTACATAGACATAAACACCCAATTACGAACAACCTACTCACACGACAAAACCCTCTCAAATTTCTTTAAACTGCAATCGAACTTAATCTATGGCAAGTCAATAGAAAAAGTAACTGAAAACCTAAACAAATACTTCCTGTACAACAACACTAAGAAACTCATGTACTTAATAAAACAACCCACGTTCATAGACAGACTAATTCTAAATGAAAACAACTATATAATATTCATGAAAAAGAAAAGGGTCCAGTGCAAGAAACCCATACCTGTAGGATTTTCAATACTAGATCTAAGTAAGAGATACATGTACCACATGTATTACAATAACTTGAAAAAGTACTTCCCACCGTTCAATTTAATATACACAGACAACGATTCATTTGCAATACAAGTATTCACTACTGATACTACTTCATTTACAAAAGATCAACATTTCATTTCTAATACTCTCTTAGGTAAATTCAAAGATACATCTCCTAATAATCCCATTCTAGAATTCGTTACAGTAAGAAGTAAAACATACGGGTACAGGACATTGAAAGATACCATACCACGACTAAAGAATTTACCCAAATCTTTTAATTTTACAAACTATAAAAACATACTACTGTCCATTAAAATGTACAACACCTATAACAGAGTAATTGATAATAAACTATACCAAATAATACAGAATAAAGCAGTAATAAAAAATAAACAAACACACACACACCCAAATACACACACCAATACACACACCAATACACACACACACACACACATAACACAATGACATCATCATGAACACCCTCCATCATCACCCTCTCTCTCTCTCACTCTATCTCTCTCACTCACTATCACTCCTCTATCTCCCCTCTCTCTAACTCTCTCTCACTCTCTCAATACCCCTCTTCCTCCCCCATTTTCTCTCTCACTCTCTCTCTCTCTCTCTCTCACACTCCCATCTCACATTCTCTCTCTCTCTTTTCAATACCCCTCTTCCTCCCCCATTTTCTCTTTCACTCTCTCTCTCACTCACTCACAACCCCAAACATTCTCTATCAATCTCTCTTTCATTACCCTCTTCATCATCCATTTCTCTTTCATTCTCTCTTTCTCTTTCATTCTCTCATTCTATTACAATAACAAAACCCCAACCCTCAACTTTCAATCACATGTACCCCTCCAATCACACATACATGAAAATTTTCAATTTCATTTCAATTCTCCATAAAATCATCTCTTTCCATAACTACTTTTGTTCACATTCTCGCTCTGTTGGCAAGTTCAACTCTAATCAAGATAGAGTATGACAGATGGCAAAACTCTCCTGTTGTCAAAATAACTTCAAGCAACGTAACCTATGTCAACGAGATTCCATTTCCCGCGGTGACCTTTTGTTTTCCGCTATCTCTTGACATGAAGTACAACTACGCGGGGCTTATGGAGAAATGTTTCCTGTGCGACGATCGTACTTCTTGTAGATTCAATGAAGAATGTAGCTTTGAAGAGAAGACGTCTCTTGGTATCACTTCAATGATCTGTTCTCTAATGTGGTCACTTGTAAGTCTTTGGGTAGAATATATAAGGAAAATTAATAGTTCAATACAAAATGATCAGTTTTCAACCTGTTTTACAAAAATATATAAACTTCATGATTGGTACATAGAGGCATTTGGGAAAATTGGTATAGAAGAGTTGAATTTTAATACTGGATGCAATCAAAATGAGTGTCAAATGTTTATATCGCCCAAGGGTATGTGTTTTACTATTAATGGTCTCCGCCATGAAGACATTTACAGGGAAAACGTTATTGTTACTTTGCCTCCGACAAACTACCCTTACGATTCAAGCTCCTTTGATTACATAGGGAAAAGATGGACTTTGGACAGTATGATGTATCGTCGTACAAACGTCGAAATTCCTACGACGCCTAAATACACGAATGGAGATACTAGGCTTATATTAGATTTACCAGAACACAAAAATGCAGAATCATGCTTAACTGACGAAGAAATAGGTTTAATCCATATACACAACCCTGTTGAAATTCCTTTTACCTTTAAAAATCATATCCAAATAAAAAAGGGGTTGCTAAATCCATAAGGATAACTCCTAAATTAGTAACTTCAGAAAGCGGCCTTGAGCAGTACGATCCTTCCGTAAGAGGATGTTAGTAGATATAATAGGAGAAAGATACCTCACTTTCGGCGTTTTTGGGCCCAGAACTTTTAAAATTTTTGGCGAAAAAACACCCAAAATAGATATAAAATGATGGTTTTACCCCACTTTTGGCGTTTTAGAGGCTATATGGGGGCACTTTTTTGATTAAAAAATGTTTTTAATACTGAAAAACATGTCTGGAATATGGCTCATTTTTTTGGCCACTTTTTTTAAGACCCGGCTCTCGTCCAATACAAGCCCATACAAATGTTCAAACTCCATTAAAATTTCAAATCCACATCCATTCCCATGTATATTTTCAGAATCATGTGAGGTTTGTGCGCGAACTCGGGCACGCTTATGGCTATGCGTAAACTATGCCCGACTCAAATGAATGACTGAGAGTGTAACCTAATGACCCCAATCAAAACCAATTGTCAACATTCTCTGCCTGTCTGGGGCAGGTTTAGACAATTACCAAATATGTTTGATTGACCTCAATTATTCAATTGTTCAATTTCAGTTTGTTCAATTTCCATTGTTAAGTTCTAAATTAATTTAGACAATTTTGTGGTATAAAAAGGGGGCATTCTACGGTATCATCACTCACTCTTCCAGGTGGAAACCTGGATCTTCTTGTTTTGGTAAGTCTTTGACATCTAAGCTAGACTATTGTAATATGTTGTCGCGTGTCGGGTCATGGGATCAATTGGTGGCGTAATTGATGCTTGTACCCATACTCTGTATTTCTTTTAACTTAGGAGTGTAGCTAATTTCCTGAGTCCATTTTTAAAAACTTAACCGAATTCAGTCACTAAGGGACTTGTAAAAAATGTATATAAGTCTATTTTTAAACACTTGGAGTATTTTGAACAGTCACTAAGGAACTTAAAATGTATATAAATCTATTTTTAAACACTTAGAGTATTTTGAACAGTCACTAAGGAACTTAAAATGTATATAAGTCTATTTTTTAAAACTTAGCCAAATTCACTCACGGGGGGACTTTGAGTCAAAAGTGTGCACAAGTTATTATTTAAAAACATAGCCAAATTTCATGCACCTGGGGACTTTGAGTCAAAAGTGTGTACAAGTTATTATTTAAAAACTTAGCCGAATTATACTCACTATATAATTTTGTCAAGTCCCTTTTAACATAGGTAACATAGTCTTCTCTATAACCAACACTCACTCTGTATATATGTGGACTCAGCAATCTGAATTGCTAAAAAGTATTTTTATTTAAGATTTTGGATTTAGTTTTGATTTAGAAAATTACAATTGCCAAATCTTATTGTATGAAATTGTTTTGAATATTAAGATTTAAAATTCTGATTTAAATTATTATTTCCCATTAATTGAAATTGTCTAAAATGTAATTTCTACCATATAGAAGATGCTAACTTTGTTTTTTAGTTACATGTTAACTGTGTGCTGCTTCTCTATCCAAAAAAGTAACTTATTTTGTTATTACTATTTTTAAGTGAGTCAAAAATATATACAAGTTATTATTTAAAAACTTAGCCAAATTCACTCACGGGGGGACTTTGAGTCAAAAGTGTGTAAAAGTTATTATTTAAAAACTTAGCCAAATTCACTCACGGGGGGACTTTGAGTCAAAAGTGTGCACAAGTTATTATTTAAAAACTTAGCCAAATTCACTCACGGGGGGACTTTGAGTCAAAAGTGTGCACAAGTTATTATTTTAAAACTTAGCCAAATTCACTCACGGGGGGACTTTGAGTCCAAAGTGAGCACAAGTTATTATTTAAAAACTTAGCCAAATTCACTCACGGGGGGACTTTGAGTCAAAAGTGTGCACAAGTTATTATTTAAAAACTTAGCCAAATTATACTCACTATATATTTTTGTCAAGTCCCCTTTCAAATAGGTAACACTCATTCTGTATATATGTAGACTCAGCAATCTGAATTGCTAAAAATCATTTTTTATTTAAGATTTTGGATTTAGTTTTGATTTAGAAAATTACAATTGCCAAATCTTATTGTACGAAATTGTTTTGAATATTAAAATTTAAAATTCTGATTCAAATTATTATTTTTCATTAATTGAAATTGTTAAAATGTAATTTCTACTATATAGAAGATGCCAAAATAGTTTTTTAGTTACATATATAAAAATGAAGACTACATGTCAACATTGTTTCGCATCGCTCTCCAAAAAAAGCAATCTGATTCGCCACTACAATTTGATACATCAAATGAAGGTATGCAAACTGTGTGATTTGATCTGTGATAGTAACATAGCTCTAAAATCTTATATATTACAAACTCATAAGACTTGTAATTTCTGTAAAAGAAATGTTGTTGGTCATTTTAAAAGACACGTAAATTCTTGTAACAAATGTCCATATACAATGATTAAATTTGTCGGTGAATCGATTAAAACTGAACTTAAAAGTACTCTTCAGTCTTGTCCTCTACCGATAAAATGGACTTTAGTAAGGAGAATCAAATTTATAAAATATTCAACGGATCAAAACGGAAAATTAGTTAATGAGAAAGAATGTATTGCAGATTTTAGAAGCCTTACAATCCTAACCATTGAGAAGAGAGATTTAAAGCCTCAAATTGAAAATGCTCTTTTAAAGATTGACGCTTCCATGCACAAATATCAAGCCGAAGGTAGTGGATGGATATATGACCACACTAAATATTGGCAGTTACATGTTTACAAGTATAAGCCCCTAACTCCAAAGTCATACATTCCTACACCAAAAAGTATTCAATCAAAACATGCAGTTTTAAATATAAAAAATGTTGATAATAAATGCTTCCTTTGGTCAATTTTGGCAGCTTTACATCCAAGGAATGCTTAAAATGCTGAAAGGGTATCGAAATATGCACCCTATGAAAATCAGTTAAATATGAAAAACATAAAGTATCCTGTTAAAATATCTGATATAGATAAATTTGAAAGACAAAATAATATAAGTGTTAATGTATTTGGAGTTGAAGACCGAAAATTTACATATCCATTAAGAAGAACCAAACTGAATAGTAATACTCATATAGATCTATTATTATTACAACAAGGTCGTAAATCACATTACTGTTTAATTTGTGATTTTGATAGGTTAATGTTTTACTCTACAAAAGATAACCGTAAAAAGCATTTTTGCAAGTTGTGTTTGCAACATTTTTACACTAATGATAAATTAGAACGTCATATAACATATTGTAAAAACTTTGATGCCCAACGATTGAAAATGTCTAAACAAGATACATTACAATTTAAAAATTATAAATATCAACTTTAAGCTCATTTGTAATTTATGCAGATTTTTAATGTTTTATAAACTCTAACAACCATACTCCATCTGGATTTGCATTTATCGTAGTAAAAGATTCTAAGATTATTTCTGAAGAGTGAGATATAGTAAGATTATACAGTGGCGAAAATGTTATGGACGTGTTTTTCAAAAGGTTGTTTGAGACTTATGACTTCATTAAAAGTCAAATGGCGATATATATTCCTCTTGCAATGACTCCTGAACAAGAAGCATCTTTCCAAAACTCAACGCATTATCATATTTGTGAAAAGCCCCTATATTTTGATAGGGTACGTTCGATCATTGTCATTCATCTGGCCGATACCGTGGAGCTGCCCATAATGATTGTAATTTAAACTATAAAGTAACAAAGAAAATACCAGTATTCTTCCATAACTTGAAAAATTACGATGGACATTTAATAATGCAACACTTGGGAAAATATAATCGTAAATTAAATTGCATAGCCAAAGATATGGAAAAGTACATTTCATTCTCTGTTGATGATTTAGTATTTTTAGATTCCTACAACTTTCTATCCCTTCCATTATACAAATTAGCTTCCAATTTGAATACATTTAGATTTATAGACAATCCACTACTACAACGCAAAGGCGTATTTCCCTATGAATATATGACAGGACCAGATAAGTTTACAGAGTCTCTACCTCCAATTGAAAAATTTTACAGTAGTTTAACTAAAGAACATATCTCTCCCAATGAATATGAACATGCAAAGCATATCTGGACCCATTTTAATATACATAATTTACAAGAATATCATGATTTATATCTCAAAACAGATGTATTGCTACTGGTTGATGTGTTTGAGACATTTAGAGACCTGTGTTTAAAGGATTACAAACTTGACCCCGTACATATGTATTCACTTCCTGGATTAACATGGGAGGCCTGTCTTAGAATGACTGGCATAAAATTACAATTATTTCAAGATATTGACATGCATTTGTTCATAGAAAGTGCAATCAGAGGAGGAGTCAGTATGATTTCCACACGTTACGCTAAAGCCAATAATAGATATATGGGTGAACATTATGATCCCAATCAAGAAAGTGTCTATATTGTTGGAAAGATATTTGCCTGTAGACGTGCAGAATTCCTTTATAAACTAAAATAGGCTAAAAAATAAGCAAAAAAATGAATTTAACATGACATTGGCCTTATTGATTTCCATGTTTGTGACGAAATAAAAACAAAATATAAACATAAAATCTAAACAAATGGAAGAAATAATTCCAATCCCATGTTTTATTTACAGCGTGGGGTGAAAATAAGGAAGTTTGCACAATACATACTTTTGGTCGAGTTTTTGACCATGCTCTAGTTATTTTAATGTTATTTCTCATTCGACAAACTTACATTCCAAGTTTGACAAACAATTTTAATTAACAATTCTTGTTTTTAGTTCATATTAGTTATGAATTGTCCTTTAATCATACTAAGGTCCATTACGAACATCTGTAAACTACGTCAAATAAAGCAGAATTAAATAATCATTTGGCAAATGTTCTGTAGTGAATATCTATTTAGGTCTAAACATTGTAGATATTACTAAACATATCTAGTTTTAATGCAATTTCCTAACTATACAAGAGCAATAAATATAACCGAATAATTTAGAAATGAGAAAGTGGTCACGAGAAATGTAGAGTGGGGATGTAAGCTTCATTGGACACTCACTAAAGCTTCTGGCCTTTTCACTTTAAGTAGCTATTACGGCACTAAATTTATGCATTTATTTTAATTACCATTAGAAAGTTTTTACAGCTGCAAAGTATATTAAATATATTAGTTTTTATGTTAGCACATATGCATATCAAGGTAATGTTCCATTTACATAGGAGTAGGGTAATTGTCATAATATTTAATATATTGGCTTTCATATTATTTAAATTGAACTTCATTTGATACCAAAAATGTATGGATAATTATTCAATAACTTTAACACAAAGGACTTGGATTATTCCAGCCGTAATTTAGTTTTAATAACTTAACTAAACAAATAAAATTTATGTCGTATTAAACTGTTTAACCATCGAAGGAAAAGTTAAATAAGTCATCTAAAGATCATATACATACAATTCAAGTTGTAATATTTCAAGTTATTAATCATACATTGAATATAAATAGTATTTTAGATATTGTTGTTTTCAGCTATATTGTACCAACTAAGTGTGTATAAATACAATTACTAAATTAACTACATATTTACATTTCATTAAGAATATTTGTTTAAGAATTCATGGTTCAATATAGTTAATTCAAAATATATTTAGTAAAGCCGGTTTTTTTGCACCTTAATTAACAATATAAACCCGTTGAGTGAGGAATTGGGATGGATACAAGTTTACAGCCTTTATAAAAAAAAAAATCAATTAATTCTGAAAATACATTTCTGGAGGTTTTTGGTTTTTTTCACTTTGTCTGTTAGTTGCTAAAGGTCTAATAAATAACTAAAATCTTTCAAACCTTTTATAACTGCAATTCACCTCAAACAATATCAGGTTATTTTTATTATTTGTACATAATATCTTATAATACATTAGAAAACATGTTTTAAAGTGCAAGTGAGGACTTCAAAATTTAACAATAGGTTTGTTTTTATACACACAATAGACTTTTGCTCTTGTTTGGCTAATCAGATTTGACGCAAACAATGTTTGTAACGCAAATTGGGATTTATGTGAACTCACTCTTTAAAAACAATTCAGTAAAGAAAATTCTGTTTTAGTTATTGTTGTATGGTAATCAAAAATATATAGAAAATAAAATAACTCTGAGAAATAGTATTAATTAAACAAGTTAACAATGGTTTGTCACGGTATTGGTGAGGCTACGGTTTAAAATGGATTTTATGCATATAAATAACAGTATTACATTAAGGTCTAACTATTTATCAATAAAGTTCTCAGTAATATTTTTGGTTCTAGTGACGAAATTGACGAAATTATAAAGGCTTAGGATTATTGTAACGTGTAAAATTAATTGTATACAATAAGACAACCATTTGTGTTTAAGGTCGGATAGTCATTGTAAACGATATGACTATTAAGAAATCCTTACTAAAACGCTTAAATTATGTATGAATAAAGCCAAAAACGCCATGCAGTACGCATAGAAAAAGCTATTGATTTCGAAATTATATTACGTGAATCGTCTAATGTAGGTACTAATATAAGGGATTATGGGGGCACCTATTTAATTTTTAATTCAATCTATCCACCCATGAAGAAACCATAAAGGTTAGCTAAAAGTTTAATGAATTATATGTACAAAATACAACACAGGTGCAATTATCATATTACATGAATGTAAATTCTGACAGTTGAACCATTAGGTGCCAGCAAAAATTACAGTATATCAATTCGGCTTAATACTTATTGCCTGAAAGCAAATTTATACAAACCGACGTGACGTTCATCAGAATTCTTAATTGAATAAATTAAGACACGTGCATATTTAACCTCTTTAGATTGATACAGTCTTCAAAACAAAGGTACAAAATTGTGTATTTTTTAATGACAGTTTAAATTAGCTAAGTGACTCTATTTAAATTACCAACAATATATTGAGAAACTTAAATACAGAACACTTTACAAATACCTAATAATTCAAAGAGTTCAATTAGTGTTTGCTACAGCTAAATGAATTTGTCTCCAAAGGCCTGCAAAACACTCCTCTTTTCTTGATTTTCTATCAAAATTGTAACTTTTACCGCTCTATTTTCTTAATCTCCCAATTAATAAACCTATTAAATGGATATTCAATATCCCATATGAAAATATGGTCTTAAATTTCAAGTTGACTCAGTGTATTGATTAAACAGGTTTACGACAAAAATTATAAATTTCTGCTTAGTAATATTTTTGTAGATTGTTGGCCTTTAAATAAATTAAGCCCATTTATTTTTTAAGGAAAAATTATATGAGTAATCATTTAAGATCTTATGTTAAATGAAATTAGAGGCAATAGGCCCTACGAATAAATCTATGTAATTTTATAGCTAAAGCTTACATATAAAACAATAGAAGTAAAAAAGTACAATGGTTTTCTTCCTTATTTAAACTGTTTTACATTAATTGAAAATGTTTATGTTTAATGTACAAAACATGATTTTACTTGGAAGAATATTACAATGGTTCTCACGTAGTACCTACATGAATAAAATATCGTAAGCCAAGACCAAAGAAAATGGCATTTATAAAAAAAATTCGCTAGCAATACCTTTTTTGTTAAAAGTAATTCGACTGTAGATAATAAATCGAATTGATATACACTTGGATTTAATTATGGCATAGATTAAAAATTTATTAAACGAATCTATGTTTATTTTTCGGTTTGATTTGTCGATATAGATTAAAGATCCTTTTTGTGATTTGAAACATGGATTAAAAGTCACAATGTTTGTGACGATTATTTTTAATGATACATGAATAAGAATTGATAAGTCATTTTTGTTAAACTATTGGTTTAAATTGTATTTAAAAAAGGATTTTTTGTAATATTTCAAAAAGTTCCCTAAATATGTGTTTTTGTGTAACTTGCCATTGAAAGGCTTTACGGCCGAATTAACTCGTTATTATGACGTATTTACGCGTCTTTAAGTTGGATAAATGCCACAATTGGTAGAAGATGAAGAAGTTACCTTTGATCTTTTGAGTTTAAAATTTTTTAAATTACCTGAAGAAAGGTGTTTTGTTATAGTTTGTGGTCTATTTATTGAAACTCAATGCATATACTTTAATACTAGATATTAAATATTAAAAAGAGGGTTCCATCGAAAAATGGTCAATTAAGAACACAAGTTTTGGGAGCTTAAATCGTTCGAACAATTCATCAACCAATATTAATTATTTGCTAAACGATGATTATAAATCCTAATATCAGATTGCTTTGATTTACCTTTAGCAAAATTATGCTAAAAATTAGCTAAAAAAATTATAGCTAGTCTTGTAGTCAAAACAGTTCAGCATACTTGTTGCTTGACTCGATTTAAGTTTATATTCAAGCTATATTAAATTTGAATTAGTGTACTTTTGTGTAGTGTATATTACGATAGTCAAATATAAACGATTTTATAAAAAAAAACAGATTTCTAATACATCCACGAATCTTTTTAAATGTTAAATATAATGTAAATAACCGAAACGTTATATAATTAGATTGGTAAACATGCTCCTGTATAAAAATGCATATGTTTACTATCCGTATCACATGTTCGACGTTTCTTACAAAGCTTAACCATTAAATTCAACCACAAGAGTGGTTACAGTACTGTTTTCCGGGTCGGTTCTGTTCCTTGTCAATCAACCAGTTATTTCCCAAAGGATTTGTTTGTAATAACTCTATCTTTGGGCTTTGGTGTTGTTTGGGCGTGGGAATGAATTGCAAACCTAACCAGGTAAAGAACTTAAAATGTATTCTTTAATGGGGTTTTATTTGATGTCGTTATCGTTGTCTGTTAATAGACTGTTAAGAAACATTTGGTTGGTTATATTAAGAACAGATGTGCATACATTGAGTTCAAACATTACATTTAAAATATATTTATTTGAATTACTTATTAATTACAAGGTACCATGAATAAACAAAAACAATCAATTCATTGAATAAATTTGTATATTTAAATTAAGCTTACAAAAGTAACCATGTGCTGTTGGTCACCCAGCTAAAGAATGGATTTTACTTCTTTTTTATCAACATAAATTTCATTCCTAGGTAAATATTAAGTAGCACTTACCTAAAATTAGTTGATCGCTTATTTAATACCAAATTGACCCTTATTTTGCGTAGATTTATAAAGAAATTAAACCATTACAACGAATAGGCATCAGTTGTATTTGAGTCCGTAATAAACCTAGACGTAAACTAAAGCTGTGTAACATGTTTACTCTGCCTAATTTAATCATTATCATTCCATTATATCGGTGTTTGTGTGAAAAAATCAAATAAACTTTTAGGTTTTAAACATGATTGCAAACAATATGAGAGCTTTACAGTTTTAATAATGCTTTATATAACTCTTTCATAATAAATAAGCCAAGCGGCACACATGTGACATCGCGAATGTCATTCTTTCCATTGTTCATGAAACCTAAACCCATTGTAATAAACTAGTAGATAGTTATTCAAGGTTTTTTGGTTAGTCATCACTAAATTAAAATAATACAAACTTACTAAAAAAAAATGGGTGTATTTAGAGTTTTCATCAAACCCCATCTTCAGCCTCTGGTAACAACATAAAAAAAATAACAAATAACAACACAACAAATAAACAAACAAATAATACGTTGGTAAACAAACTACGGTTTATAATGTTAGTTTACTAATTAACACATGTTTGAATTATATTAAAATTAAATTGGTAGGAAAACCTTTTCTTGTATATGTATATATATATATATATATATATATATATATATATATATATATATATATATATATATGAAGCTATCACGGTTAATTTATTATTGTTTTTTATTTTCAATTTTGTTCTCAACCTCTTCTCAAATCAAAGGTATAAACATGGTGCTGATTGTAGCACTAGGTTGGGATATGCTTCTTTTATCAACCGCCATGCAAGCTGCTTCTTTCAGATTTCTTAGTTTCCAGTCTGTTTCCTGGTAGATCATAGTCCAATGTTCTTCACAGAAGACATGTTCACTTAGTTTAAATAATTCTCCTAATGGTCATTTATGCTCTTCTGGTTTTATTTTAGTCTCTTCTCCATATATCGCGATGTTTGTCCGTAATAACTTCTTCCAACTTCACAGGGTATTTGAAAGAAGCAGCTTGCATGGTGGCTGATAAAAGAAACATATCCGAACATAATGCTACAATCAGTCCCAAGAACAAAATTGAAAAAGGAAAAACAATAATAATTAACAACAACAATAATAATTTACTACCGGGGATCAAAGCCGGGGCCTTTCACAAGCAAAGCGAATTCAATACATATACAAGATACGTTTTTCCCACCAACTTAATTTCAATATAATTCAAACATGTGCTAATTTGTAAACAAACATTATAAATCGTAGTTTTTTTACCTGATATTGGGACGGGTGGCGTCGTCCTGTAATCCAGTTACTAGGAGGTCACGAATTGTGGATATTTATAGGCATGCACTGTGGATGCGATACTCCCTAGTGTGGATTAACGTCCACACAAGTGAGTACTACGACTATCCGCAGTACTATCCTGATAATTAGACCAATTCGTTTAGACCAAGAAAATAATGTGGTTCGGATTCCACTATAAACTGTAGGTCCCTTAGTTGCCATTAGCTGTTTGGGCTATTAATTAACAGCTGTGTCTAAGG
This sequence comes from Macrosteles quadrilineatus, assembly GCF_028750875.1. NCBI lineage: Eukaryota > Metazoa > Arthropoda > Insecta > Hemiptera > Cicadellidae > Macrosteles > Macrosteles quadrilineatus. The sequence continues at coordinate 39,708,516 of NW_026542599.1, forward strand.
AATGTCGGCCTTAGTCACTAACAAGACTACAAGATCGCGCCACTCATCCTACACTCACCTCCATTCATACTTGGCTTAAAATATCTACTTTGTATGGTAACCATTTCATAAGAAAGTATAAAGTATAAAGTTACCAAAGGCTGAAGATAGGATTTGATGAAAACTCAAAATATACCAAATTTATTTTAGTGATTGTGAATAATTGTAATTTAGTGATGAGTAATCAACAAACCAAGAATGCCATTGATAATTAATTCCATCACGAAAAAAAAACATACCAGAATCAATTTTAGATTTCAAAAATATTTTACTATACTAGCACCCTTCTCAAATAAATTTAATACCCTTTGACTTCACGTTTTCAACATAGGCATTTTCACTATATTTATTTGGATGGACAGCATATTAATAAGCTAACTGGCGTTCTAAAAAGTGGTAATAGGCTAACTCTAGCTTTTATTTACTAAATATTACAATCGTAATCGTACTAGATTCAGTTTCAATAGTAATTATACTGGGACCCTAGTTAATTTTATATCAATGAATCATATCAATGAATATAAGACAATCTCTGTTACCTCTTTTTATAGAATATTGCCAAGTCTTTTGTCTTAGAAACAAAGAGTGAGGCTCAAGAACGATGTCGTTCTTTTGGGTTGATCGGAGAGTTGGCTTGAGTTACAAATATTTTATGTCTTTCGATTTACTGATTTCAACACCAAATATATTTTCTTATAAGAAGAAGACTAACATATCAAATGATCGTTTAAGTTTATCACTATTTTGTATAAGTTTTTTTTATGTGACGACAACATGTGTTGGTGATTTTTCTATTTACCTCGTGAATATTTCTACGAGGAACAACCTTCAATTATACATGGTCATAAAACAAATGTTACATGTTAACGATAATATATATTTCAATGAGTAGTAAACATAAATAAAATACCCTATGGGAAACAAAAACGCATATGGTTACAGTTACATCGGCTCATAAAAAAAAACTGTGTTATTTCATTAGTTGAATTCTCAATGAGAAGTTAGAGTAATGTTATCTGAGTTGTAAGACTTGCAAATGCCGGCTGTTTACTATAACATTCATTGATTGATTAAAGGAAATGATGAATTAATATTCGAATTAAAGATTAATTTAATATGGGCTAATACATATCTAATATCGGTCTTTTAGATCTAAAATGGCAATTTCAGCTATTCTAAAATGAAATTTTTTAAACGTACCACTATACTAAAAAGAAATGTTATAAGAATTTCAAAGGTTTTGAAATTTAAAAAAATGTTTTATGCAATCATATATCTGGTAATATTTTATAACTGATGGTTTTCGTGTTTAGGATAAAAGACCGTTGCGTTACAAGCAATTATATAAGTAATAAAAATGACCATGGACGTGTTTTCCCACTAAAATAATTCTGTAAAAATTAAAACGTTTAATTGTTTAGTAATATTTTATTTAGGTTGTTTATACAAAGGTATATTTCGTAGTTTAAAGCAATGAAATTATTTACGTGATTTTCACCAGATCAACTTGAAAAATATATGGAAACCAGTTAAATAGGAAATATTAAGTATGCTCTTCAGAATACCAATACTCTTCAGAATACTAAGTAAGGGTCTCTTTACGTAAAGTGTTTTTTTTCTTTTATTCATTCTGACAAAAATGGTAAGACGGGGTGGAATAATGATTATCAATGTTTAAATAAGGTTGTTTAAATTGTTGGTGATGTTTTACTGCCTTTGTCACATGCATTATCTGCTAGAATTATGTTATACTGTAATAAATTAAATAAATAAATAAATAATAAATAATAATAGATAAATTGATAAATTGCAGCTTGTACTACACATAAAAACATGTTGTCAGTGAATTTGAAACCGACTTAAAAATATATTTTTATTCATACAGTAAAACCATTTCTAAAGATCAATTTTATACATTTGCCCTTATTTTTATTACGGCATGTTATATAGCATTAGCATGTTTTGTAATTAGTCATACGTTGAAAATGGTGAAATTATATTCCTTTGCTGCTGTAAACCACTAATGTGTATGCAAAAAATCAGCAATGGAACACTTTAATACTCATGGTTTTCTTATTTATATAATCAAATTCCTTCAATTCTAAAATTTGATGTTATCGAACAGATATACCTTTTCTTGACGCCTTATTCTTCTTATTCTACTAAGTTCAAGCATTACAAATTGAGAATCGTGTAGTTTTTAAGCATACCAGTCTTCAACTTTATTATTATTTTTTAAGGTGTGTTTGCGATCAATGATTATTTTAATCTTATCCAGACATCCATTTAAAAAAAAAAATCTTTCCCACATAAAAAATAATTTTAAGAACATAAAAATTTTAATCCGGTTATTAATTATCTTATTAATAATAAGTTATAAATAAATCTATTAATCTCTACAAAAGGTTGAAGCATATTTTTCCTGAAAGTTGAAAGAGCAATTTAATCAGTGTTTGGGTCTAAATGTAAATGAATGGCGCCAACAAATTAGTCTAGTTTACTGCGACCTCACTGGCTTTAGTGTTTCACTGATTAGAGTAAACAAACTGTTAGCGTATCGTAAGTTGTACGGAATATCCTTCATAATATCCATTATGTATTTTAATTATACTTAACAAAATCAACACGTACCCACAGTTCTTACACTACAAGTAACATTTATTTCTGTGCATTAAAAATATTAACAAACAAAACATCTTAATTCCACTTCTTTTGTTTTAGGGATGTAATTAGTTAAATATACATACTGGTATTAAAAATTAAAAATGAAATTAAAAAATAATATTTCTGGATTTTATTTTTATTCTCAATGTTTTGTAACACACTCTGCCCCCCAACAATTGCATCTTATATATATATATGGTACTTACGTATTAAACGGAGGCCACATTTTGTCAGCGCGCTGCGGCGGTTATGTTAGGTTGGGTTATCGTAAATATTATGTGTGTAGGACTTTCCTCGCTTCGTTATGAATCGATACCAGACGAGTTATACTTTCTATTATGATAACCCAACCTAACATAACCGCCGCAGCGCGCTGACAAAATGTGGCCTCCGTTTAATACGTAAGTACCATATATATTTATATATGGTTTTAAATTTGGTTCGAATAATGTTTTTTGACTGTATTTCTTTATATCAGCTTATCTCAGCTTTTTATCTTGTTTGAGTGTTTAATAAGTCTAGTAAATTAACAGTGTACAAGCCTTATTTAACCTATTGAATAAGACAAATCATGGTTGACATGAGACAATTAATTATTACAATATTTCTTTTAGGCACTGTTGCAGTAATACAAAGTATTCAATATATTTGGTGGTTAAACATAAATAAAATTATTTATAGTTCCAAATTGCATAACCTATTATCTGTACAGAGGCATGCAAGGTATATTTTTGCTCTGAAAAAGAACGGCTTAAATAATGTAGACGATTTACAGTTTTAATGCACATATTTCCCCGAGGACTGGAAATCCATTTAGATCTGTAACAAAGTTATGTCCATTAGTTCTGTGGATTGTTTTGTATAAAAATACGTAGAATTAAACATTTATTTTAGAAATGAAAATATATTTATTCAACCCCAAAAAATATTTAAATGATTGGTTATAATTGTATTCATATTTCATATCAGTTTCTTGTACTAAAATAGTCAGTTGTAGAACAGTGATAGAGCACAATAAACACGAGTTCAATTCCCATTAATCTCTAATGGATTTTAGGTATGTGCCTAAACCTGGCAATTTAGTGTTAACCTTAAGCAGTAGGTTCACCTATATTAATAAAATATATGGTTCTCGGAGAGGACAAACTTCTCTTTACTTGGAATATTGTGTAGGGAACGTTTTATGTAGAGGAAGTTCCCTTCTACATAGAAGGGAACTTTCTATGTAAGCACGTTACATAGAACATTCGTTCATGTAACAGATGTACATAGAACATTAGTTCAAAAAACATAAGTTCAATTATGTATATTTGCATGTACAACATACGTTCAAGTTCTCTACGTTGTGTAATGGGGAACTTTGTTTATTTTAGGAGAAACGATAATAATTGTTGTTTACCTAAAACGTTCTTAAGAATTTTGGTAAAAAATTATTAAAATCTTTTATTTGATAAGAATTAAGAGTATATTTCATTAATAATTCTTTATACGGTAATTCCAATAATTAGATGTATACACTATTCTGTATTTTACAGTCGATAATTCTATATTTTTTGCAATATTTCTTTAGTGATGTATGTGAAAAGATGCTCCACTCTGAGCTAAAGAAATCGATGTGCCCAAAATGACTATGTGATTTACCTTTTCTTTTACTCGTTTATATATTCAATTAAACCATGTGTACAGTATATATATATGTATGTATATATATATATATATATAATGCTGTTATAAATAACCTATTTATAAACATGTGCTACGATTCTTTAGTTAACTTTTCGGTTCCTTACCTCGTTCATTCGTAACTAACATGGCAAATCTCAGGTTCAATAGGTTTTTAAAGTTTAAATTTATTGTATGAACACTAGACTTTCTGTTAGCTAATATAACTAACGAATGTTTAGGTCTTTAAGAGTAAAACCTACATATACGAGTGTCCTAAAAATATGAAAGTAATTCATAGATCGGTTACCATTTTAATTAGTCCACTATTCGACGAAACATACTGTATATACCAAATGTAGTAACATTTGTTTATTGGTAACACACCCAACGAAGAAGTAAAGATATCATTCTAATAATTACGAATTACGTATTACGTTTATAATAACGGATTTAAATAGCAGTCAACGTAACCTTACATCCCAAAAAGAAAGTAATCGTCACTTAAATTGAACATATTGTCCTGGTTCAAACCCTGTTCTGTGTAATCAGGGACAAAGCTGTCATCATCTTGCATCTTTTTATAATAAAAAAAGCTTTATTCATCAATCGTATATAGGAAAATGTTCACTTCTCTTTGTTGTCTGTTTTAGTAAATTTGGAAAATAGTTGATAAATACCAAGCTCATCCTGAAGAACCGTTATAAAATACTTTATGATATAAGAAGCATAGAACATATTGATATTTGGTATGCCAGACCTTTAAGATTAGAAACAATAATTAATGTATTTTCTAGTAGATATTATTAAATAGAAACTGGTTATAACCATGTGACATTCACCAGGTTAACAGTTACTTTGTTATTAAATTAATATACCAGTTTATCTTTATTACAAAATGAATTTATGTATGAGCCAAAAAGGTACAAACCAGTTTTTTTATCAATTCGAAATTATTATTTTATACTTACCCAATTCTATCTTATTTTGAGTTAGTATAAGATTGGTGGAGAAGTAGAAAGAGGTAAAACAACTTAAGGTCTACACAGGTGTATGTGACAGAGCTAATTATGAAGATAAAACAGATTCAACTTAAACATGCTGCCTACTCCGTTTCATACACATACTGTTCTCAAAGTAATTAAGTCCTTATTTGTAGTTGATTTCATGAAATGTTAGTAGAGCATATATTATATACTTAAAGTCATTTTTTCGTTCATATTAAAACTAAAAGTTTTAAGATAACAATAATATACATAATGTAGAATCTGTTATAAAACTTCTCTTGAAATTAAGCGGGGTTGCTGTAAGTTAATTTTAATATCTTCTATTAATCTATGTAGGATTAAATAATTAAATGAAATATTCTTAAACAATCTATTGAAATCTACTTATATTGCTTTTGTTTGCTTTGTAACATTTAGGTAGTCCTTATATCCTAATATTTGTATCCTCTTAGTCGCGTTTTTACTACGAAAAACAAACATTGTTTTGTACGCATAATACTGTAGTATGAAAAATGAGTTATATTTTAACCTATTAGACAATGATTTTAATATAGAAATAAGTAATTAAAATGAAAAGCAATAGTTACTCTTATAAATTAGTAAGGAAATGCCAGTACGCATTATTATAGGCTAAAACGTCTTACTCAGTCTAAATATACCCACCAACTAATCTTAGAGTTTGTTTTCAGAAAAAATTTTTTTTGGCCAAATGTCTTTTTTATATAACATACACTAAAGTGCAAACACAAATAGAATCTAATCCAATCCAACTATTTTTGGTTTCAAATAAATGTGATACAAACACTTTGACGTTTCTCTCTTATCTCTGGGGCCCTCCGTTCTTATTATCAATCGACTTCACTAACTCAAAGCTTTATTATTTTATCCTCATCGTAAAATATTATTGCTTAGATTACAACACTTTTATCTTAATACAGATATTCTTTTTAACTAATAGAGTAAAACTAGGGGAAACCCGTCGAAATCGACGGTTACTTTCAAGGCTTACGTTAATTCGTCTAACTGCGTTACATTTGGTGAAATATACACATTTTAAGCATTTAGCATTCTTTAAAGAGTAATAAGTGTAAAAACAATAATGATATTAATTGCGTTAGTTTCCGACTCTGGTTGGTCATTCAATGATTAAAATATTTCCCATACCGTACGTCATCGGAGTTATTATTAGTATGTTATATGACATCTCTTCCTTATCCTTTGGAAGAACATTTAAATAGTATTAAAATCGTATTGGTGGGTCTTTTGTAGTTAAACACTTCGGTGATTTCATCAGTGTAATATGATTTTATTTGAAAAGAATATATTTTTTGGGAAGACATATTCTAACTTCAAAGGGAGGTATATCCGTTACAGTGTAAGATTGATTTTTCCTTCGCCACGTGGCGTCAGTTCATATCGTACTTCTGTGCCAATGAATGAACCCTCTAGCATAGTTTTGAGAAATTGACTGTGGGGTTACTGTTAAAGCTGGAATTCCTTGACATGGGGTCTCAGCCTTATCAATAACATAAAGTTGTCAAAATAATCTCTCTACGGAATGTTAGGTGTAGTGGAATACTTGAAGTGAAGTTGGCGGCTTCATTGGCAACCAATAATGCAAATGACATAGCAATGGGACATTTCCAAAAGCAAAAATACTGTAAATTGGCTGTTACGTATATATTGACGTTTACATAATGTTAATCAACGTATCTTATAAAGGATTATGTGATCTAGTTTAAAAGGAATATGACCTTTCTGTCATGACAGTATTAGCTTAAATCGTATTTTCTCTTTGTACCATATTTTACAGCCCAAATGTAGTGTTATTTTCAATAATGTTACCAACCCAGTGCGCCAAAGTCCTTAATATAGGCAGCTGGCAGGTGCAAATAATTTGTCAAGATGGGTACCATTTTAGGCAAGGTGTCTATGTTTTGATGTTATTAGACACGATAAGAGCAGATATTTCTACATAAATATTTGATATGTGTAGAATAATATGATAAAATGTAGGCATAAGTGGTGAAAAAGGCAGACACCAACCCGCACAATATATATAAGATAGTTCAATAAGAAACAATTTAAGAATTGCTGTGAAATAAGGATTTTCCACTGATTTCGTAATGGAACGTTATAATGCAAAACATGACATGACATGATAAAGAGGAAAATCAATTTTAAAATCAGAAAATAACATTGCAAATACTTATTTGGTAGAATTCAGTAACTCCCAATAAATATGTGTTGTTTGAGATATAATTTAAAAAGGAACAACTGTTATATTAAAAAGTATTATTCACATGGTCAAAATGAAAAAAACTGTGTGGAGGTATCTTTAAAGGCTTCTGGGGCAGAGCCCTAAGTGATTTTGCTTAGTTTTTCTTTTGATAACTCATCTACAGACCAAGACCTTTCTTTGGACACCTCTACCAAGTTCTTACGCCCAGCCGATCTCTCAAATTAGTGGGGACAAAGTTTCCAATTAAATATTTCAATTCCCCCATGTTAATCTTATGGGAGAAAATCCAACTTTGATGGCCTGTGGGGCAAAGCCCGAGGATTTTTATTACAGGAATTGGTGAAAGGGGGCGTCTACACAAAAAATACTTTATTTTGACACGTTGTTTGTAAAAATCCGTCCATTATTAACGGAGGAGTAGTGTTTTCTAGAAATCGCCTTCACGTATTATATATAAGGATGTTACAAAAATCGTTGTTTTTTTATATCCTTTTATAGCTGTTGTTTTTAAATCTTAAAATCTTGGTACTGAAGATATACATAAATTATATCTGTGGAGTTCAATTTTGAGATTCACGACGTTAAAAGTTAACATTGTTTATTTGTAAAAAAAACTTTAAGTTCGTTTCAGAGATAATGCTGAATGGGCCGATCCTGAAATTCTCATTTTACTATCAAAAGTGTTTTTTGTTTATAGAATGAACCTCTTAATTGTTCAACTGTTACAAGTCATGCCTTTGAACAGAAGATTTAAAGGTGCATGCTTTTATGATCGCATTACATCCAACGAATCGTTTTATATAGATTTACGTAGGTAAAATGTTGATAACTCAAGAACTCTCTGAACTAATTATGTAAATACTATTACGTCTGAACTGTAGATGTGAGTGTAAATGTTTGCAATCACCAGAGGTTCCTAACTAGCAGGGTTAAAGGTTCGATGTTTTCTGCTAAATCAAATTGTTTAAATTATAACAATTGGATTTAGTTTGCATTATTGACAAAAAATGTACCCTACTAGATTAAATTACAATTTTGCCATTCGAGCCATGTAATTGAAGTAAACAAAATAATTATAATAATAATTATAATATATGTATTGCCGTGAAAAAAATTTAACAATTTCATGGTGTCTGTCAACAGTTAATAACAGCAAAACAAATAAATACAACAGCATAAACAAACAAAAATATTTGTGTCTAACAAATGACGCAAAATTAGCTCAAATTATCACAAACGCACCTTATTATTATTTATAATTGAGGTTCTTGAATATTTCCAGCAATATTGCTGTTGTAATTGTAATGATGACCATTAAAGTAAGTTGTTCATTCGAAACGTTCAGTTTATATGTACTAAAAAACAATTAGTTCTATGTACAACTAAACGGACAATTAAGAGTTTTGGGAAGAAACATAATTGTTTCTTACTCTAGCGATTCTACACTAAATGAATGTAAGACTAATAATGTTATTTTCTGCAACAGAATTTGAATAATGCATTTACTGGTAGAGTTATAATGGCATCACGATGTAAAGCAAATTTCGATGGACATAATGTTAGGTTAACGTTTTCAATTCCTACTTTTATACAATAAGTGTGCTTACTTTTCAATAACAAAGGATACATCCTGCAGTTTCAAAACATGTAAATATATTCAGTCTCAGCCCTGAGGTGGTAAAGGTTCAACCCTTGGGAGGCATCCCACAAATGTGTTTGAATGTTCTGGTTATACTCTCATGTCCTTTAAAACCTTTTTTTCTAACTCATTCCATCGGTTTCATAGAAGTTCCAAGAAGACTGCATAAAAGATAATAATAAACAAAACTAAAGCATAATGTATATATTTAATTAATAAATATTTAATATAGGCTATCGAATTCTTGAAATAAGTATTTTGAAGGATTTTAAGCTGTTAATTATAATTCATGGAAATATATAACATATTGGTATATTTTGTTAATTTTTATAAATACAATCATTTTAATAAATAAAACTCGGCTATGTAGTACTACTAATCTATATTCAAGCAATCCTATTAAAAAACCAAAAAAACTATTTTGACTATTCATTAATTTAATTATAACTTGTAAGAAATAGTAAGTCCATGCCTCAATATTAGCTTTATTTTAATGAGATTGACAATAAAATATTTCCGGTCATTAATAGAAATCAACCATTAAAATAAACTCATCTGATGACTTTCTCTTGAAAAATCATTAAACTACATGTTTATATTATCTAATTTTCAATAAAAGTACTAAACAAAAGTTTTGAAGCTTATTTAAATAAATTTATTTCACGGAATATAATAGGCTAAGTGAACCAGATAAAGAAATGAAAAAAATTGGTCCATCGGCATTGTGTATTTTAAAATAATTGTATTTTGTCTTAACTTTGGAATTATTAAAATACATCATGATATATCATATCATAACGATATATCATGATGATTTGCACAATCTATTTGCACACGTTCTATAGAAAATATTTAGTTTTTTATTGCGTAATACGTCTCAAATAATAAGTTTTTTGCATCCAGATAAGTAAATGTTGGCCCAGGAAGTCAGCGGCCGGAAGAGAGATAAGCAATCCCCAGGATACCCTGAGCTGCTATCTTAGAATGTGTTTATCCTCTCACCACATTAACTCACATTTTCCTAGCCTAAGGTTACTTGGAGTGTAAATGTAAAATGGCTTAAATCAGCAACGGCTTTGTGATCAGACTTTTATAAAGACATAAACAAACCAGACGTTTAATTCAATCAATAGTTATTTTCATACTTTAATTATTTGTAAATCTACGTTACCAATATCACATAACGAAGCTTAATTTTAGAGATTTTATTCATCTAAATAATACATTCCAAGTCATCCATTTTTTTAACCATCAAAAATATTTATAGTAAGCGATATATATACATGGTGTCCCTTTACTTTTATCAACCTTTTAATCCTACGAGTGGCGAATCGAAAAAGATTTCGATCTCAAATTGTGTTGATGAAGTGGCAACCGGCAAAATTCGTTGATTAACGTAAACAAATTTCCCGTTGCATTTTACACACAGTTATGGTCAGGGAAATTACATAACTCTTATAATAATAGAAAGATTATATTCTGAAGTTTTAATTTTATTTTTTGTCACACATGGACTAAAAACAAGCTGAAATATCATGTCCAATTATAAAAAAAAAAACTCAAATATTATTCATACAGCCACCATTTTCTTTCACAAAATAATTTTAATTTCATAACGGGTTTATAGAGTGAATTGAAACTTGGTGCACGGGTAAGTAATGCAAAAACCTATTTTGAGAATAAAATATTTATAGTAGTTTCAAAATGGTACGGTAGATGTTAAAAACCTTTAACCTAAAATAACATAAAATACGTGGTTAACAAAACTACTGTTGAAGTTTGATCTATTCAGACAATTACTTATAATTCTAATGGTAATGAATTTTAGAAAATTGGTTCATAAATCAGGGAAGTAATTCATTTTTAAGATACTGTGTATCATATTTGTGGTCATTGGCTAATTCAAGTTTAAACATTTTTAATCGACACTATATTCCAATTACGTTAGACTAAAACATAACACTAAGGTGTATATATTGAACTTTAAAACTTTATGAAAATAGCAAAGACTAATTAGATGAAGTTTTCATTGATTGGTGAGCTTTAAACTACCGGCATCACTGTCCTAGTAAAAATTGCTATTAAACGTTTAACAAACTCACAAATATTTGCTCTCCATATAAAAAAAATTATTTGCTCTCTATAGTAAAATATAATAGTTCAAAATATTATTTGCCACAATTAAACTTAAATATAAAATTTGTTTTAACAAGCATAAACTTCGACACGACGTCTATGGAAGTATAATTTAAGAAATGCAATAATAACCTCTATGGGTGGGATCACAGTGACATGATATAGTGTTTGGAGACCAATACAATAATTGCTTTGTGCTACATGATCTATTAACCAATAGCAAAGCTTGAAAACTCAATTATGCTGTTTAATCGGTTTCTGATCCCTGGTCATCCATGATATCTATTACGTGTCAATTAATGATAATATTCATTCGTAAACTAAATACTTGGTTTTCAGTTGATGTAAAAAAAAAATGTAAATAAATTATTTTGCACACAAAAATGTGTTTCTATTAAAAGGATATTAAAAAAATATGGAAAAGAATCTTTCAATCTGTTTGATTATACAGGATATCCCACAACTCTCCACCAACATTTGAGGGCATTGTTCCTGAGTAAGAAACATATCTAAATATAAAATGTATACTGTCCGAAAAACCTAGGTAAGTCATATAGCCGCAAATAAGTTATTTCACTTATAAACTGTTTCCTGAAAAGTGGTTAAAATTCGAAATTAAAACTTTGTAAAAATATTCATAGCAACTAGACAAAGCAACAAAAAATTATTACAGTTTTCTAAATTCATAAAACAAAATGGCGGGTATTTATAATTTTATTTATTAAATAACTCAAAAATTTTTATTTTTCAAAGATTTTATATACATAACTTTAAAGGCGATTTAAATGCAAATCGATTGACACCTTATATTTTAAGATTAGACGAATATTAACTGACATATGGCAGCTTTAATGTGCCGTATTCCTCGCCATGCACTGTAACTAACCTCCAGTACCGTAGTCACGTTTCACTAAACCTGCCATATCTCAGTTAATGTTTAATCGTAAATAATAAGGTGTCAATCAATTCGTAATTTAATTGCCTTAAAAAATATTTTTGTAAAATTGTTGTTGTAAAATCGAAGGTTTTTGAGTTATTTAAGAAACGAAACTGTAAATGGCCGCCATTTTGTTTTATGAATTTGAAAAATTAATAATATTTTTGTGGTTTTGTTTAGATTCATAAATATTTGAGAAAACTTTCATGTTCGTATGATTAACCACTTTTTTGGAAAAAATTTTAAATCAATAAAACAAAATGCCCTAAAATATTGGTAGAGAGCTCTGGGACACCCTATATACTAAAATAATGTACTGTACCTGAATTTGTAAGTATAATTTCCACTTTGTATATCAATAATTCATGGTTGATGTGAGAAGAGAAGATGCTATGATAAGAGTTTTCTATACAATGCACATTGCAGAGTAAATTACACTGTCTCCTTTTATCATATTCCCTTCAGTAAATGAGATTGATTTTATGGTTTTATTGATATAATTTATGGATAAAATTGATATTATAAATTTGGTTTCAAAAGTTTTTGATCGTGGTTGTATTATGCTATAAATTAGAATATGTAAAATGTTGACAAATATTTTATGTCCCCTAAGTCAGAGAAGTTTTGAAAGCAGCTGTTAGCAAGAAATACTCAGAAGTTGAACCCACATCTTGGAGGGATTATGCCATCACCACTGTTAATGATAATTTGATTATAACAATCACGTGAAGATGGGAAAGTCAAAGTGGGCTGAGGTTTGTTGTTAACTGTTAAGTTCTCATAAAACAAAAGTTAATGTTCCCCAAATATTATACAGCAAAACCTTAGAACACTTTGTATTGACAATACTCAGTTTCTATTAGTTGATAGAGATAGAGTTATTCGTATTAATATTTTTTTCGATTTATACTTTTCAAGATATTCATGGCTTCAAGGAACATTAAAATTACTATATACGAGAGTATTTAGTTTATCAAAACTTAGCATAATTCAATACCTTTTATAAGTTATCATTATTTAATTTTCTTACTAATCTAGTCCAAAACAACTGTGTGCCGATACGTGAAATATTGTTTTATAATTGTAGTGTGTCAACCATGAAACTACCATGAGCAAATCATACATTTTCAATGTATATAAGACTGCTGGGAAACGTTACTTGCTAAATGTGCATGAATATTCAATGAGTTTTCTTTAGATGGTTTTGGCCTTATTAATTTTTGCCAAAACATCTGGACTTGACTATAATCTTAATTATTCTGTTATATATTAAAATAGCTTAACTGTTATAAAATACAGTAAATGTTTAAAGTAGATATCGATAATTTGTTAAGATGATATCTATATGCATGACTGAAACCATACAATTATTACATGCAATCGATTTCGCCAAGGAGTAAATTACAAAGAACCGCAGGTACTTCCATCTATAAATAGAATAAATAATAGGGTATATTATTCTATTTGTCTATGGTACTTCATATTAAAAACTTTTCAATACAGAATCCAGTGGAAAGTAACTTGTAATACAAAATTGATTACAAGGCATGCCAAATTTAAAAAGAAAAGGACAATATATTAGTGGAATATATTAGTGGTATTTAAACGTGGAATTGGCATCATAATACCACAGATAATATCAATGTTAATTTTGTAAGTTGAAATGGTTGGGGCTGTAAAGTTGAACCACCACACCGATGTGTATGTCTTGATTATACATCGGTGGTTGGTGGAGTTCAACCATCAGCGTGTTCTAGACTCTGTATACATCGATGGTTCTATCAACCATTGGCCTTCAAAAAGCATATACTTAAAAATATATATATATCAGGGTATTGGGTTTTGGTTGGCGCCCCCGCGCGGCGCCCTTGGTGCACCACCGGGTGACCGAGATCAACTCCGGTTGTGAACTAGCACCCTATAGGTATGAAAAGATTACTGCGAGAACCAATTTCATTACTGTGTCAATAACTGCTAGCGCTTCGAGGCGTAGCGGAGGCTGCAAGAACTAACGGAAGAGCGGTCATCTTTAAAACATGCCTAGCAGTTTTACTGTTTGTAACATAGCCATGAACGTTGCAAGTGTTTCTGTTGTACAATTTTACTAACCATAGCTAGTATTGAAAACCCTTTTTCAATAATTTTAAAATTTCTCGAATTCCCAAAATTAACCTTTTTTTATTTTAAAAGTTTTAAAACATAAAGATAATTTTATAAACTCATATATTTTGGATTATAAAAATACTCAGTTAAATAACTCTTGAAGTATGAATTTGATTTGATTTTAAGTAAAAATAAATACATTCTAACCAATGTAAAGTAGGCCTATAAGTGATTATTGTTTTACCAGACCAAACCAGATATCGAGTGTACTATGTCAGTTAGACAGTGGCGCCACTACTGGCATTGGTCCAAACCTTTGTCTGCCAAACAATTTAGTGGAGCCCTGGTTGTAGACAAGGGTTATAATTTAATTGAAACATCCTACTTAAATAACACTTTTATTATTAACTGTTATTAATAAATGCTGCACAAGTAGTTCAACTAAATTATTTATATTTATTTTCAAACCTAGTTCACCTACATAATAATAATCATATAATTATTCAAAAACGTTATGGCTTTATAAAATATAATTGGTTACGTATAATTAGTTACAACTGTTCATTGATATATCGAGGTACTGTAATCCGCAATGTTTTAAAACTATTAAAAAAAACTTTTAAAGGCACTTCAAGTAGAGAATTGTTCTTTCTATGACACATTGCTATTTTTATGTAACTTTTTTCCTTCACTGACTCTAATGATGGTACATACAACACAAATTCACCCTTTACTTTAAATAATACATTTTGTTTGTAACAAAACCTTTGTTGACAAACTGGCAATTTCTCAGACATACATATGAACTATATTTTTAAACTTGTATTTTATTATTTGTTTCTAAATAAAGTTTTTATCGTATTACTTTTCTTCTTTAAAATATTAAGTTTTAAAATCAATAAAAGAAAAATAAGTTCGTTTATTTAATTTAGGTAAATAGACTCATGCAGCTTTAATTATATGCAGCTAGAAAATTTTTTGCACAGTTAAATGTATACTTTTATTAAGAATGTTGTTATAGTTGGGTCTGACGCAGTTATTTAAACATGTTTAAAATATATTGATACATGGTCATTAGTCCTAGGATGCTAGGCACGAGCCAGGGATTGTTTCTCACATTACTTCAGGCTATACCTGGAGGTTGCGCTAGCACTCAGATAATATCCATTGTTGGTTTGGCAGGAATTGAACCCAGGACTTCAGATACCGAATTCCCACACTCTACTACTAGACCAACTTACTTCCCCTATTATTATCAAGGTAGTTTGAACCTAATATAAAAAGCTTCTTACCCAGTTTGCAATTAAAATTAATGATTTAATTAATTAAGAAATATCATCGGGACTATAGTTAAATATTTTTTTTTTCAATGTAATGATAATATAGGAAAAAAGTAAGGAAATGAAAGAGGTTATTGCAACACAGCCAAAGCTCATCAAGGCGTTCTAAATGTGGACTTTTGTTACTGAAACAAAAGAATATTTCAAAGTGGTTTGCTTTTTCTTTTTTGATAGTTGTTATATCTCCATCTGATATTAGCATGGAGCAGTTTCGTTTATATTGGACAATTGTCAAGCTCTAATAAAATAATAGTACTGCATACAATATATGTTATGACCTAGTCGGATTAAAGGCAGGTGGTTTGTATGATTTTTTTCGTTTCTGGTATTTAGTAATTTTCAGCTAGTACAACATTAATTCGATTAAATAGCATGGCCACTTCTATAAAATTGAAAATATTACTCAAATTTGTGTCTAGGTAATTGCTTTTAGTAATTATTTTGTTGTAATGTGTTTCGTATACTTTTTACTAATTAAACTTTAGACAGAGTGTTTGGATATTTTTGAATTCCCTCGACATTCAATAAAAAAGCAAGTGATAATATTATTTCTTTACCAAAAGGGGGATAAGTCTTTAGTGAATATTTATCAAATAGTGAAATTATGTTGATATTTTTATAAAATAAAACATAGTATGCTTAAAATGTCATTTAGTTATGGTTCAAAGTATACTAAAGGTCCAATTATTTTCAAAAACATTTTGAAACTAAATTTATGTCATATATTTGTATAACAAATTCTAATATTTCATTTCATATTTCAATATATTGACCATTCTATAGACAGTATGTTTTAAAATGTATTAATATTTCAGAGTTTTGGAGAAAAAAGAGCATTGAATATAAATCCGTTGACATAAGATATTCAATGAAATAAACAGTCCATCCAAACTCTTTATATTCGTCTATTGTGTATAAATTTAATAAGTATTATATTTCAACTGTGTCTTTAAGAATTAAAAAAATATATATGTACAAGCATTTAACAAAACAAGTCATGGTGTTATAATAACTCTAATAAACCCAACTCTATTATAACGCTAATACATAACACAGTTGCTAAATACGTCATATTCCTTTGTGTAATAGTCTCTATTTTACTTGTTTTTACTAGTCTTAGGACAAATTAAATGGAACAAACTAAAGGTCAATATCGCACTAGTTTTAGCTTTATTTAACAACGTTTATCTTTTGTCCAATATATGTATTTATTGGTTGTTTAACCTTTTAAATGAATGAATAAATAAACAGAATTTCCTCAAGACCCCTGTCAGTAGGCAAAACTTGCTTTTAAATGCAACAATAATAATTGTTTTAACCGTTTAGTGTAGTTTATGTATGATAGAAAAATGCAAAAGGTTTCATTTTAAAAGTTTGACTTATTTGTTGATGTTTTATATGAAAATAACTAGTACTGTACTTTGTAGATAATACTTAATTAGGTTATCATGCATTATTGGCTACCACAAAATAAAACAAATAAAAAAATTAGTATTTAGTGTATGTACCATGACTTGTTACAGTGCATAAAATATCAAGAACACATGTTACGTCTGACCATGTTATTCCTGCATCTTTTATGCACCACCTCGAAACGGCTAGATTGAGTTGTCCATTATCCTGCTAATGTAAGACTGGTCCTGGATATTGACATGCAGGCTTTGTGTACACTATACAGGGTAATTGATATAAGTATGCCAGCTATTTTATTCAAAAGTTATAAGAGATATAACAAAATGGTAATTTGTAACTGACTTGGATTTTATAAAAAAAATGTTGGTCAAGTTTAAAAAATAATTTTAGCCACTATTTTTCCAATACGATTGCCAGCTTAGAATTTTCTTATGGAAGATCGTATGTTTTATTATTGTTTTAGAAAAAAATGCAGCCGTTTTTGTTCTTGGAATTTTTTTCTCTATAGCTAGACTACTCGTTTAGGAGTTACAGCTAAGAAAAAATGACTTGCTGTGTACATTCTGCATCATGTAGCTCCTAAACGAGTACGTTTAGAGCAAAAATTGAATAAGTAAATAAGTCTTAAAATTGCATATAGATTCTTGAAAGACCATAACTTACACATTTTTCCTATTTTCAAATTTCCCTGCAATCTTGGAAAATAATGGTCATTTTTTAAACAATGGAATCATTTGTTTACGTAAGCTATGTTTTTTTAGAATCTAAATGCAATTTTAACCCTTATTTACTCGGTACATTTTTGCTCTATACTTACTCGTTTAGCAGCTACAAGATGCAGAATATACACTGCAAGCCATTTTTTTCTTAATTGTAACACGATGTAACTCCTAAACGAGTATCTTAATAGAGAGAAAATTCCAAGAATAACAACTTTTTAAATTACATTTTCTTTCTAAAACAATCATAAAATATATAATTTTTGTAGGTCTTCCTTAAGAAAATCTAATTTGGTGGCCATATTGTAAAAATAGAGTTCCACTAAATTGATTATTTTTCAACCTGAACAACATTTTTTTTATCAAAAATCAAAGGCAGTTACAATTTTACATTTTGTTATACAGTTTTCTTTTAACTTTCGAATGAAATAGCTGGCACACTTGTATCAATCACCTTGTATATTTAAACAAAATAATGGCTCAATATTGGGCGAGCACTTTTTGAGGTAATCAATATACTTCATTCACATTTGCGTCAGATGGTTAAAAAAAAAACTATTGTTAGATTCATCGGCTAAATCGTTTGTATATATTTAGTTATCTTAACTGATCTGTGAGCTTAAATGGGCCCTTATCAAGTGTTTGAGTTTCCAATTTGAGTAGTGCAAATTTGAGGAGTGGTATTTTTATATACATTTATCATAATATTTATGCTTTTGTGTTATTCTAAATTCGGAGATTTTAACATGACTTTCAAGTTGTTATTATGATCCTACTCCAAACGTAAGCTGAAATAGTTGTTAACATACTTAGCATTCTGATCAAATTAACACGAAACTATATACATACTCTTTTATAAACCCTAATAAATAAATAAAAAATATATCTCTTTTGGGCTGTGTTATTGGGACGAATCAATGGACGTAACAACTAAATTTTGAGGGACGAACATGTTTAACACATTTGGGAAAATCGACACATTAAGCCAGGTTTAGTCTTTTTTCCTTAACGGTCCTTTGAAATGGAGGTGTTTAAAAACTCGACCAGCTTAAGGTCGGAAAAATATACGTCGGAAATATAAGAATGTGTTTTTTTTTTTGGAATACTTTGTAAACTAACAAAGATGCAATTAATCATTCAGTAAGAAAAATATACACCTGTAAAAAAATAAGCTAACTCCTAATACATTTGTATTGCATTCACACTTTTCTCTAACCTTTACGACCCCCTGCGCTAATATCATATGACTTTCTAGCTTACAGTTTAGTTTTTCTAGACATTTTTGTGGCATAGAATCCTGTAAACCTGATGTTCTATAAAACATAATAATTCAGAGGTCAATTGACATGAGAAATAAAAGGTTTATTTGTTTCCCATATCTTAAACTAAACTATATTGCATCACTGATAAATGAATGATATCCATCGTTGACCTAACATGATCTTTCTTTGACATAAGAATGACTTAATATGTGGATTTATCATTTGTTTCATACACATTATATAAGTAAAGGTCAGAACAAATTACATGGATTAACATAATACATTTTATGCTAAACCGATACTATACTAGGTTTATGACTATTTTATTTATTTTTGAAATAAAAACAGTTAAAATAAGCGGGGATGGATAATACTAGTAAAATATTGTCGACCTGGTTTACATTGTTTTGGCGAACCCCTTAATCTCTGTAGGAGGAAAGAAAAAGACATTATAAATGACCTGGACCACCTTCTATTTTCATTTTGTTGTTAATGTCTTTGTTGTGTTAGATTTATGACCTAACTTAATTTGTCCTTGCCATGCTTGGTCGTTAAATTTCTTAAAGATTAAAAAAAGTACCAAAGGATTTTTTTGTGAAAAAAAAGAGGATCCACGTATATTTCTATTGATATATAGTAATAAAAACTCCGCAAAGAAATTTCCTTCTCTTAGGTATAACACTTCAAATACCGAAAATTAAAAGAACAGTGGGTGTTTGCTTAATCAAATTGATTAAGAACAAGAGCTTCACCTTCAGGACAGTTTAGTTTTAACCTATTGTGATAAATTAATTATTATAATACGGTTTGTGATACAAATTTTAAAAACAAGTACAGTAATACTGTTTGTAACCAAATATAATGACCAACCTTAAATCTTTTCTTAACGATCAGCTTTTTTTCAAATGTTGCAATTATTGGCATACATTTTTATCCATGATTTAAACAGAAATGAAATATTCCTTGGAGTTGTTGCATGTTTAAACTATAATTTACTTTCTTTTGACCCTCTAAAAGTCTTTAAAAAATATTTTATGTTTTATCAATTGGCTTCCATTGATTTCTGGTTGCTTACAATAAGTCTGAAAGAGTAATATAGCGTGCTCTAAATGGATAAACTATTCTTTATAATGAACTGTTTTCTTAGAACTTAACTGGTCATTTATACTGATTAAGGGATTTTTTTTGTCCAATAAATAATACCCAAATCTAATTGCCTAGGATTATTGCCAAACATTTTAAAATCCTTCCTATATTTAGGCATAAATTCAAGCACTGTAAGGACGTGTTTTTCATAACATAAAAAACTGTATAAGTGTTTTCATATACTACATAACTATATAAATTTATGTCGTATATATTTTAATTTACTGCGCAAGCCTTTATTATTTAAACACGGTAATGACTTTCATCATACAGACGCACTATCCGGTTTTCCCCTACTTGACGACCGGACCCTGGAGTTTGATACAAACTATTAAATACCAAATCTCTATAAAAAGAGCCTTATTTATAAAAAAATGAATAATAATTACCTGATGTCTATAATTAGTTGCTGTAATTACCATTTACAAAGGATGCATTTCTGTGATTAAATCACCATCGTCAGTCCTTATATAAGATCTTGATATTCCCCATTACAGGTGCGTCTTGCAGTTTGAATCACGTATACATACACAAAATTACACATTAAAAGATTAAGTACACGGTAGGCCTACTTTTACTTTACCACGGTATATGCGCGACGGTTGTGAGTTGAAGTTCGACTTACACAAATAGAGGATAACTCATAACAATTAAATAATTACTAATATCAGGTAGTTTAAAATTTGTTTATTAACTATATTAATTAGAAACATATTTTGATTACACAGCATAAAAAATGGAGCTTTATTTAATTATTCAGCCTTTATTTAATTTATTTAAAAAGATTTGTTCGAATGTTCTATATGAAACTTATAACTGCATTTAAAGATATTGTTTAGTTTTAATAATAAATAACACGTAGATTTTAGTTTCAATTTAATTCAATCACCTATTGAATCAACTATTCTGTTAGCAGGTTTGGCAAAACATTCCAAACTTTTTGTTGATTTAATCAATTATTTTACTTTTACTAAGCTAGATAAATTGTTTCACTGCCTTACACCTTTCAAACATATTTACACGTAATTAATTGCAGATTTGAGTTGTATGTAGAAGAATTGAAAACCTCAATTAAAATTTTATTTTCAAATATTTTTATGGCTGCACTGTGCTTATTTCGATATATTTTACCCTACCTTGTTTTTTGAACGCAAGAGAGCAGTCTCAGTACTAAGTTTAATCTTACAATAAATTAAATTTTTTCATCACAGCGGCAGTAATTTCATCTTAACACTATACTATGGAAAATTTGATTGTATATCTTCAGAAACGTGACTGTCATAAAATTAACTTGCAAGGAGCGATGGGACTATATATATTGAGCTTTGTTTCATACTTATTTGTGACTATTTGCATTAGGGTATTACACGTGCAAATAATAATTTATAATTAATAAATCTATTATAAACATTAAAGACAACAGAAAATGATTGATTATGACTTATTGTATGGCGTATAATGATTGTTAATTACTTGTGCAGATGTTACATTTCTTACACCTATATTGTATAATACATTTATTTACATTAATAACATGAAAACAATCAAAATTTGTAAATTACGAGCCATAGTTTAGTGATAGCATATATTTAACTTTTTTTTACTTAACTTTTTAATCAACAAAACATTTTCATGAAAACAATTTTATAGTTTTATATTGATTCCACGAAATTATTAAGATAGTTTTTATGGCAAATATGGTACAAAACTACTTTTATTATATTCTGTAACATAAAAAAAGAAAAGAAAAAGTAAATGCAATTGTCATTTTCTTTCCGTGTCCAAAAAGTTGATATTATTTTAATATTTCATGACCCCCTCTTCACCTTTTAGCATTGTAAATCCATCCAGTACGATTATCAATTAACAGGTAACATCTTATTATTTTACAGTTACCCGAGAATAAGTTATTGTTATTTTTAACTCACCTCCCTTACGGGTTTTCTATAGAACAACCTACCGTGAAGCATAATTTGTGTACGTTACCTTATTTAAGGTTAGATTTGGCTCATTAGTAGGTAATATTATGGACATTGTTGATTTGTGTGTGAATATGTCTTCCATCTCAGATATTTCTTCCGAAGTATACTTGTTGAAATCCTCCAGGCAACTTAGGTTGTTTCTACCACAGTTAAGGGTAAGTATAACGTATGAACTAACTCATTACATCTGATACAAAAATGTATACATTTCTTACGTGTCTTAAAAGGAAAATCTTCAGTCAAGTAACAGCAGGACAATATTTGGAAAAGTCAAGGGTGCGCCCCTGACAAAGGGTCGTCTGTCAAGCAGCTTCCTTTATAAATACACCATGAGTACAAAAAACGAAATATTTCACAATTTTTTTAGATAGGGAAGATTTTTTTAAAGAATTAGTTTCTAAAATAGATGACGAGTATGGAATATTTCTTTTAGGTTTGCTTGTTTGGCTTATCAAAACAGTAAGGGGTTTTCGTAATAAAAATAAATATTATTTTTGTTGTAATTATTATAAAAACTGACATCGGTATTTTTGTAATAGCTTAAGCTACACAAATATCAACAATAATTAATATTTTCAAAATATTTTACAATTTGTAATAATATTATATTAGTATTATAGTATTCTTTCCGGCAATTACATAACCGAAATATGAACAAGCAATGTAAGCTAGCAGACAATTGAAAACACATTAACAAATATACTTCTCTATGTCCATACAATGCCTTTTTTCTGACTGAACCTTTGGTAAATAGGTTGTATGATTGACAAAACTCTACTTATCCATCAAGAACACTGAGCCCCAAAATGTTTTTTTATTAATATTCTAAGTGATTGCTAAATCTTAAACACAAAATCCTTATGTACTAAATGTGAGTCGTACATCACAATAATATGAATGTAGAGACAACGCGTATAAGGATTTAAAAGTTGTATAAAACAGATGTTGAGGACCTTTTAATTAGAAGTTTTACATCAAGGGAGATACGAAGGGTATTTATTTAGAATGAAAAAGCCTTGAACAAGAAAGAAACAAGAGGCAGTAACAACTTTAGCGTGCTGAAAATAACTGACAATTTGTCTTGGCAATTTGACGCTGCACCACAAATTACCGTAGTTCCGTTCCTCACAAGAGTGAAAAATCGACATTTATAACTGTATTGTCTGCATATATTGAGCTGTATATTTCTCACTTCAAACACAAAAATAATAATGACGCATACGTAGTCGATTCACAGTATACCTTTTTCCTTTCAGTTACATCTAATAAAAAAATCTTAAATAATATTACAATAGTAATTTTTGTGTAAGTTTACTCATGCTATAAGAAAAACTAAAATGTTTATTGCTAAAATGGCTTACATTTATTCAAATAGTATGAAAAATTATGACAAAATACATAGTTTTACAAAAAAACTACTCGTATTATTCTTTTATCCTTGTAATAGTTTTTTGAAGGCAAGCGTCTTATTTTTTGGAAAAATATCTTTGTCTTAAGAGGGTTCCCTCCACCTGGTTACCACATGAACATGGTCCTATAAAAAAGAACCTCGTGGCATTATTAAAAAGTTTATTCAGTTAAAATGAACTGTAAATTATTTAGAAATATCAAAAATACGCCATTGATAAACTGAAATTTCGTAACTGTATCTGTAAGAATACAAAACAATTTTGAAAATCCGTAAACTAGCCTTTTTCACATTTGATTTTATTTTAAATAATAGTTAAACAATAAATATTCCCAATCCATTACAAGCTATGATATTTTAAGAGCACAAAAAACACAGTCATTGAAATAAATTAGTTTTTGTGTGTTGAGGACTTGTACCGTAGAGGCATGTTTAGTCCCCATCTTGAACTGTCCGGGTACAACCATAGATAAAAGGAGTATAGACATGTCTACTCCTTTTATCTATGGTACAGTCCTTTTTAATACTGCATGGTTATTAAAGATTGCATATTATACAGCAATTGTAGACAATCTCTCTCGCCTATTAACACTCTGACGCAAATACTTTCCTTTTAAAAACATCTAGTACCTGTCAGCCAATATTTATACAAAACTATTTTATTGAAATATATAGTAAACTAGGACAGTAAAAATACACAGTAAACTAGTATAAATATATAATTCAATCTACGTTTCCAATCAAATCAAATCCCAGTGACACAGCAAAGACATTTGATAGATAGTGCAATCTTAGGTTCAATATTGGTTTAACCTCTCCATGTCACCTGGGCCGGGACAAGCGCAATACCTTCTCTCAGTTTTCAGTAAAATATATGTTGCTAAAACCAAGTAGAACTGCCAAATCAATCGTCCATCAAAGAGGATAACATTTTTTAGGTACAAACCTGCCCTTTTTAAATATATAGTTAACAATGAATACAATTTAAACCAAATAATATAAGGCTATCTTAATTGTATTTTAAAAGGAAATATCTAAGACATGAAGTATTTTACATAGAAAGTATGAACGTGAAAGTCTTTATATTACTTATCATGATATCTTTTCTGACTCAAGATATACACAAGAATCCAATATTAAGATGTTAAATACGACCAGTTAGTGAATTTAACGTAATACTTAATGAGTATATACATTTATCAAATCTAAATTTTCTTTAGGGATTTACAAGCTTAATTGCCACGACATGTTTCGAAATATATGTCGAAGCAAATGTTTCTATAAATATATTTTATTATTGTCTAAGTATGAAACCTCTGTATCACCTTGCTCAACATTTATTCCGACTAAAATCTACCGAAGTACATTTATACTGAATTCTGAGAATTATTACTCGATTTAAGTGCTTTGTGATGTATGTTACCAGTAACTTGAGATTGTCTGTGTTAATTTAGGTAATACTTTGATATTATAATACTTGATATTAAAGATTTTAAAAATCTGAAATTAGTGTATACACAAGATGGTACAGCTTAAATAAAATTAATTCGTCAAACATATATGGAAATGCAATCGTTATGGACTTGTCATAATAACTATTGTAAATGTGAAGTACACTATCCTTTAAAAAGTTAAACCAAACAAAGCATCTGGTTTTTGACAACCTACTACATTACAGAGTAAACTTAAGTTAATACAAAAGGTCAATAAATATTTATTATATCTGCAAATGTATGTCAAAAATAAAAAAGTTTCATCAAACACAATATTTTTGGTAAAATTAAATATTTTTGTTGACTAAAAGAATCATCAGAAAGTAAATCTAATTGTCATCAAGAGAGAAATCGTCAGTTAATGAAATGGTTTACCTTAAATCCGCGCTCATTTCCTTTCCAAACCGTATTTTCAGAGATACCTAACTTTGTTATTATCCTTAATAATTCAAAGTTGTAATTGAATGAATATTACGTCAAGAATAGTTTTATGGTAAATCAGATCAAAGGGTATTTACGTGACATATTAACATTAACAGTTATCATTACTTTATTTATAAAATATAATGTAAAAGATTAAAAAAATCAAATGATATAATATTGTATAAGCTTAAAAATAATTATAATTAATATGAATTAATTCGCTTAAAAAGTACTAATGTTTCAATTTTGTGTTATGTTAAAGTTGAAGCCGATCTAACAATTTAAGCATAGAAAATCATACCTATAGGCACGGGTTTGAGTTTGGAAAACCACCAACGATTTTTACTAATGCGATTGTATCATGACGGGATGTTTAAGAAATCATGTTAAATTTGTTCGTCGTAAAGTTATTGTTTCCGTTTTTGATACCTTCCCCCTAAAATTGAAATAGTGTAAAAAAAAAAACAAATAATAGTTACTGATAGGATTTTAATATTTGGCTTTTATAGTTTACCGTTACATTCTATTGTTGACCATACACTATAGAGCATTCTGTCTCTCTTCTTGAAAATAAGTGACACCGATGCCTAATATGTTATACTTATGTTATATTATGTTTTACTTAGTAAGTTCATAACTTATCAAGTGTGTGTGTGTGTATGTGTGTCTGTGTTTGTACTCCTAAAAATAAATATATTTTTAGCTAAATGATCATTTTATAATATAACTCCTCCAGTAGATAACGGATAATATTGTTGCAAGGTTATGCAGTGGAATCCATTTGGGGAGAGGCTTGCAATAAAAACGCAAAAAAGCTCTTCAACAAATAGAAAGCAGTGGTCAAGCGAAGAACATAACTTTACTTAATTGTTATCACTGGAGACGACATTTACTGTAGTAAATGAAATTTACTACTTCTTTTAACAACTCTCCGATTATAAAGAAAGTGGAATCGTCGTCGTAAAATACAGTAAGCATTACGTTGATAATAATTTTTTACGTGGTTCTTTTAAGTAATTAATGATAAACAATATTAATAGAAGCTTATATTCCATATCTATATATTTCCTTTTTTTATAAAAATAAAATTTAACTAAAAAAAACAGAAGATTGTTTATACAGGGTGTCCGGTCATAAGTGTTAAATAAAATTTTGCATCAAACTACATGGTACAGGTGACATAATAACGCACATTTGAGGTTCCCAACCTCAACCGTTAGGGAATAACAAATAAATTAAGGTTTTCCAAAAATTATTGTAGTTGTTATGCAAAAGGTTATATTACTCTGTTATAAATGCACTAATTGTTAATTTAAATGTCATTTTCAGAATCCTCACAAAATTTTAAATAGATATAACACATAATCGTTGGGGTAAGGAAAAACATTCTATTTAAATTTCTTTGTTAAACAATTATTTTTAATATCGACGAAAATGTAAATAACATTCAGCAATTTATTTCTCGGTTACCGAGTTCCGCTGAATTAAACAAATATTACTAAAAACTTCCTTATTTAAAGGGATTTACAATGATGTATAACTACAATTATCTACTGTCAAATCTATGGTGAATTTTATGTACTAATGTGAAAAATCACCAAAACAGATATTGTAAAAAATAATTAATTTTACTTACTATTTTATGAGCTGACCACTGATGATGAGGGTTTGTGTAATTAATGATTGACCAGACTACACTTTCATTAAACTAAAGAGTTTTTGTTTAGACTTTGGAAAATTTGTACATTACGTATAAACACACAATACAAATCAAATCTATGACATACTTCGTCCGAATCACAACTTAAGGTGGAATCACAGTTTGGGTGTGTAAAGTGCCCTCCGTTTTCCCGCAAGCAGGCCCTAGCTCGCTTGTGAATTGCGCCAACTGTGATTTCGTACGTCAAATTTTCCCTTACTTTCCCAGCAGCCTCAAAGATTCTCTACCGTAACTCAACGTCAGAGTTTACAACAGTCGAGTAAACTAGACTTTACATGTAACCCCAAACAAAAAAATCTAACGGGCTCAAGTCTGGAGATCGGGGAGTCACTTCCTCTACGTCAAATCCATGTCGGGTAGTTTTAGTATAGCCACAACCGAACTTCCGCGAGTTAATTGAAATCTTATTTGAAATATGAAAAATATACGATAACCGTTACTTTCTCACAAACACATTTTGCTAATATATGTTTCTTTTCTTGGCTTAATAGTTATAAAAAAAGCGTTGCATGCGAGAAAAAAATACAAGTTATACGTTAAATGCAGTTAAATGTATTATTCTTCACAATAGCTTTTCTTTGCCCTACCATGTTTTTTCTCAACAATGATTGAATTACATTAGGAAATTTGAAACTTGGTAAAAACTATTATACACCATTGTAAAGCCCTTTAAATAAGGAAGTTTTTAGTGATATTTGTCAAACTCAGCGGATCTCGGTAACCGAGAAATAAATCGCTGAATGTTATTTAAATTTTCGTCGGTATTAAAAATAATTGTTTAACGAAGAAATTTAAGTAGAAAATGTTGCCGCACCCCACCGATTATGTGTTATATCTATTTAAAATTTTGTGAGGATTCTGAAAATGACATTTAAATTGACAATTAGTGCATTTTTAACAGAGTAAAATAACCTTTTGCATAACAACTACAATAATTTTTGGAAAACCTTAATTTATTTGTTATTCCCTAACGGTTGAGGTTGGGAACCTCAAATGTGCGTCATTATGTCACCTGTACCATGTAGTTTGATGCAACATTTTATTTAACACTTATGACCGGACACCCTTATTATATAGGCAGCTACTGCAACCAATGGACAACTTCCTACGTATTAAAGAGTTTTGTTCTGTTTTTGAAAATTGTAAAAGGAATTGTTCTGGAATTTTGGGGAGCGAAAATCAAGTTCAGGGAATTGTAGGTACAGTTTTTTTTAAACAGTTTTTTTTTTTGCAAGTTTGGGTTTAATTTTACTCGGACACTTCACGACTTCGCAGAGTTTTAGATACAGTTGTCCTTATTAAATCGTGTTGTATTCTGGCGTTAAAGGTTTAAAGATTCATAGATGTATAAATTGCCTGCCTGTTATCAACAGCTATGTTTGGCTCAACATTGTGATTTTTTAGCTTAAAAAATCTTGTGGTCATCGTTGTAGAAAGAGTAACATGATTACTAAGTAAAACAATAATATATCAAACCATTTTAAAAACTGGTGTTTTTCTTTTTAGTTTTTGATATAGTGTATTATTTTAAATGACAATTTTTTAATAGTATTTCTATAAAGTAAAGTTTGATACGGTTTATTTCAAAATGATATACTATTGAAGTTTGAGCTGTATAAATGTGGAGCTTACAAAGTTATACTTCAACCTTGAAAGAAAGGCATTTGAGTATAACAATGTTGTTAAGGCTTCTTCCGTTACCTTAAAAGCCGCACTTAAGGTAATAATTGATTTACTTCTTGTAAATAAATTTTTCCTAATACGATAGTTTCTCACATCACTTCAGGTTATTCATAGGTTAGGTTGTGGCATTAACTCTAGGATAAATTAATGATAGGCGTAATTTGAACCCAGAACCTTACTGACCAAAGTTTCGTGCTCTACCACTAGACCAGCTTACTCCCTAATAAATATTGAATAACATTGACAATCTAAATATATAAAAGGCAAAGCCCTCACTGACTGACTCACTCACTCACTCACTCATCACTTATTCTCCCACTTCCCATTTACCTAGGAGGCTGAAATTCGGTACACCGATTCTTTGGGCATTAAATAGGAAAACTAAGTAGTTTTTATTCTGATCGGGCTTTCGGGCTCCGCCCCAGTGGCTCTGGAGTTATCCATGTTAACTTTATGATTTTTCATATTTAAAAGGAAGTTCTCAACAGCTGTTTCAATTAAACAAGTTGGTTCTGTTCTATGATGTTCAATAGCATTTAAGTTAAGAGGATTACCAACAGGGTGCAGCACTAATATATTTTTAAATTTATGACTACTGCCAATTTGCAACCAAAAGGTGAGTGAGCGTAGCGAACGAACTTCAACCTGGAAGCGAGTTAGCGTAGTGAACGAGCTAACCTGAAGGCAAGTGAGCGGAGCGAACGAGCTCCAACCTAAAGGTGAGGGAGCGTAGCGAACGAACTTCAACCAGAACGTGATTGAGCCATGCGAACGGGCTCACTTGTGAAGTTAAACGGGGCAAAGCCCGCGGGTACAGCTAGTGGTTTATAAAACCATGGATTCATTAACTTAACGACGTGTGACTTTGAGTCATAAAATGTTTAATCTGTTATTACGGCTTCTGAACTCTATGGAGACTACCACCAGTATATTCCACGTTAGGGAGAAAACCCCTAAAATAAATGTGGAAATAAAGCGGCCAAATGTAATACAGCATTACAGCTTAAAGATAGGAGGCCTAACTCTCGTGAATATATTTATCTTTGATGACTACTACAAAACTGCGAAGATAGACAGTTAATACAATCATCCATCAAATCATTTTGCTCTGGCAGCAAGTTAAGTTCAAAAGACGAAAATGAGATTCCGCACACCACACACCCAATAACGGTGGCTTACACTGTTTGACCCTTGACATTGATGTAGACATTGACGTAGTTTTATTCTCACGGAAAATATTTAACAGCAAGATGAATGTATACTGTTGTATGAAGAAGAAAATTTGATTAAGCACACGGTTTTCCTTTCTTGTGATGTTTAGTGCAAATCAAACCATCTCCCTGAAATTCCTTGTGGAACAAAGTTAGGAAGAGTCAGGGTACGCGGATGTAATCACCAGAAATCCCGCTTTTGTTATACTAAATGTAAGCCTATTGTAAATGTAATTACCACGCTTGAGCGACGATTGAATTGTTTTAAAACATTACATGAAATCTAACTCTCTTAAGGTTTTATTATGTAGTATGTTATTTACATTTAATTTTTAACAATAACCGTAACAAAATAAATGCAGGTGGCTAGCTTTTGTGGATACATTTTTTTTTACAAAGCTAAAACATTGTTTACCACCCTAAAAATTAATAAAACTCATTATAGCCCATGAAGGTTTGGATATATCTTTATTCCATATTAGTCTATGCACTTAAAAATCTAAGACGCATTTATCCAGTTATGAAAATGAAATTAAATAAACGCGCCAATGTTTTACGGATCATGCTTAAAACTTCCTAACTAAAATCACTCACGTCAGCAAAAAGTGTTCTGAGTGTTTACCTATAAAGTAAATCAGCAGAAATATACTTTTGATGTTGAATAAAGTTACCGATGCCATGTATTAAAGCTTACTTATATTCAATGTTAGAAACTGTATAACAAACGGGCTGGAAAAGCAATCCGTGGTTTCAATGGATTCGTAATCCCACAGTGATCGAGTGAATTTATTTCTGTTCTTGAAGTTTAAGTATTAAATTTCCTTCGTGTTATAAAACGTTACTATAACGTCTCATACATCATATTTATCGAAACAATTTTCACTTTTTATTTCGGTGTATAAGATACCCAATATTTAAAAAAAGATTTGATTTAAGGAAACTGAGAAACTTTTATTATTTCAATCTAGTAAGCTTTTAATGGATATTCGTTCTTTTTGTTTTTTAATAACGTTTTTAGGCAATTGAACTCATTTTGAACCTGTTTAAACAAGACTTTCGAGTCTAATGTCCAAAGCTGTCAAAAGAATGTTTGTAAAAGCTTCTGGATACAAATAAGTGATGGTTATTTCAAGCCCATTCTCTTAAAAAAAGTTGCCAAGATACCTTTTAGAATCAACTTTTTAAAACGGAATATTGATAACAATTTTCAAGAGTCCAGGAGCTTTTAAAAACATATGTGGTGTAAATACGACAATATCATGGCCAAGTAAACTAATTCTTAAAAAAACGTTCAGAAGCTATTTAAGATGAAAAAACGAGTCCTATATAGCATGTAAGTGTCGCAGGTGTAATGTGAAGGAATGTGTATAGGAGAGAGAGGTAAAAGACGTCAAGACCACAAGGTGTAGATGACAGAGTCAATCATTGAGATATAACGTTTAACGGACTCAACTGACGCTTCCCACTTTTCCATTTCAAACAGTCATTTCATATATTACATGACAATTTACCTACAAGAACTAATTGAACAAATCTATTTCAATATGGAATAGGGTCGTAAGTCTTTTTTTACTACTTTCAATAGGATCTTTAATCTACATAACACCAATGTACATTTACGTTTCACTACGTTGACGAGGGACATATGTTCTATGTAAATATTGTTACAACCTTTCTCCGTTGTGAACCGGATTTTTTATTGACTGTTAACCTTAAAATAAATCAACTGTTCTTTTGCTTACCCAAAACAATTCAGGTTCCAATAAACAAGTTAATATCGCATGTAATGTATACCTACAGTATAAAATTTTTATTTTTCATTATATTATGTATAAACAAAAAATGCATATAATTTCAATTGGCGTTTTAAGTACGCAAATATTAAGTCACGTCTAAATAAAGATTTCGCTAAAAAGCATTTTTTTTAATCGTGTTTTGGTTCTTTAAAGAGTTTAAGTTTTAATTATTTATTCAATTTCACTTTTTTTTATTATAGTCAACAATGATTCATTTGGCATTGTAGTTTTAAAATCATAAATATTGCCTAATCTAGCGGTAAAATTTCAATAGGCTGCATACCATTGGAACTGACGTCTAGAGCCTTAGCTAATCTTTCTGTACTGGAGCCTTTTTGGTCAGTGGTGGGGGTAGGAACGGAGCGAAATTGAAAGTACTAGTTTTGAGTTTCCCCACCAGGTAGCGCGGACGGACGGAACAGTTCGTTTACCAAGTGTTTGTTTTGTTTACGTCGTGTTAGGTTAGGATGTATTTATTATACTAACAATATATTTCAAAGCTAAATCAATGAATACAAACCTGTATTCATTGGCTTAATCTTTTGTTAATTACGCCTGGGAAGAGCTTTCAGTCATTTTGCAAGGACAACAATAATAATTAAGGCCCATAACTTATTAAATATAAACCGAAATTGTGGATGAGTAGCCTACCGTTTTCTTACTCATTTATTGTTATTAAAAATCGTATTGGGCTATAAGATAGGCCTACTGATGGCGTAAAAATTATGAAGGTCAAAGGAATTCAGAAGTAAAGTTAAATTTAACTTATCAGATTACAGATACTTTAACAGTCTGTTGGAATGTGTAATAATATTGATAATGCCCTCAATAAAAGCAAGCTTTGACACGAAACTTGAGTGGGTAATTTACTAATGTGTCAAATGTAAACATTAACATTTATTGATTTAGGCTTTGTAGTTTTTCCATCCGATGTAAACATCCCAATTATAATTGTAAAAAATCCGATGTAAACAAACACGAAACAGTTTTAACCTTAAACAACAAACAAAACAATAACAATAACAAATCCAATCCACAGCCGACTCAAGAAGGAAGAGCATTCGCGCGCTACCTGGTGGGAAACCTCAAAACTAAGTACTTTCAATCTCGCTCCGTTTCTACCCCCACCACTGACCCAAAAGGCTCCAGTACACAAAGATTAGCCGAGGCTCTAGACGTCAGTTACCATTGGATACTTTTTGTTTATAATGCTTATATAAAACTAGAAATCAGAAAATGATTTTCTATTTGTAAATTCAAACAATACACTTCGAGAGGACTTAATGGATGACATATTGCGTTGGCTAGTAGATTATACATATTAGGAGACTGTTTCATCTTATGTTATCAAATTTGAAAGGTGTAGATAATTAGCTTATAACTGTATTTACTCCAAAGTTGAACCCGAATCTACAAAGGATTATTTAGTCGACGTTGTTAATGAAAGTTTGATTACAACAATAACTCGGGAATGTAAGATGAGATGAGTTGTTGTTAACTATTAAACTTTCCCAACCTGAACCTACATTATCAAGGAATATTCGACAGATTGCATCCCTTAAATTTATAAAATAGATGGAGGCTCTGTAAAACACAAGTAGTAACTACTTTAATCTATATTTATAAAAGAGGAAGTTTGTATATACATTTGAACCTTATGGACTCCGAAACCGCTTGACAGATTGAAATGAAACTTTCAGGCATTATTAAGGCATCATTATTCAAGGATGGTTTGTGTGAAGTTTGGTGCAGATCCGTCAAAAGGGATCCGCCCCAGTGGCTCTGGAGTTTCCCATGTTAACCTTATGAGTACTTATATTTAAATGGAATTAAAGAATCTTGACAGCTGGTTCAACTAAACAATTTCATTCTGTGACGTTCAATAGCATTAAAAAGGTAAAAGGTTTACCAACAGGGTGCAGCACTATCATTTTTTTTATTTATGGCAACAGCTAATTTGCAACCAAAAGCTGAGTGAGCGTAGTAAATGAACTTCAACCTGGAGGCGAGTTAGCGTAGCGAACGAGCTAAACTGAAGGAAAGTGAACGCAGCGAACGAGCTCCAATCCAAAGGAGAGTAAGCGTAGCAAACGAACTTCCACCAGGACGTGATTGAGCGAAGCGAACGAGCTCATCTTGCAAATGAACGAGCATTTGACATAAAACCACATTAGGACAGGACGACGTCTGTCGGGCCAGCTAGTATTTTATAATGATCTCAACGAACGAAAAACATGGCACGTCATTATCACAAGCTAAATACTATACCAGTCGTTTTCAATAATAAACCTATTATGAACCTCAAAGTACTCTTTAGTTAAGAGGAATTTCTGTAATGGAATTTGTGTTCTGTTTCAGTCCTTAAATAATCCCAGATTATATAAATTGTACAAGTGACTTGTAAATTACTACTACAGTGAAACTTAAATGAAAATAAATTAGAAGAGACAAGTAGTATTTTGAATGTTTATTATGCCATTCATTCTGGAAAATGGCTAACTACAGGTTTTAATATTTTACAATCAATCAATACCCCCCCCTCCCCCTATTTCAGCACACAGTTTACCACAAAGCTGTAATATAAAATAATCATATTATTAAAATCAAATATTTTTTTAAGGAATCGTTTCAATGTTATTTAAGCTTAGCATGATTTCTATTTTTTAAAGGATGAGAAAAATAATGGCACAATGCCACTTAACATCTTCAATTTTTTTAATAACCCTCATTTTGATAGTGTTCATGTAGAATTTAACCTAAAACAATTCCTGTCCACGGCCAATTTGTTTTAAAAACACGATATTTAACTATGTTAAAACATATAGCATTAAAATTTTACTTTAAAGCTTTAATGTTTGGTAGGCCCACGTGTAAACTTTTTCATTTAGTTCAGTAAATGTTTGTAATGATTTTTTGTAATAAGGTGTAAAGAACTATTCAAGAATCAAGAATTTTTATTTCCATTTTTATTTAGGTGTAACATATTATTGTTTGATAACCGTCTTATTAGCTGGGTACATAAATAATAAAGATGAACACATTTTAATACATGTGTAAGTAGCGATATACGTTATGATTTATTTTATTCCTAGTTAAGCAATAACAGTCTCCGTTGAAAAAAAATAAATACCATTCTCTGGTTAATTGCAATGAATTACTTTGTATTGAATTTAAATTTGCAGTTTTAATTAAGAGTAAAACCATCGTTAAAGTAAAATAATTATAAAGATAAATATGATGATAAAACGTCATATTTGATGTGTTTTAGTAGTAATGTAATATTTCTTACGCAGGCTGATAAGTAAATGTTTATCCCAGGAAGTCAGCGGCCGGAAGAGAGATAAGCAAACCTCAGGATATGCCGCGAGCTGCTAACTTGGCCTGTGTTTATCCTTTCACCACATTATTTATCCTAGCTTTAATATCTAAAGGTGGTTTAGGGCATGATTATATCGTAATATCATAGCTAGAGAGTAACCTAGCCAATGTTAGTAAACATTTATTTATTTATTGACCAACGGCTGACGCCAATACATAAGAAGATTTAGATTTGATACAATTTGAAGAAGAACAAGTAAATAATTTTATTTTTGAATTGGGTAAAATATAAACAAAATCGATAATATTGGCGTTTGTTACTAATATAGTCAAAGGTTTAGGATAGATCTGGAAAATAATTTTCATTCATAGTCTGTTATTTACATGATGTACCTTATCTTAAGGTTCAATTTACCAAGATATGTACATAGTTTAATTTAAATACTTAACGGAAATACAGGGCGAAAAAATTGTGTCCCCAGCAAAATAACATTTACTCATTTACTTTAATAAATTCTACAAAATATTATAACCCTATATTATCATATAAAAAAGCTTTACTTCTAGTTGTGACAAGAAACAAACGTCATTCGAAAAGATATATACAAATATTATTTTATGGGTTGCGTTGATTAATATTTTTTACTGAATAGTCTAATAAAAAATACTCATTTATAAGCTGAGATAATTTTTCATGAACACTTTATGATTTTGAGTATGGGTTTCAAACACTTTATAATAAGTTGACGTAATTGAGCTAAAATAGAAAGTGTATATGATCAGAACCTTTAAAGGTGACTTAAATGATAATTGGTGCAAAAGAGTGTAATGAAAATGCACACGTGGATGACTCGATTTTACAATGCAAATTTGTAAAAACAATTGATTATTAAAACAATGGCTCGTGAAATTAATCAAAATTGTTTCAGAGTTATGACATCACAGCATTTATCATGACGATCTCGGTTTACCGTTAACAATACAATAGCAAGCACGATTTGCGGACACATCCTTTGTGATAAATATTACATTTATCATCGCTTCGAAAGCAGTTTTGGATGAAACGGATACTAGTTTTGTCACATTAACACTTTAAAGAGCCAAAATAAAAAAAATAAAAACTATCTATGACTATAAGAACACTGTAATTGGGGAGATTGTAATACAAATATATTGCAGCTCGAAAGCGTATGAATCTGTAAACAGCCTTTGTGTTTTTTTATGATTTGACTAGACATGTAGAACAAATAAATATTTTTTTAAATAATTTTATTTACGAAAATGATCTTTGTAATATTATTGTTTTTTTTGTTTTATAAATAATAGACTCATCAGTCTCGAGATACCTATGTGTTTCAAATGTTTATATTTTT
The DNA here is from genome assembly GCF_028750875.1 of Macrosteles quadrilineatus. Classification (NCBI taxonomy): domain Eukaryota; kingdom Metazoa; phylum Arthropoda; class Insecta; order Hemiptera; family Cicadellidae; genus Macrosteles; species Macrosteles quadrilineatus. The sequence continues at coordinate 39,745,232 of NW_026542599.1, forward strand.
GTTGAACTGTTCCTTGGAATGCCTTAATTAATTAAATAAATTCACAAACATGTGTTATCAACCACAAATCTGTATACTCTTATATCAACCAAATTATTGTATTCTTATAGGCTACGCACAATTAGTGGTGCATTGGCATCACCCTCATGTTTTCATAAGGGTTGTTCTGATTTTAAGGAAAACAAATAAGATTCAGAGCAGGGTCTTAGGAACATAACTTCTTTTGGAAGTTAAGTGTGTAATGGATTATCTGTTTACTTTCATAATGGTGACTAGTTATAACTAAGACTCGCTAAAAGCTTAGTTTACAATTTGGTAGGATCAAGATGTCACAAACTCTCAAATATGTAACATGCTCAATCAGGACTGTTAGTAAGCTTGAAATGAGTTTACTACGGGAAATAAAGGATGAGTTTATACGAATAAATTGATTCATTAAGTGCATTTATAATGGCACTATTGATGGTCAATAAAATAATGCATAATGGCCTTAATCTTTAATATTATTGAGCGGAGCGAGCGAAGCGAGCGAAGCTCTTATACGTCGACTCTTATGCATTTCGTAATACGCAAACTCCTCCTAGACGGCTTAATCAATCGTTTTCAAATTTTGCATGGTGATAAAGACCATATCGGTGAGTGCCAACATCTATATGGCGTTAAAAAAGTCTCTCAGGAATCCGCCCCACTGGGTCTCAAAGTTTCAATGTAATCCTTATGGAAGCAGTATTTGACACATAAACAAAGACATATGATCAGCTGTTGACTTTTGAATGCAGATAAAGAAATAGCTGATCGCATTATTCCACAGATATTAGAACAGAAACGGTATGGATCATAAATATAATCAAATGACGACACTAGCTTGAGGTCCGTGACGAATGAAGTGGTGAAGGAAGTATTAAAGGTGAGCAGTCTGGAGTGTGGAAACTGTTTATGGCGATTAGATTAAGGTACTGTATCTCTGTGTTATAATGCAGGTTGGACAGTAATCTTCATTCCTAAATTTCTATGGGAAGGGAGGAAAACAGGTCCGCGACGTAGGAAGTGGTGAAGGAAGTAGTCAAGGCGAGCTGTCTGGAGTGTGGGAACTGTTTATGACGATTAGATTAAGGTATATGCAATCCTAAAATGCAATGGGAACGGAGGGAAACAGGTCCGCGATGTAGGAAGTGGTGAATGAAGTAGTAAAGGCAAGTAGTCCGGAGTGTGGGAACTGTTTATGACGATTCGATTAAGGTATATACAATCTTAAAATGCTATGGGAAGAGAGGGAAACAGGTCCACGACGTAGGGTGGTGAAGGAAGTAGTAAAGGTGAGCAGTGTTGAGTGTGGGAATGGATTAATGTATCTGCAATGCTAAAATGATACGGGAAGAGACTGTAGACTGTATGTTAAAATGATTACGAAGCACGAATCGATACATATTTTCGATACATGCAATCGTTTACAATCTAAATTTACAACTGAGTTGACAACACAGCTGATTTTTACTCCATAGAGGCTAAATACGATTTTTACTCCCTTAGTATTAAAAATGATACTTCGATACCCGCAACGCATGCATTAAAAACGGCTGTCTTTACTGCAGTATGACAAAAACAATATAATATGAACCCTTGATGACTCCGCTCAATTTTGTGGATGCCTCTGCGAACGCCACCTAGTTTAAATAGATTGTGACCCAAGCCTTTCTGGTGAATTTATTGCTTGATCTAGTGTTTTGAAAACAAAAATTATACTATCTACTGTATTTCATTTGCAAAAATTACATACAGTTATACTGCAACATTGTTTAGTTGTAATTTTTGGAAAATTATAGATTTTATGATTTTTTCTCCAGGATTTCGTTGAATAACAAATAAAAGCTAAACCGTACTTTGTCAGTGAATCTTAAACATTATTATAAGAGTATCTGGCTAGTTCTGTTTTAACCATAGCTTTTATGCATATATAATGCGGAGAAAGTTGTTCAAAACATGTTTTTAATTTGACCATGTGTGATAAGTCTAAAAGGTTATAAAAAAAAACTTAAAAAAACTAAATTTCGTGTAGTTCAAAAGGTTTTTCTCAAACTAAACATCTTTTCTGAGAGAGTAAGGCATCTACATTACTAAGCCATTTCACAAATAAAATATAATGTTTAGATTCAACATTGGAATTCATATTAATAATTTTATTAAAAACTAGTTGAAGTTCTCCATTAATGTTGTCTTTAAATCTAATAGTTTCTTAGATACCAATGGGGCACAGTTAAGTTGTTCACACATGTATATCCAGATATTTCATTTATATTACATTGGTTAAGTTTTTTGTGATTTTGTATATGGTTACAATCATTCTATTCATAAATACATGAAAAAAAAATATAAAAAAAGTGTTGCATGATCTTTTATGGTCTTAATTTAATTCCTCATTGCTTTTAAGCTTTGATACATATTTTCAGGGCTACAGTTTTTGGCCATCTCAAATGTTACCACGAGTTTCAGAAATTACTTATGCTACTAGTTACCAATATATAATGGTTATATTTTTTTTTATTTCACAGTGTAATTTGTTTGGAAAAAATATACATACGTCCAAAAACACTTGTAATAATATATTTAAACTGATACTGATGACTCACAAGACGGTAAATACACATAAACGTTGGTAAAGTGGCGATCGATTTCGATTGGACACTCCAATCATCATCAGACCCAATAGGCGAACTATAGGATTGATAGGGTTGGATAGGCGAACCCTGGATCATTCGCCTATTGGGTCTGATGATGATTGGAGTGTCCAATCGAAATCGATCACCACTTGCCAACTTTTATGTGTATTTACCGCCTTGTGGATCATCAGTATAAGTATAAATATATTATTACAAGTGTTATTAGACGTTTATATATATATATAAGGTAATTTACTAACACGTACGATGCTGATAAAAAAATGTAATTTATTGCATTACTTTAACTTTAATTTTATTATTTAACTTTAGTAGAAAGTAACTAAACAGATATAAAAAAAAAATTTTAACAACATCAAACAAATATATTTTGAGCTACATAGTTACAGGAACATAAAAGGTGTTACTAAAATGCATCGGCATTGAACAACTATAAAATCATAACTTAGACTTCTGTTAAAAAGGCTAAATTATGTCAATGTAATACTCGATTTGTATGACCCAGAATGTGCATGAGCCAACTGTCCAAAATATATTGATTTCCATTTGACTATTTATAACAGTATCAAGACAAATAGAATGTAGTTCCAAAGATCTATCTTTGTTCGTAGAGATGTATTGAAAGCTGCATTGCCCCCTTGAGAGCTTTAGTGCCAATACAATCAAGTCAATCCCTTGATTCACTACCTATGTTTTCTATGAAAAATTGATGTTTGTTTCTTGATACAACAACGTTATGTTGTATTATGCAAAATATTGAACAGATACAATTTACCATCTGAATAGATGTATTAAATTCATCAATATGAACTGTAAAAGGTTTAATTCGCCAAACCACTGTATTTCTTCAAGACGGTTTATTATTTCTTTTACTATCAGAATTCATATACTATCTGAATTGCACTATCGAAGATCGTTAGGTTGTTAGCTTTTTTTGAATAAACATGCTTAGGCAAATTTAATCGTATTTTCTGCGTAGAACTTTTAATTTTTGTAGCACTTGCACCTTTTCATTTGTAACTTCCAATCGATTGTTAAATTTACCTAGCAAGACCACGATGGAATAGTGAAAAGATTAATCTAGTGACAATTTTGCATAAGTCTAAGATTTTAACTTCAACAGTTCATCCATGATCAAGTGCATGGACATAAAGTGTTTAAATATTGTTATATAAGGATTGAAAAAAGGAATCAGCTACGTATAGGTGTAACAGCTAAAGAATACGTGTACTTCAGTATGTTTTTATAAATAGTGTTAACAATTAAAATGAGTTTTCTTCAGCCCCTTCAATGAATTTTTTTTCAAATTCGTTAATTTATTATAATCGCAATGAACAATTATGATAAAAGGGTCTCAACCATGCTCCCTATGTTTTCATGATATTATTAAGGAGAACTGCTAGTTTCATTCAAACTGTTTGTATAACTTTATATCATATATGTGTTTTTATTGAATATTTGAAAAACAAAAAACAAAAATATGAGAAATAAAAAAAAAGTTTAAATAAGAAAAATATTTTTCTCTGCATTTACTTAATCCCAAACAAAAATAACGCTATCGGCTCTAAATGTTAATCTTACAAAAATTCATAATCATCATCATTGATGAATATTTCCAATTTTAGTTTGTGTTACATAGCTTTTTTAACTTTTCAAAACACACCAGATATGGTCTTGAATGCAATAAATTGAATCTCTACGTTGACCTCTCAGAGGCTGCGCCGTTGTGTCTTGGCCTTTCAACGGACAAAGCAATATATCTGATCCACCTAAAACTACTAGACCCAAACTAAACTACTCTTACATGGTTAATATAATCTACTGCGTCTTAGGCTCATAATTTACGTATAAATACGTATTCGTTTAAACCTTTTTTAATTACTTTACTAGTTTTATTGCAATAGTGCTTAAAAAAATTACTGAAGGTAACTTTTGATTTAGGCAATAAGAAAATTCTATTGGATGTATTATTGTATAATATTGAGTCAACTAATTAAATGACACCATATTTATTTTATTAAATCACATACCAGAGCGTTTTTGCTGTGTATAACCAATAATGAGGTAATTTTAATGCATACTACATTTCATATTCATAATCCTAAAGGTACTTTTTCAAGTTCCTCATAGTAAATACTTAAACATTACGGAAAGGTAAAAGATATACACAGATTATAAATCTGCTTTTGCAAAGGATGTTGGTCAAATTTTAAAAATGTATTTGTTATTTTAACAACTTTTCCTTTACGTATAATCTAACATACGCTTTCATTTATCTGTTTAACAAGAACCAACTTAGGTTAGAGCAACATTTATGTGGACATCGGGTACTTTCCTGTAAAAGGGAACATTAATTATTATCGATGATTTCGTTCTCGATATATCGATATTAACAAATTGAAACGTATCAGCTGACAACTACGAAAAATATTGTTCAATATCAACAAACATTAATGAAATAAAACTGTTAAAAAAACCTAACATAACTAACCAAACTTTCTGTAACAATTAAAAATTCCCTGTTTATAACTTACCTTTTATATTCAAACCCAAAAGAAAACTTTTAAATGGTACAGCAAGTTTGATTGGTTATGTTAGCTTAGAACAGATTCATTTCTTAATCCATATAATAGACTATTTTAGCCTAAACAAGATCAGTTAGTTGTTGTCAATTTGTAATGGATCGGAAAACAAAAAAAATTCAATACATCGAGAAAAAAAAAACATCGATAATAATGAATGTTTAACAGGAAAGTACCAGACATCAAAATGAAATACAGTATTTTTTTTATTTTTCTAATAATTGATCAATATTAAGAAGGCGTAGAAAATGATTCTCATTAGGTTTGATTAAATTATAGTACTTATATTAATTACACAACATATGTTATCCTAATTTTCATAAGATTAAGTAACATAGTAATTAATTATTTTAATAAACTTAAATCAATGTTACTGTTTATTTTGTTTCAAAGTAATTTAATTTTTATCATCATAATAAAACTATTTTTAACGGCTAAATAACGATACAATTTATGATTTAAGTTGTCCTATGTTATAATTAAACAATGAAAAGTGAATAATCATAAACAAAAACCAGTTTCCAAGTACAGTACCATTTAATTAAATGGTATCTCCATCCAGACACATTGTTTGAATAATGGCAACTGCGTGAGGTGAATATCACAACGGCAATTTGAGAACAGCATTAGTTTTACATTAGGTTCGTAAATCTTTGGATGCTAGAAGACGGATTTTAAATGCAAAATGACTATGAGGGAAGCGGGATTTCATAAAATTATACTTTTTGAAATACAAAATACAAACTGATGCCACGTTTTAATTCGTATAGCGATATCCATTTTTTAATTAACTTACACAAACATAAGATTAATTTATTTCCCAACACAGCTATTTTGTATGTACATGCAATAGAGGGAAATACATTCAGGGTAAATTACTTGTTTTTTTATTTATTTATTTTTTACACCAGAACTTATAACATTTGGATTAATTTATCATTAATAAATCTGTCCTTGTAAAACCTTAACACGTAGATGTTTCTTAACATAAAAGGAAATAAGACGAATATAATTTTAAAACCCACAATTAAAGGCAGTTCTTTGAGAGATAAAACTAAGAAGACGTTTAAATTTTCCCCGTCTGGTCCTTTGTTTCTTGCACAAAAGCCTTGTCTAACAACCGAAATAAGAATAAACGACGTGATATTTTATTGATTTCGTTTATAAATACTTGATTTAATAATGAACCTAATCATAACTACTTATTATCACTTCCGTTTCAAAAAATAGTATAACTTTCTTGACTGTATTATCCCTTAGTATTGTCATACATATTTTTTTTATTTAGTGTGTATGTCTCAAATTTGCAAAATAAAGATTTAAGAAGGGGGTTGGGAGGTAACAAATTTTTCTATTAATACAAAATTAGTTCATATAGTACAAAGAGAAATTCACAACAAATCTTACGGAACTAAAATAACATAAACCTATAAAATTTCAGGAGAGGTGTCAAACATATATCTTCTTTGTAATAACGTCAATTGACATTATTTAAACTGAAATTTGAGTGAGTTCAGCTTTAATTAAATATGCAACATGTCAACATTTTAAAAAGTAAATATTTTTTCAATAATTTAATTTTTAAAGTTGGTAGCCTTGTAGAAAAACAAATTTAAAATGGCAACATATGTCAAATGACGTATAATTTTGATGGTCTTGCAAAAACAAACAACTTTTAAATTCAAACTTACCGTCTATCCTTGGAAGTTTCTAGTAATTAACCAAAAACTCCAATTGCCCATATAAAACCCATCTTAAACGTGCAGTACTGCACGTGTAACATGGGTTTTATATAATTTTAGTTTGGTTTATTATTATAAGTCAGACGGTGGGTTATTTAAATTTAAAGTTGTTTGTTTTTGCAAGACCTTCAAAATTATATGCCATTTGACATATGTTGCCATTTAAAATGTTTTAACTACAAAGCTACCAACATAAAAAGAAATTTTATTTTTATTTTGACATGTCGCATATAAAATTAGAGCTAAACTCACGAGGATTAAGAATGTTCAAATAGAACGAAAAAAGGTTTAGTGATTTCCAAGATACAGGATATTCTGTAAATATCAATATTTTCCATACAAATGGTCGCCATTTTGAAACGGATATATATGAAGGAGTTCTGTTTTCACTAAATTGTTTGTCAAGTGTTGAGCTTTAAAATGATACATAACATGACATATGTTTAAATTTTAAAACTCTGAGAATGAAACCCATGACCCCTAGTTTCTCAAACACCCTGTATTTTAAGAATGCTAAAATATTTTTTACTTTGTTCCTTGGGTATGAACTAGTGGTAAAAGTTTTGTTTTATCTCTGTATGTCAATCTGTTCGTCTGTAATCTGTTTAGGATAACTTAGAAGACTCACCCTGTATAATTGTGGCGATTGGTGAAATTTTAAACCATGATAGTTAAATCTATACTACCCCTTCGTCAATTAGTGTAACGTGTTTCACAAACACCTAGTAGACTATCCATAAGTGCACATAGGAGTGTTTTAAAACATTATACAAATAAAAAATATATTATTTTTTGGAAGCTCAAAAAATATAGCTTCCAACACGAAACCATTGAGTTAAACATAGGAAAATTATATTTCTGCAATGGTGAATACACATGAAAATGATAACATTACAAAAAAAAATCCTGAAAATGCCTGAAATCTATGTCGGTGTGTGATGAATTCACATAACGAGTGTTGTTGTTTAAAGTTTTAGTCAAAAATATAAACAGTATTGTTTATCTTTAGAATTAGTTAGGACATTCATTCATACCATTGTAAGCATAGTAAAAGCTATACGTAACCTGTAATTAACAACAGTTAGAACAGTATACTCATTTGAACGCTTAGTGAAAGATAAATTATATTAGGCCTACCCTATTTGAATATTAATTTTAATCATTAGTTGTAAAGCGCTTGGAAAAGAAATATAAACTATCTAGTTAGTAAATGTAAAAATAAGGTATTACATTTTTTTGTTTATGGGAACGATGTACTTTAGCGTATGTCTTCATTAGTAAAACATAAAAAAAACTATTACCATAGCTATTGGCATGGTAAGACCTGGACCTGGTTAAAATTTATTTGTTGTTGTCGGTGATCTAGATTACTCGAGAAATGGTAACTAAAAACTACTACAGAGTCGTGTTTATGAACTTTGGAAATGTGTTTGTCTCGACTTAAGAAACAATTTTATTAAGAAATCTTCCCAAAAATGGCCAAAATAAATTGTCGTCATTTTCCGCACGTTTTGCTACAACCATGACTTGTCTCTCTCTAATTTAAAGGATTTTTTTTGACCTATAATAGATCCTGCACATCTCGCTCGACATTAAGCCTTTCATATCACAGCCTAGTGTTTTTAATACCTACACGCATTTTATTTAAATTCGTTTTTTGTAAAGTAGAAAGTACTAAGTTTTAATACCTTTTTTATTGGGAGAACGCTTTTAACAAACTTGCTAAAATACTATTATTGTTGTATATGCCTTTGCAATTCAAAACAAAGACTATCGATAAATATTACTATTTAAGTGACTAGAAGACTTTTTTATGGTAGATGAAAATAGAAATGCAGTAGGTAGACGATACACACGCTCTTCACACTTAACGACGCTCTTCACACTTTTGTGATGACTTGTCTAAATGGAAATGAGCTCAAAGCTTCTTAGAAGTACCCTGTGAACGAGGATATATCTTGCATGAATAGAAAAATTACAATGTGCTCTTAGCTGGTTCTAGATTCATTTAGCTACTTATACTCGAAAGTTATATTTAAATAAGGTTGTTTTTCTAAAAAAAACACTTTAGCGCACTAAACTCTTTATTTCGGGGCAACCTTATGTCCTACGTTGGTATAATTATTTTGTACTAGGTGGTGACTGAACAACTGCTAAACTGAAATTTGACTGTTATCATTTCAAATGGAGAACTACTTTCCACACTGATATTGATAGCTAAGTTGTGGATCCATAATGGTATAAGCCATGCAGTCGTAACCGTTACTTATTCATCGTTAGCATAGAAATTAATATAAACGGTAAACTATAACATTTTAAAACTAAACCATCGTGAGTACACTGGAGGGAAGCCACATGTCCTTATGGCTAAAAGGGTTGCATAAGACTTAAAGCAAAGTGTCTCTAGTATGGTTTAAACCATCAAGTTTATCCCCAGTATCATTCTGATTATTTTAAGGGTGATGACAATTGGTTAGCGTATCAAATGTTAAGGAGAGAGTAGCGTATTAACTAATGAGGCAAAGTAATATCAACAAAACATTGCAAGGTCAGACACAAAGTACCATTAGATACAAATATTATCTATTAAATATTTCAATAAAATTTATATAAAAAATTATTTTCATTAAATATAGAACCAAACCTAATTTTAAAACAAGCTTTTTTAACTATATGCTACGTAAGCTTACAATGATATGAAAGTTATGTATTATCATAATCGGCAATTTAATTTTTGTAACCACACAGCTATTCCTCAGAGGAGCAGCATCTACAAAATAACTATGGGAATCATATCGATACGGATAAATGTTTTTTTGTGTATAATAGCTCAACCTATTTGTGTATACGGATTTAAGTGTTACTTTTTTTAAGAAAATAGTTCAATAGTTATAAAATTTGTTATGATTATTAAAAACTATAATGCATTTAATAATATTTTTTTATATATATATATTATCATATTATACGTATATTGATAGGTTTTCTCATCTATAATATTAAAACGAAACAGTGTTTTTTTATTTCACGATTCTGAATCAACCACTCGACGGATTTTCATGATTTTTGTGTTGAAAGAAAGATAATTTTGAGAACTAGGGAATGTCGAAGCCATAATTTTAGTTTAGGGTCCCAGTTTTTTAGAAATTAAATTTTAATTTTTAAAAAGTCTAGCAGCCGACGCTAAGATTCTAAACTAGCTTTTGGCATAAAATAATTTGCTTAACATAACAGCTGTAAACATTCAGCTTTTGTGTCACAAATTCAGCATTTGGATGAAAATGTAAAGACATACTTAGGGTTGACTTATTTATACTATATGTAATGCTAATCATTGATACGTTCAATTCTTCGGTAAGAGGATTACAATATAATTAAATATACATAGTAAAATACTAGGATGTTCAAATTATTTTTTAAAGCAATCATTGTAATCTTCGATTTGTTTTAGAGCAATATAATTTGTTTTAACTAACAGCTGGTTAAATATAAACTATGGAACTATGAGGTTATTTTATTAATTTTTATTTTGTCATTGATTATAGGAAATAAGTAAGATTAGTAGAGATAATTGGACCACAGTTTAAAATAGTTTAGACCAAAATTAATTAAACCACAGTACAAATCGAGGCTCTGTACACGAGTCTTAATAAAAAAGGATAAATGTAAATTATTTTACTGCTCCACTTTTCAAGGAAAGAATAGAAAAATAACAATGTTTACATGTTTTAATTCTTCATGGTAGCTTTTTGTTTACAATTAATGTTTGTCTGCTTTAACTTTGTTTGGATTAGGCCCGGAAATATTGATGTCAGTAAACAGAAGATCAAGAATAATCAGGAATCACGATTTTAAATTACCACCACAACCTCAGCCGGCTTTTATACACAGATAAATAGATGGATGACATAGATTGAACACAACGTCAACATTGACCTAGGATACTGCAATTAGACAAACCATCCTTTTATGAAATCGTGTTCTTTTATGGTTACGTTTGGGGGTGCCTATATCAGCGCCCAAAACGTGAAAATATCACTTTTATTTCAACTATGAATATATTGTGGTTTAAATTAACTAATATGGGAAATTACGATGTACATTTATTAAATGAGGGTTGGTAATTATCAAGGATAGAACTGATAACGGTATGGATAATAAACATTGACAATTACGTCATTAGCTTTACTAGCGTGTTTACTTTTTATATTCCTGCTACATGTGACCAGTTTTTTTTTCAAATGAATGTTATTTGAACCAAACAGCTGTTTCAAAACAAACTGTTATTGTTTTTACTTTTCTTTGTTTTCACTTATTTATTTAGCAATTAATGCAGTGAAATTGATATAAAGGATTATGTGTACTGTGAATTTTATTGGATATTATCGTTTTATTTTAGGTCGTTTCTATTCAGAAATTGTGTATAGTAGTTGTATTGTGGTGATAATAATAATGGAAGAAGCAGGTATGCTATGGAAGGTGGAATCGTTGACTAACTCTATACACTTCTCAATTGACTATTACTATCTCTACTGTAGGCTACTTATAATCAGTGTGCGTATGTGCGAATCGACTGCAAATCTCACTTCAACGCTTTTCACATCGTAAAAATTGCAGAATTGCTGTTTTATTGTAAAATTATTGGATTTAAAATGCATATCGTATAGGCCTGTGATGGAATAAAAACATATTTGTTCACACAACATTTGTTTACAATATGATTTTTTCACATTCTAACTGCAAGAAGCTTTGTCTTTATATGTGTAAACTAAAACTATAGCTGATCTGATTTGTACACGGTTTTAAATTCCCGTACGTAGGACGGGCTAACACCTCGTAATAATTATAAGAAAATAAATACATTTTAAAAACCCTTAGTTTTTTTAACAAACATCTCGATTTATGAAGCCAAAAATATTATTGAGAAATTATAAATTTAAAATTCAATATGAAGCATTGTCTTTCATATGCAAACTAACCTATCTAATTTATTACCTAAATACATTATCACTATCACGAAGAAAAGTAAAAGAGTGAAATGCTGGGTAGTTGATACCCATGTATATTTATAAGAGAAGCTGGCTGACAGATGACCCTTTTAGCTCGGAATCACCCTTGACTTTGCCAAATCTCCTGCCTTTTATACATCATTGATAATATTCCTTTTAAATAAATAAAACAGTCATCGATTATCCTTGATTTGCCTTAATATCTCAGTTTATATTAATAAGGATATAGCCTTCTGGCATTTGCGTTTGACATTCTTAACCCCTTTCATTAGTTTTTAGGGTTTCACCACAGACAATGGAATAAACCGTTTCACCATGTGCACTTCAAAGGAAAATTTAAAGTTGATGTGTAAAACTAAATAGGCATATATAATATAAACCAATAAACAAAATATGTCTTTATTTAAATTAGCCTAACCAAAAAAAGGTGTTGGTTTTTGTTTGTTGAGCGTTTTTGTTTCGAGCGATGAAATAAGAAACGATAAGTTACTCTACTAGCCTAAAAAATTATCACAAGTACAGTAACTGGAGACGATATAATAAAACTTGGTGGGTAAAAGATAATTAGTAATCCTTTCTCAGCTTGACGCACTTATGGTTAAGCCACGAAGAGCAGAAACCTTCACACTCGAGAGCGTAGTCCTCTTCAGACACAATTTGTAACACACCACACGAAAACTGTGCTGCTTGACTGCCATTTTGACCGGAAGCCCCAGCTTCTTAATATACTAAAACACTATCGAATTACAGCAATATTTATAACAGAGGAAAGATTTTGCAAAAGGCTATGCTGGCCATACTGAAATTAATAAAACAAACTGATTTAGCCCTACTGTTAAGAGTGGGTGTGTTTTTCTTAAAAATACTGTGTTTAGGCCTAAACTAGTTTTTGGAAAATTATAAAAAAATACCCGGGCTAGTATTTAGGTAGTTTTAATTAAGTTGTAATTAAAATTTGAATATTTGTTATTACATAAGTATTACATAATAAATCATATGGTTACACGAAGAATCTATTATATTATTAAAGTGATACATTCAAATTTTATGTAAACGGATAAGGCCATTTATCAAGTGAAAATATAGGCATATGGCATATCAAAATGAAACTCAGAGTGTGTAGATTTGCCGAAAAGTGTTGATATGGACGAACTCCCTAAGGGCTCTGCCCCACAGGCTGATTTCCAAAGGGCTACGCCTTGCATGTTTTGGAAGTTAAAGTTATTCGATTAATTTAGTGAACAACAGCTGGCCAATGCAATTGACAATATAGTTTGTTTGTTTACATTTTTGTTTACTTATTTTATTATTTAGTTTTGTGTTCTTAAAAGAGGTTCGGTAAGTGGACAGTGAAGCTATTTGTAGCTGTTTGATACAAGTGAGTGACTAAAGGTGATCGAAACACGATGAATATGAGAGTAACAAACCATGTGTGTTGTTCGTTCCAAGAGGTTGTCACCTATCTTTAACAGGTTGCCATTTCATTGAAAAGTATTAAAGTATTACAGACCTCGTGGCGGAGAGCGGCGAGTTCAGGTACAACCGTACCCACCTCGGCCACCTCAGGACGTACGGTATGAAGGTTACACTGCTTTTAACATCCTTTCAGAGGACAATTTCTCGAACTTGGGCCCTTTAAATGAAATATAAAGTCAAAGTTGATTAAATTAATTTAATGGTGGCTTCTGTACACCCGTGAATTCGCGGGTAGAACCTCTTGTTTAAATATATTCACATAAACTAGCCGATGGAAAAGTTCACTAAGCTCAGTAGTTCAATCTTCTAGTTACTTTGGTATTAGGTTGATCAAAGCGATTCCAATTTTCCCCTTTGTTGAAAGACCTATAGACAACAGAATCGCCTCTGGCATGGTCACTGTGGAGATCCAATTAATTATTCCAAGATCAAGCTGTTGTAATTTGATGTGTGCAACTTTAAATGGCCCCAAGCAATCAATAGAGACAGTTTAATTCGGATGCTTAAAGATTTGTTTTGGCGATATCTGACAAGCAGGACAAAAATATATTTAAATAGTTAAAGCTCTTCATGTACAATTTAAGTACTAATTCAACGCTGATGAATCAAAAGCCTGTTGTATTGTGTGCAGTTGAGTTTAATTAGCATAGCTGTAAGTAAGATAACCGTCGGGGACCATCGGATAGGAATGAAATGGTTTAAAAAAAAATGCATTACATTGGGACCATAGAACTTATTTATAGTTCCACAAATAGGTATTTGGTTACGTATTCAGACTTCCTACAATTATTTAGTGAATTTTACGACTGCTGAACTTAATTCATATGCCACTTATTACTAAAAGGCACAAATAACGTAAACTAACATTTTTGTTACTTCAGATAACTGTTGTGTAGATATTGGTGTCCATGCCCTGTATGTCCTTGGGTAAAATGGCAGCCACCAGTTTTGGTTTCCAAAATGACTTATCTTCAGTCTAGAAAAGAAATCAACAATAAAATAACAACTTTTATATAATATGTCATATCGTCCTTAAAATTTAGTCATTTGATTTAATATTCGTTTTTTACTTTTATAAACTAAAACTAGGTTTCACCATAGAAAATAAGGATACTATAATTTCAACCAATTACCATTTTTATATTTTAATGTAATAATTTTACAATGTAAGCACTCCTCTAATTTTTAATTAACCTTTTGAATTCAATCATGTTAAGAAAGCAAAAATTGAACAACGCGTAATATTTACGGATTAAACTTGAGAACGGAGTAATTTCTGAAAAATGACATCTTTAGTGCAGCTTCTTCCATTACCCTAAAAGCCCCACTTAAGGTTACAAATTGTTTAACAGCCTGTAAAAATGTATTGAAACTGATCATTGTTATAATGGTATCTTGAAAATGGTAAAGTGGCTAGTAAAAATCATTCTAATACCTAACTGCTACTTTTTGCTAACTTTAAAGGTCGTTAGCATTCTTTCTTACTTTTAAAAGAATCATTCATTACAAATTCATTCCAATATCATGCATGCGACTGTCGGATGTCTAAGAAAAAGAAATATAATAATACTAAAATACGCATGAAAAGTAACTTATTAAATTTTACTTGCGCTTTTAGTTAAATATCTAGGTAATACCAATATTTAATTTCTATCCCTTTTCCTTTCTCTTCTGCTGCTTTTATCCCCACAACCTCACATGACTGAACTTTACAGTCACAATTGATGGTTCGCGTGGTCGCCGCTTTCACGGGATTGGAGGAAATGTTTCTGAGTCTGGCAAAATGGACTTCCTGTTTCTTGGCTGACTAGCTTCACTTTAACACTATTGGGAATCGTTCTGAGTTATGTGAACTAATATCGAGTATTTGCTATCTATTAATACAAAAGAAATCATTAATCACATGGAATGATTAAGTTAACTAAATATATCAATTTGTATTACACTCTTGTTGTTGTATAAATAAAATAACTAGGAACGTATCGACATTGCTTTACACATAAGAAGGCAACAAAGTTAACGTACAAACACACGTTTTGCATGTTTTTCACAATGCGTAACCTGTCAATTATAGTATTTTTGTATCAAGAAACAAAGAGAATCCTTTATAGGAAAGCATAGGTCGTGAATCAAGGGATTGACTTGATTGTATTGGCATTCAACCACTCAAGGGGACGTTGCAGCTTTCAATAGATCTCTGCAAACAAAGATAGATCTTCGAAACTATTTTCGCTCATTTATACTTGGTATTTTAATGAAACTTAAGTATATTTTCCACATAAATATATATGATGTAAAAAAGGCGACTTGAATAGTTGTGGTATGGAAATAAATTACAATTACTTTAAGCCATTATGAGTTCAAAGAGTTTTCTAGATACTAAAGTGCATACTTTAAAGAAGCTAGTTTTAGGAAAAAAAACTTACTTTGGCAAAAAAAAACATTTAACAGCAGGAGGTATAATAATCGCATATTTACCTTATAATCTTAATATTTTTTTACTGACTTTTAACTTATGGGGTGTTTTTTACATCAGATATATTTATGTAGAAATTAAACTTAAGTTCATTAAAATACTAAGTATAAATGATAAAAATAGTTTCAAAGATTTATCTTTGTTTCCAGAGATGTATTGAAAGCTGCAATTCCCCCCTTGAGAGCTTTAGTGCCTGTTTGGTTTTAGTTTAATATATTTGAATTTTCAACTAGTACCAGGATTTCCAAAGATAGCTTATCTTATCTGACCTACTTTTCCAGTCTGCACTGTCCACTCTTGCCTTAGTTAACCCAGAGTCAACATGTACTCCTTGCTCATTCTCTTGTATATAGTAGATTAGATTTTGACTGTTTTAAAGTGAACTAATAACGTTTAACATGTAATTATTAAAGTATGTGTTTTATAATATCTCCCCCTTCTAAATGTCAGAGAGTGCTTTTTAATTTGTAAAAATACCAAAGTGTTGTGACGGGAAGACCTCTAAATGATTTTGTGACCTTCTACCATCTACGGATTCTACGGCTACGCAGAATCCCCTCATCTACCCCCTCCTGGAGAAGATTCACCCATTCAAAGACTGTCCGCCCCTGGTGATCTTCGCTCCCCGCTTCAGTCTACCGTCAGGCATCTCTTCCGAACCAAAGGACTCAAATCTCAAGTAACTGTGTTTATACTCATTTAATTAATTGGTATTACTCTGACATGTTCCCATATTTAAGATATATTTTGTAAATTAAAGTTTGAATTTCTCTTTCGCTACTTAGTAAAATTTTCTCATTCTCTCCTTTGAACCCGCCCCCAACAAAATGGTCCTTCGAGCCGGATTCTGAATTTCTAGTAAGTTATAAAGTTAGACCAAAGGAGAGAAGTAAAAGTAAAGTTTTACAGTATTTAGGTTTTTTTTTGTAGCATTCCTATCTTAAACCTTAGCCCTTATATTTCCTTCACCAGCTAAAATGGCAGCTTTAAAGAAAGCCGAAATCGACTCTCTAGTCAAAAAGAGAGAAAAGTATTATGCAAGGTTACAAGCTCTCTATGACGTTGGTAAAAAATGTATCCAGCTTGCTCAGCAAAAACAATCTTTTAATACAGAGTTTGATTCTTTTGTATCACGTTATCAAAGATTAGAGGATGATTATTCTGTGTTTGAACAAACAAGTGACAGTATTAGTTTGTTAAACTCTCAAGTAGATGAAGGAGATAGAGTAGAGGTTCATAGTGCATCAATGTCCTATGATGATTTGTATTTTAATGTTAAAACCATTGGGCGAAAGTTGAATGTAGATAAGCATTTGCAGCAAACAAAGACTGACTTATCTGCTGATAAGCAATCTCCTGTCCATAGTCCCCAGGTAGCTCGCCTTCCTAAATTGGAAATTGAACCATTTGATGGAACCTTATCAGCTTGGCCTAATTTTTATGCTTTATTCACTTCTTTGATTCATAAAAATCAATCCTTATCTAAAAGTGAAAAACTCACTTATCTACGCAGTCTATTGAAATCACATGCGCTTTCACTCATTGAAACCTTGGTAATATGTGATGAGAATTATGATATTGCAATGAGAACTCTCACTGATCGTTATCAGAATAAACGTCTCTTGGCATCAAACTATCTCGATAAGATTTTATCCTTCCGCCCTCTCACTGAAGATTCTACTGTTACCTTATCAAACTTTTTGGAAATTTTTAGCGCAAATCTGTGCGCCCTAAAGGCTCTTGGATTGTCAAATTTATTTGATTTTACAATGTTACACATTGGTTTACGTTCACTAACATCGTCATCCCGCAAAGAATTTGAAAATGAATATTCTGATAAAGATGTACCAGAATTTGAGGATCTAATTTCGTTTGTACAGCAACAACTCAAAATCCTAGAAATTACTACATCCAAGGGAAAGCTAAAGCAAAATAGACTTAATACATCTCCTAAGCCAAGTAGTTCTAAAAGTTTCATGCTGTCAACTGTTGATGAAAAAGGTTTAACTGGAACTGCAAAGCGCCACGTATGTCCCTGTTGCCAAGAACCCAACCATAAGATCTATGTGTGTTCTAAGTTTAAGAAACTAAGTTTATCTGACAGAAATGATTTTGTTAAAAAGCATTTCTTGTGCTTTTCTTGTCTTGGTTTTCACACAATATCCGAGTGTAAATCAACCTCCAAATGTTTTAAATGCAATGGCAAGCATCACACCCTTTTGCATCGTCCAGCTACTAATGCAACTGCAGACCCCTATCTCTCAAGAGAAAAGAGCTTAGAAACCAAACCCAATGACATGAAAGAAAGAAATAATCATTCCTCATCCAAAACTTGTAATTTTGCTGATGCCAATTCCGCCTCAAACATGATGTTAAGCACAGCCATTATCGGCATAAGGGATAAAAATAACAAACTGACACCAGTCCGAGCCATTATTGATGGTGGTTCCCAAACTAGCTTAATTACTCAAGAATGTGTTCTCAAGTTAGGTCTCACCAAACATCAAAATAAAATAACCATCAAAGGTATTGCAGACACCCAGGTCCCAGTGAACAAAGGTTCAGTAACATGTAACATAAGCCCTCTTAAGAACTCTCATATATCTTTGAGTACTGAAGCAGTTGTAGTCCCAAAGATATCATCCGATCAGCCAAACATTGATATTGACCCTACAATCATCTCAAGATTTAATAATCTACAGCTCGCTGACCCCACGTTCTATGAAAGCTCGCCTGTTGAATTTCTAATAGGAGCAGATTTGTATTTCGATATAATAAAAGAGTCGCATAATATCATAAAAGGTGAACCCTCTGCAATGAACACTATTTTTGGATGGATAGTTGGTGGTAGAGTGGCCACTTCCTTCTGTCAAAGTGAATGTTCTTATTTTTTAAACTGTTGTGAATCAGTTGATAAGACTCTCAAAAGGTTCTGGGAGGTAGAAGCTGTTCAAAATGTGAAGTATCCTAGTCCAGATGATATTGCAGTTGAATCACATTTCACAGAAACACATATCAGAGATAAAACAGGCCGCTATGTCGTATCGTTACCAATGAAACCTGATGCACCCAACCTACCGAACACAAGAGATAAGGCAGAGAAACGACTTATCAGCCTAGAGAACAGATTAAAAAGCAAACCAGAAACCTATCTGGAGTATAGAGAGTTTATGGATGATTACCTAGCTCAAGGTCATATGAGTATCACCAGCAACCCCTCACCTTATATAATTCCCCACCATTGTGTAAAAAATGAGAACAGTAGTACAACAAAGTTGAGAACAGTGTTTAATGCGTCTTTTAAGCCCTATGCAAATTCCTCTTCCCTCAATGATATCCTGTATAGTGGACCAAAGCTGCAAAGAGACATAGGAGAGATAATAACTAATTTTCGCCTACATGAAATTGTTGTGTGTGCCGATATAAAACAAATGTATAGGCAAATCGTTGTGAATCCCACAGACCGAGCATTTCAGCACATATTCTACCGCACTAATCCCAATGGAGATATAGATGAGTACGAGCTGAACGTATTGACATATGGTGTAACATCTAGTGCTTATTTGGCACAAAGAGTATTACTGCAACTGGTTGAAGATGAAGGCAAAAGATACCCACTCGCCTCTCAAGCTATCACTCATCAAACGTTTGTGGATGATATTTGTACCAGTGTTGATTCTCCTCAAGAAGCACTTCAGTTACAGCAAGAACTAATTACACTTCTGGGATTGGGAGGATTCACCCTAAGAAAATGGGCCAGTAATTGCCACCAAATATTAGACAGCGTCCCGCTTGATTGTAGAGAAAATCCCCTCGCCCTACGCTCCGAAGACGACTCTGCTGTTAAAGTACTTGGATTACAGTTTGATCCCGCTGAAGATGTATTTTTCTATGTAATTAAACTGAACCCTGTAGTTTGTACCAAGCGCTCAATGCTTTCTGAGATTGCTAAAATTTATGATATTTTAGGATGGATAACACCCACTACGTTTTACGCCAAACATATCATGCAGAGCACATGGTTATGTGGACTAGAGTGGGATGACCCCCTACCAGATGAACTTCGCAGTAAATGGACAACATTTATTTCAACCCTTTTAAGTCTGTCAACCCTAAAGATACCTCGATTCATCCCTACAACTCCTCACAGCACAAATCAGATAATAGGATTCTGTGACGCATCTGAAAAGGGCTACGCAGCAAATATCTATATACGAACTGAAACTTCGGATAACATATCAGTACATCTTATCAAAGCGAAAAGTAAAGTCGTCCCACTCAAAACAATGAGCATTCCTAGATTAGAGCTTTCTGCTGCTCAACTACTAACAGAAGTTGTATTATCTAGTACGCATCTAACCCAGACTGTTGACCCTCAGAATATCATATTGTTTTCTGACTCAGCCGTTGTTCTTATGTGGTTAAAAACTCCTCCTTACAAGTTAAAAACATTTGTTGCAAACAGGGTTGTAAATATACTTGAGTCAACTAATCCAAAACAGTGGCACCATGTATCATCTAAAGAAAATCCTTGCGATTGCGCATCCCGCGGCTTGACACCTGAAGAGCTTGTAAATTTTGACTTGTGGTGGAAAGGACCTCAATTTCTGTACACTCCCTTTGATTCGTGGTCATTACACCGTTCATCTGAAGAAGAAGTAGAGAAGTTGCCAGAGATTAGAAAAGAATGTTTATCTACAACAGTTGATAACCAAAACAGCATTGTATTAGAAATACTTGAAAAATATTCTAGCCTGAGTAAAGCTAAATTTGTAATTTCTTATGTATTACGGTTCATCAATAACGTCAAAAGTAACGCCAAAGGTATAGCTAAGAAACAAGGACCAATATCACCTCAGGAATTGGAACACACATTATCTCTCTGTGTAAAGACTACACAACAACGCTATCTCTCAAAAGATATTTCTGATATGAAAAATAATAAACCATGCTCTAAGATATATCGCTCTTTGGCTTTATTCATTGATGAAAATGATTTCGTCAGGGTGGGCGGTCGTTTGAAAAACGCTAACTTAACTTACTCCAGGAAACACCCCTTTCTGATACCCCGTTCATCACGCCTTGCGACACTCATTTGTGATTATTATCACTCATTAGCTTTACACTCAGGACCCCGCTTGACACAGTCTCTCATTCAAGAAAAGTTTTGGATTGTAGGAGTACGGCAGTTATTGAGGGAGCGTATATTTAAATGCCAAAGATGCTATATGTTCCAAGCAAAACCTTTAATGCCTAAAATGGCGGATCTACCATCACTCAGATTTGAAAGCACACGTGCGTTTCTAAATGTTGGACTAGACTACGCCGGACCGTTTGAATTTAAAGAAAGTAATAGAAGAAAATCCCCACGCCAAAAGGGATATATTGTAATTTTTGTTTGTTTTTCGACAAAAGCTGTACACATTGAGTTTGCAACGAGTTTATCAACACCTTCATTCCTTGCTGCATTGGATCGTTTTGTTGCCAGAAGAGGTCTCTGCCAATCAATAACAAGTGACTGCGGAACCAATTTCCAAGGAGCCGCAAACTATTTTTCTCAAATTCAGAAATTTCTAAAAGACAACAATCAAGACATAGCACATCACCTAGCTTCAAAAGAAATTAAATGGAATTTCATCCCGCCGGCAGCACCCCATTTTGGAGGCCTTTGGGAGGCTGCAGTCAAATCAGCAAAACGTCACCTCATCCGAGCTATCGGTACCCTGATATTAACATATGAAGAAATGTACACCTTACTGACAAGAATTGAAGCCATTCTGAATAGTCGCCCAATAGGAGCAATGACCACTGACCCAAATGATGGAGACTACCTAAGCCCTGGACACTTCATTGTAGGAACGCCGTTGTTATCACCACCTGAAGAGGACTTCACGGAAACTAAGATGAATCGTTTGGAAAGATATCAACTCCTACAACAAGCTGCACAATCGTTTTGGAAGCAATGGTCTCAAGACTACCTACAAACATTGATACCCAGGAATAAATGGACTACATCACAGCCAAATCTTCAAGTCGGAGATGTTATATACCTTCAAAACAAGGACAGCAGCCCTCTGGAATGGCCTATTGGAAGAGTGATTGAGACATACCCTGGACCAGATGCTACAGTTAGAGCCGCAAAGGTTAAGACACCTCACGGAATATATGTGAGACCTGTCCATAAGCTGGTACCCTTACCTCCTTCCGATACCCATTCCTAGCTTAACCTTTGAATATTAGGTTTTTACGATCAATTTTTATTGTGTGATTTGCCTCTTAGTGTACGATTTTGTAAATATGCATTTAGGTGGGCGGTATGTTTGGTTTTAGTTTAATATATTTGAATTTTCAACTAGTACCAGGATTTCCAAAGATAGCTTATCTTATCTGACCTACTTTTCCAGTCTGCACTGTCCACTCTTGCCTTAGTTAACCCAGAGTCAACATGTACTCCTTGCTCATTCTCTTGTATATAGTAGATTAGATTTTGACTGTTTTAAAGTGAACTAATAACGTTTAACATGTAATTATTAAAGTATGTGTTTTATAATATCTCCCCCTTCTAAATGTCAGAGAGTGCTTTTTAATTTGTAAAAATACCAAAGTGTTGTGACGGGAAGACCTCTAAATGATTTTGTGACCTTCTACCATCTACGGATTCTACGGCTACGCAGAATCCCCTCATCTACCCCCTCCTGGAGAAGATTCACCCATTCAAAGACTGTCCGCCCCTGGTGATCTTCGCTCCCCGCTTCAGTCTACCGTCAGGCATCTCTTCCGAACCAAAGGACTCAAATCTCAAGTAACTGTGTTTATACTCATTTAATTAATTGGTATTACTCTGACATGTTCCCATATTTAAGATATATTTTGTAAATTAAAGTTTGAATTTCTCTTTCGCTACTTAGTAAAATTTTCTCATTCTCTCCTTTGAACCCGCCCCCAACAGTGCCAATACAATCAAGTCTATCCCTTGATTCACGACCTTTGTTTTCCTATAAAGGATTCTCTTTGTTTCTTGATACAAAAATACTATAATTGACAGGTTTCGCATTGTGAAAAGCATGCAAAACGTGTGTTTGTATGTTACTGTTGTTGCCTAATTATGTGTAAAGCAATGTCGATACGTTCCTAGTTATTTATTTATACAACAACAAGAGTGTAATACAAATGGATATATTTAGTTCACTTAATTATTCCATGTGATTCCTTTTTTCGTTAGTATTAATAGATAAAAATACTCGATATTAGTTCACAATTAAATTTAGATAGTAATGTCTATCTATAATATTCATATACACTTAGGATTTCGATAATATATTTAAGTTCTAACGTTGTTTTCTCCATAATAAACAGAAATAATGTATTGATGTATGTATTGATCATAACATAAAAATCATAGTTAAAGCACAGTAGCACATCTCTTTATTTTTATTATTTTGTATACATAAGAGTTTAAATAAAAAGTAAAAGTTTATTCCTCGATCGTCAACAATCGTTTCAAACCATATTCATCACTAAGGCCGAAATATTCTTTGAATTATTCACGAGTCAAATAAAAAACAAATTGTATACGTAAATAAGTTGTAAACTGATTGTTATCGACTTTTCATAAGGGCACGTTTAACTGATTCGTTGATACCTCCCAACCAAAACCCTTCTATGGGTTCATCAAAACTATTAATAGGCATCATATTGGTTAATATGTTTGAATTAGTACGTTAAGTATTTCGTAACTACACTCTTAGCATAAAAAACACATTTAATTAAAACTTTTTTTAATTGTTTGGAGTGGTGCAAAAGAATATTTACCAATTTTATGAAATATCGCAAAATTTCGTTTATGTGTATATATGTATACATAAACAAAATTTTACGATAGTTTCTAAACCCTACAACGCATGCAGACAATAGACATAGTTGAAACGCCAGTACGACGTGCAAAACTAGATATCCTGTTACCGAAGTGGTCCCCCATGTAGGTTTAGGAATACATTTTTTTACCATTTTAGCGAAGTTCCCTATAAGAAAGTAGTTATTTTAGTTTACATTTTCATATACTTTTTTGAAATCCAAAAATCATATGTATTATATTAATTCCTTGGTAAGGCTACCTTCATAATTACTTAATGCGTTCTACAACTTTTCTTATAATTAGTAAACAAATCGAAAACTTGTTTACTAAATATGGATTACAATACACTGATTGCAATATTTACAAGGTATATATGAATGGTTGCAAATCCTACAGAAGATCGTAACCTAACAATGAACTAATAATAGAAATAAATAAAAGATAATCTCGTGTTCTCCTCATTGTAGACACCGCCCGAGCCTTTTGACTCAAAACAAAAGAGGAAACTGGAGAAGAGATGCTTATCTTTTCATCTGGATTACGGTTCGTTTCACAGATGTTTTAAGTTTATTGTCAACCTCATTTTATTTTAATATCCATATATAACGAGGTTGTTTGCCTGGAAAATACAGAAGATAAAATCAACCTAATTGAGTATTCGATTGCCTAAATATACTAGCATACATTGAATACAGCAGCAGTAAAACAAATGAAGATATTGTTGGCTTTGTATTATAGTATCTACAGTTTGCACAAAGTCTGTCTTTTTAGAGGGAAATTCATAACATATTTTCAACTGTAGAAAGTTATAATTAGAATCATTATAATACAAAATTATTAGTTTTTTTTTTATTTGGCTATTTATATTTAATTACTACTTTCAAAAAGGAGATATGACTATGGTACTATGTATTTAAATCAATAACTGTTTTGGCCTGGTATCAATATTTGGGAATGATACATTTACTACATATTAATAACTGAATAGTATTATTACCATAACTATTCAAAAGCTAATTATGCATTTATTTGAGCTAACATACCTAATGTAAATCTCATCTTTAGTTGAAATTGCAGTTGTATAATTCCACTCACGCAGACACCATTACTCACATAATGTGTCTGGATGGAGCTTCCATTTAATTGAATGTTGTTTGCGAACTGATTTATATTCAAGCGATTTACTTCTTTAAATAATTGAGCATGGATATTGCAAAGTATGATTTGTAATTTGTTTTAAATAAAACATAATATGAAAAAAAGAAAACATTGGTTGAAAATGAATCCTC
Organism: Macrosteles quadrilineatus; assembly: GCF_028750875.1. Classification (NCBI taxonomy): domain Eukaryota; kingdom Metazoa; phylum Arthropoda; class Insecta; order Hemiptera; family Cicadellidae; genus Macrosteles; species Macrosteles quadrilineatus. The sequence continues at coordinate 39,770,336 of NW_026542599.1, forward strand.
TTACGCCAGGTGCAAATTAGTAATATAATACAAGTTTCAGGTAGTTGTCTCCAAAACACGTAAACCTTTCAATTAACATTATACAGTTTGTGTTTTTTAACTTGCTTCTTTATTTCTGTAAAAACTTCAATAGATAGAAATATGCATTTTGCGGGAATCGTCTATTGACGTAGCGGCCACAAATGTTGTGAATTTAATGTGAAGTTTCCAATCACCCCCTTTCTCTCCCTACCGTTAACTTAAAGCTGCAATGTATCCCTTTTGACATATCAATTGCGAGGGCATAGAAACATAAAAAGAAGAGCAAAATAGAGATCTGTACGTCAATCCTATCAAAAGTTATGGCAGTTTAAAATTATAATTTTTTACCCTCTTTTTTTTAAAGAAAAACACGTTTTTTTTAAACGGCTGTAGCTCGGAAATGGTAAGAGAAAGCAAAGATTTGAATGAATTTTTATGGTCAGGAATTAAATTTGTCTACTTAACATTATTAGGGGTTTTCCGAAAATCTCACTTCTTCAGCTTCAAAAATCGCCCTACTTCTAAAATGTGAATAATGTAAAACACTACTTGAGCAACTGGTCAGCTGATTTAAAAATGGTAAATCTTTAGAAAATTGATTTGTATGTGTGGAATGGTCTTCATTGATTTTCTTACTTGAATTTAGAGCATACTACTAGTTATTATTATATTCAATTAGGAAATCAAATACTAATCGTCAATTTAATGTTTTAATTAGCTATATCTTACACAAGATAAAAATAACATTAGATAACATGTTTATAGCTAATATACAGATAAAATAACAAAGTCATATCCTTTTGAATTTGTAAAAAAAATCTATTTTGTGGGACCATGTGTTAAAAAAAAAACTGTTAAATGTTTGTTAAGTAAATTTAAATCTAAAGTTTCAATTAAATTACAACCTATGTCTAGAACCAGAGTTTTACTAAAATGTTTGGCAGACAAATGTTTGGACCAATGCCAGTAGTGGCGCCACTGTCTAACTGACATAGTACACTCGATATCTGGTTTGCTCGTTATCCAGCAATAGACCTACATACAGCAAAATTTTAACTGACACTTTAAAAGGTTTATATATAAAAAAGGATGGAAAATAAAAAGGATAACTATAAAATTAATGGTTGAGCAAATAAGTTTATTTCGTTCTAAATAATTTTAACTTTAAAATGCTCTTTATGTTTTAGATGTTTGTAGTTGTGATACGGAGCGTACAAAAGTAAACAGGTTATAAGTGAGCTCATAAATAAATACCTTATAATGAAATCCATGCTATGTAAGTATAAAAATATCAAACTAAAATACTTCAGTATATAAAATGAGATATAAATATCTTACGTAGATCCTACCTTACATTCCGAACAGTAATAACCACCGTATCTATATATAAAGCCAATAGTACCCATGAACTTTTGAGAAAACTACAAGTCACACTACCATAAACCATATATATAAAATGTTCGTCATGAGGAGAGACCTTGCGCAAAATTATCTATTTTTTCATAAATTGCCTTTTAAGGTCATAATTGCTTTCCAAAGGGAACTTTCTATACAGGGTGATTGATATAAGTGTGCCAGCCGTTTTATTCGAAAACCATAAGAGATATCAAAAAAAGTTAAAAGGTAAGTGCCTTGGATTTTTTATTTAAAAAATTATAGTCAAGTCAAAAAAATTATTTTAGCCGCCATTTTTCAATATGGCCACCAACTTTGATTTTTCTTATGGAACACCCTGTATTTCATGATGTATTCTGGTAGAAAATGTAATTTTAAGAAGATTTTTTAAATATATTTTTTTCATAAACCTAACCGTTTCAAAGATAATAATGGTTTAAGTTGTGAAATTTGGAATGGTATACTTAATGTTAAAAATACCTCAGCTGTTCTTATTTGTATGTTATTCTTTCAATTTATTAATTACCTCATTAAAATCTGTCGTGATTATTTGTTTGTAATGCTGTATTCTGTTGTGTTTATTTCAGCTTTACTTAAACAATCAATAGTTTTTTATAATACTTATAAAGTCAAACGGGTTGAAGCCCGTGGGTAACAGCTAGTATTGTTAAATGCCTAATTACATTTAATTTACCGTTAAAGACTTTTTTATAGCCTAATCGAGGTTTTCCATTAAGTAATCAATCCAAAATTGTTAACTCACGTCAAATTGCTAATACACATAAGTTGCTCATTACAATGTTTTTGTTATAGTAATACTCGCATGTTTTTATGATTGCAATACAGTTCCTAGTGAAGTTAATCTGAGTTTACAAACATGGATGTGTTTAAAACCATTTAAATGAAGCCCGTTTATTATTCACACAGTTTTAGAAACTCAAGTCTTTACTTTAACATGTATTAAACATAAACGATTAGCTCATAAGAGTTTGAATGTAAAAACTACACCCCAAACATGTACATCAGTATACGTTTTGATGAGGAACATAAGTTAAAATAAAATAAAATAATGATAAGTAATCAATCTAATTCACATATGTAAAAATTTTATATGTAAAAATATGCCTGTTTCTAAAAAAATAATAATATTAATAAACAGATTATTTTTACATTACAAATCTTTATTAAAAATATAGTTTTTTTTACAAATCGTTCAAAAGGTTTAACCGATAATAATTAAGATTATAGACTACTTTATCGTTAATTATCTTAAATGAAATTTGATGTAAATTACCACAAAATGATTGAGAAGTAAGTCGGGTTTTTGGAGTGGAATATTTGTCGATATTAACTATTGGATTATGTGAGTTTGGCAGTTGACAACAATCCCACAACCATCTTTGACTTTAACATCTCCGTGTGATTGTAGAAATCAAACTCTCATTAACAAGAGTGACGGAATAATCCTCTCAAGATTTGGGTTGAACTTCTGAGTAGTTCTCGCTTCTAGCTAATTGAACAACTTCACCAATTCAGAAGACATAAGATGTTTGCCAAAATGTATTATTTGTAAGAGTACCAAAACAATAAACACTATCTCAATCCCCCTTTTTAGTACATTACTACCATAAAAAATAAACGTGTAAAACTAAAAATATATATTACATTTATTTATCAAAACAATATAATATTTTTGACATTTAAGGTATACTGGGCAAAGAAAGCTAATTTATTACATGATTTTCCTACAATTGCCATTGAATATCATACTCTGTGACTAGGGCACATATTGTATGGAAACAGGAGAAATCGCATTCGGTAATATCCATCGTGCTCTACAATATCAAATGAGTGCAGTTTCGTTTATTTCAACTGAAAGGTACAGTTCCCCTTTTCTTAACTAATGCATTCATAGCTGAAATAATATTTTTAATTTTAATCTGTTCTTTTAGTTTCATGCGCTAAGGTATATGAGAAATTAAGGTAAAGTCTAGAATGATGTACGCAACTTATTATCTCTATTTTTTTAGCTCCATAACTCTTAGTTTCACACACAACTCGTACCTTCTACTTCTAATTTCTCAACATTGATATGGATCCAAACGTTTAAATTAGATTGTTGTAGTCGAAAAATGTCAGATTTATTATAATTAAGCTGATCAACTCCATAGAATTGTGGTGATGTTGTTTTGATATTTGGTACAGCTTTCTGATTATTTGCGTCATTGATATATATATTATTTGGAGTTTGGGATTTATATATCTGCAATACTAAGACTGCTTTTACAGTAAACTAAAGATTTTCCCCGAGCAAAGCTCGGTCCCCAGGTACTATATATTAAGCCCGAAAACGTTCATCAATTAACTTACTTGAATATTTTTCGATATTCAGACAAGTGCAGATTTAACTGTTATTAAGATATATTGTACACAAGGCTTTTGTGTTTTAGTAAAAACAGAACTCAAAACAATTCCATATATAATGTTTAGTTGGTTTATGTAGTCTTATTTCATTGCGTTTCACAAGAGAAAAATATTTTTAAGGAAAAGAGCACACAAGATTTTTACAGACGGAGATCTAACCATATATTTAATGTCAAGAATCAAACTATTCTAAAGTGATTTCTATTAAATTAAATAAAACATGTAAGCTTTTACATTCTGACCAACCGAGGAAATTGAAAATATTTTTCATTGTGCTTTGTACTTTAAGAATCTGCTGCGCAATTATGTTATAAACTACAGAGTGTAAATCAGTAACAAAGTGCAGTTAAAACCTATCCTTATATAAGTGGTGAATAAAAAAAATAACCCTTCTTGTAAACAATATGCTTCTAGATAATACAATTGGATAATATTAAATCAAGAAGAATTATTTGACATTTACTTTTAGTTACTGTTATTAAATTGTGTTCAATTTTCATGTATTTTTAGTTGGTTGAAAGTTTCTGTAGATGGACCACTTATTGTCAGAGAATTATAATGAGTACCTTGCATTACGTTACTGAATAGAAAACCGATTTACTCTGTTAAAAAGAGCGGTTGTTTTATAAGACTTATGGGAAGGACGTGACTGAATTTGAGAACGGGAAATTTATGAGATATATAAATTTTACCATTGTCATTTCACAATCTGAATCGTTGAAAATAATATATTTATTTAAAATCGAAAGGATATTTCCAAGGTTTTTATTATCAACGACAATTAATTATAGTTTACAATTTTAAATGCTTTTACAGTATGATGTGGCTTATAAAAAAAATAATAAATAAAAAAAACACCACTTCATAAAAAGACAATTTGTCAAGTATTCTCTAATAATTCAATGTGTGTCTATTAGTTCAATAAGTATCCATTACCGTAAACCTTTTGTATATCTTTGGTTAGTTTTTGTTGTTGATAATCTGTTGAATTTCATTGACAGGAACTATTTTCATTACTTGTATTAATATCATGGTAAATATTCAGAACAAAAAATGTAAGTATAAACTCATTCATTTTCAATGATTTACATTGTTTGGAGCATTCATAAAATTAACTAAGAGTTAAAATTAAATAAGCATGTTTGAAAAAAGTAAAAAGTTAATGGTAAACTCTTGTAATTTTTTTTTATAAGTCAATTACACTGATCATTAAAGGTTGTCAAGGAAATTGTACACTAGCGTTTATAAATTATAATATAATTGGTGTAAAGAAAACTTATGCTATAATATTAATTCTGCTCTTTAATTTTTTCACAATATATATATATTTTGAAAATATAGCCAATGGAAAGTGTTTTCTTAAAGGAGTTTACAGGATTTGAGAGTATAACCAGAACATTCAAACACATTTGTGGGATACTTCCCAAGGGTTGAACCTTCACCACCTCAGGGCTGAGACTGAATACATTTACATGTTTTGAAACTGCAGGGAGTATATCTTACCATCAAATAAGTAAGCAGGATTATTTTGTAAAATTAGGAATTGAAAACGCTAGTTAATATAATATTACTAAAAACAATAATAACACTTACATAATAATAGTTATGGGTTTGGGCAGCTTTTCTCTTAAAGCTGTTTGACCTCACGTTGACTTCTAGTAAAAAATACTTCTAAAGAGAGAAAAACGTTTGGTCAATATGGATAAAGGTTTAACTTAAAATTAACTAAAGTAATTCTGGATTAGCCTTTCCTGCAATGCATCTGTTTCCAGCCTTAATGATGTATTTACAAAAATAATGACATAAAAAATCTTTAAATATGAATGAGAATGCAACGTATAATTTTTTCTATACTGAAGGCTTTTAGCTAAGCACTATGAGAAACATCACACTAGAGGGTTTGGCAGGCAAACGCCAATAGCTTTACAGAAATAAATCGTAACCATTTTACAGCTTTAGACGATACGGTACTACAATTTTGTCATGAGATTGAAAATAGAAAATCGTAACATTTACAATAGTATTACACGAAGAGGATGAAAATGATTGAATTTTGAGTTGGAAACGTCGTTTGATAAGAAGACAGGTGGGCCCTAGAGATAAGGGTAGGAGCGTGAGTGTTTTAGTTGATGGTTTGGTGTATTTAGTTTACTCACATGTATGGGTATAGTTTAATAAATACTATTATTTGTATTTTTACTCTAATATAAGTATAGGATTGTAAGTCTACAAAAAACCAGTATACTGCCTAGGTTGGTCATGCGAGAAAATTTACATTTGACCTAAGTACGCTGGTTGTACGAAAAAGATACTCCTTATCACTATAAGTAGCCTACTATTAACTTTGTAGCGTAGGTTATATTTTCTGATTTTTTTGTCATTGTCTTCCTGTAAAATTGCATAATTCACAATGGTGCTGACATTAAAACAATTTTAAATGAATAAATATATACGGTTTTTCTATAATTATCAGGCTATGTCAGCGAAGTAATATTGGAGCACTATATTATGATTTAAGTTGTTGTATATAACAGCATTAAAAGATGAAAACTATCTTAGTAGCTAACTTTTAGGGGTAAAAATTTAACGAAATCTAAGTTTTGTTTGTTAGTTACCCTATTTTAAATATCGTTGGTATATACATTTTTATCACGTCACAAATAAAACTACATACGTTTAAAACTTCTGGTAAAAAAAGCCACTGTACTAATGGCACTGTACATAACATTGTTACAAATTTAAATGTAATTTTAGTCCTCTGGGAACTACGTGCACTAAAACCTTGTCCGTCCGCATTACTTAAAACGCATTTTTTTCGGAGCAAATAATGCCCTAGAATGTGTCTGTAAAAAGACTGGTTTGGTTATTTGCGATCACCAAAGATCCTAAATCGCCGAGAATGTAGAAGACTTTCGCAATCCCTCGTAATTGCAAATTACTAATTCTATAAGTGTTTGAAAAATAAGTTTTATGTATTTATTGACTTAACAAATTATATTTCCAAAACAGTACAAACAAATATGATTAAAATGATTATTTACTTGCCTGCACTATTCAATAGATTAAAGCATTCATGTAGACTCTTTATTAGTTAGCATTAATTAATATTCCCAGTAAAATAATAAGTTAAAATAAAAAGTAACATGCATCAAACAAATACATCAATGATTTACTACTACACTCCTTTGGCGTGAAAAGTACAAGAAACAAGGATACTGACAAGCTTTTACGACTATATCATGATGACATCGTATTAAAACTTTTATAAACTGTTGCACGACATTTTTACCTTTTATGTTACAGAACATTTTTAAAATAACATTCGCTAATTTAAAAATAAAATAATAACATTAATACTAAATGTTTTTAGTATTAATGAGTTACTTACATCATGGCATTAATGTATACATTTTATCCGTGAAACTAGAAAATTATTGAAAATACCCCCGCCGCAGCAAACCTGCAGACTAAGCGAATTTCCATTAACCTGATTGGATTTACACTAAAATGCCTTCATAAAAATAGCACATTTATTTCCTATTTAAATAGAATTAGTTTAACGAGTACTTAGGTTTGCTGCAACAGGGAGGGTAAAAAAGATTTTTTTTATAAATAGTTTAGTAAGAAATAAAAGTATTTTCCAAAATCAATCAAGATATGTTCATAAACAAGCAAACTACAACAGCTGACTTATTCTCCATAAGAATAACATGGGAATTTTAAAATTACAATTTTTTTGAATTTTCTCCGTAACAATTAGGCGCATAATAACGCTTCAATATACTAAATTATTTGTTTTTTTAAGCTCTACAAAATGGTTTAAAAAGAAATTGTGAAATTTTGTGTTTTTAGGGTCAAAAATGGGAAAAACCTATTTTTACCCCATAAAACCCCCCATAAACCCCCGTTCCCATAGTCCGATCATGCTGGTTCGCGAACTCGTTCAAGTTTATCCTGCCTTACACCTTCAAACCAAATTTTATCAAAATCGGACAAAAATTACTCAAGTTATCGTGCGGATGGACACACACATATATATATATATATATATATATATATATATATATATATATATATCTATATATAGATATATAAAAATTTGAACGAATGGTGTTTTTGGCCTCTGGGGACATCAAAATGAAAAAGTAAATCGGTCCCGGGCTTAGGTCTTACCATGAGACCTACGGTAATAGCTACTTCCCTATAGGGAAATTCGCTAAAAACAAGATTTATTGAATTACAAAGTTATTGTTTCAAATATTGTACAATGTTACAACTAAATGTATTCATGCCACATACTGTCTTATTTTTAATCGTAGTCCTACTTTTTAAAATTGTTGTTGTTGTAAATATAATTAATTAAACCAAGAAACATTGCAGAGTCGGCAATAAACTAGGGTGAAACAAAATTTAGGAAATGTTTAGATAGAATATTAAACTTGAAAAGGATACAAAAACGAAACAAATCTGCTATATTTTACGAAAGAACAATGTTTAGGTATTGATTGTAAATATTTACACAATATTCCATGTTTCATGTAACTTAAAAAAACCTTCATATAAACCTATGATACGAAAACCGTTTGTTTGCTCTAATCAGTGAAACACTAAAAGCCAGTGAGAGGTCGCAGTACTTGACTAATTTGTTGGCGCCATTCATTTACATTTAGACCCGAACACTGATTAAATTGCCCTTTCAACTCGCAGCGCAAATATGTTTAAACTTGTACAATGGCCGATATATTCAGGTTCTCAAGATTAAAATTAATTTAAAGCAAAAATTATATTGTTTTCAAGTAGCCCAGGATAACAATCGAACAATTAGCTGCCTTGAATGTATTTTTTATATTGGTGTTAAGGTGGACCAAACTATAATCAAAATAAATATTTCACATTCTAAACGCTAAATGAAATTACTAGAAATAATAATTTGGCAATTATGAGGCTAAAAGAAAGGAGTTGGTTGAAGGATTATATTATATGTGAGAAGTATATAAAATTGATAATATAAATAAAGAAAACATAGGTCCAAAAGTTTGCTCTTAGTGAGCTTAAACACGCTTAAAAACATTTACACAAGCCCTTAAGTTATTAAATGTATTATAATAGTGGTTTATTGACATGTAACAAGTACGAACGCTACGTTACTTCACTCTAACATGTCACAGGAAAATTAATGCAGTATTTTCAAAAGAGGGCTGATTGAAGATTAAAGACCGCTTATGCAATGTTATAAACACATACTGTTGGCCTATGTGACAACATTTGTTGAAAGGGTTATTATGAAAACAATATGATGAAAACACTGCTTACGATTTACTTGCACCTTGCTTCACGTTTTCATTGGTAACACATGTTTAATATATTAATCTAATAAACTGTGTAAATTAAATATATTGAAAAGGCATAACTAAACTATTTTGAAAAATAAAAAAAAGTAACAAAAACACAAAACTTGGGAAAAATTGATGCTACTCCGGCTTACTAGTTTGGCCTGAATCCAAATAACTTTACGTCAAAGGACCCTTACTTTTGTTACTTTATGTTTCCTCTCAAACTGGGTCCCATATATTTTACAGTTTGTCTAGCGTACACAAAAAAGTTATAACACTGTTATTAACTTAGTAAAACTTTACGGCTCTGCTCATATATAGTTATGTAGGCTACTATTTTTTTTATTATAATTATTTTATGTCGTCTGGTGTGTCTATTTTAACCTGTAGACTACCATCATACAGAGATCCTATAGTTTGTATAAGCAATAGCAGGATTACTTTTGGATTCAGGGTCCCGGCACGTCAAGAGTCTTTTGTATAGCATTGTATTACTTGTAAAATTATTTACAACTAAATTATTTAGACATTAAACAACTTAGTAAATATATCAATATTTACTGAATTGTTTGGAACGTAAAAATATTATGATGTTTCGTAATTTCCAACGTAAAAAATTGTGCAGACAAACATCATTTATAGTAAATTTAACACAAATATTATTAACCCTCTGAGTGCATGATTTTTTTTTATCATCGGATTATTTGATTAACATATCGAACTGGATATCGCGTTGTTTTATTTGGTTAAAGATTTTCCTGACCATTTTGTTTGATGACCAGATTTTTTAAGGCAATAGCAATGGTACTTAAAAAGAATTTATTCAAAAATTATAACTGCAATCAAAATATATTTTTAACGAAACCTGTAGTTGTTATCTGATCATCGTGAAAAAATCTGCTAGTTAAGATTTATTTTTGATTAAATGTACACATTTATTGTGCTATATAAACTGCACTAAGCTGAAACATATCTTAATTATGAAACTGAGTAAGGTATTATAACTAAAAAAGTGTAATTAATATTATTTATATCATTGCATCAGTTCAAAATTAAATTGTTAAATTGTTTTGCTAATAAAATAACTGATGCTCTTCTTTGATAAACTTAAAAAAAAAACTGTTATACAATTTTATCATACGACTTTTTCAAGAAAGTGATAATCAAAATAAAATATGTGACTAAATACAGTATAAAATTAAAACACAATATTAAATCTATAACAATACATTTTGTTCTTGCTGATATAAAAGATACATTTAATGGAATGTGAGGGTAAAATTGTTAGATAGATTACGGTTTTCTCCGATATTTATTCTTCTTTATGTCAATCACCATGAGAAGTTGCATTACATATCCAAAGCATCTTAAAAAGAATTTGATAAATTGCATGCTAAGTGCTTGGCCTCAAAAATATACAAGGGGCTATCAGTTTTGGTAGTACATTTTGGCAATATTATGGCATTTGTTATGATGACATAACCTTTTAAGTTAGGACATTTTTAAAGATATAATTTAGTTTGTTTATTATTGACATTAATATAAAAAATTTTCCGAAATTGCTGCAGTCAGACAAATGAAAGTCAGTTTATCACTGACTGACAGTCAGTCATTGGACACTGTCTCATAAATACACAGAAGAGAAGGATTTAGGCTAAGAACTAGTTTTGAAAAATTCTATAATAATTTGTTTCATTTAAATTTATTTTTTATGATTCAAAAGGTTTTGAGAATGATTGATGGTACCATAAACTCTTAACCTTAGTCATTATTTTATTGGCATTTTTATTTGTCTTCAAAATAACTTTGCTATTTTAAATTTTTAGTTGCCGTAATACCTTATTAACATTAAACTCTTTGAAGACTTTTTTTCAGTTAATGTTTCTATACTGTTGTGAAAAAACTTCAGTTTATCCGACCTAATTTATTGAAGAAGTGTATCTCCTCGACATGCACAGTAATTTTCTCAACAAACCGGAATTGAACTCACGTTCACTCTACTGGCTAATCTAAGCCTGACATAGTCACTGACTGATTACTGGGGGTAAACCGAGTCCTCAAAGCAATCAGGTACTCAGATGTATAATCAACTATTAACAAATATTTGGTTATTATTGGTAAAATAAAAGTTCGAACGATTATTGTTCAAAGTTTTTTTTTTATTTATCAACAGTTTCGCTATACCAGCTTAAATAATAAACAGTATATAATAAAATGCAAACGTAGATTGCAATTTAAAAAAAAACTTATATTTTTTTAATTTTTGTTAATAAAAAGAAGTTGTTTATTAAAATTATTGCATTAAACATGCATGAATTATATCCGTTGAATTGAAAAGTAGGAAATCCAAACGAGACATTTAACAAAGGCGTTATAAATTTTAGGAAGAGCCGTTCTGTTGCAGGCCCTTGGAGACAGGTTCATTTAGCCAGAGCAAACACTAATTAAACTGTTTGAATTATTAGGTATTTGTAAAGTGTTCTGTATTTAAGTTTCTCATTCTATTATTGACATTTCCAAAGGAGTTGTTTAAAGCTAATACAGACAATCGTTATGTCCACAAAAAAATACATAATTAAATTGATTGTAGGCCTTACGCAATTTATTACAGTAAATATAAGCTACATTTATTAAAATAACATTTTATGTCAGGCTGTGCAAATCTGCTTACATAAAATGTGCATAATGTGATGAGGGCATAAAACATAGAAAAACCTATTACCATAGCTATTGGCATGGTAAGACCTGGACCTGGTAAAAATCTTTATTTGTTGTTGTCGGTGAACGAGATTACTCTAGAAATTCTAACCAAACTACCAGAGAATCGTGTTTATGAATTTTAAAAATGTGTTTATCTCGACTTAAGAAACAATGTTATTAAGAAATCTTGACCAACATTTCCAAAACGAATTGTTATTTTCCGCACGCTTAGCTACAACCGTGTCTAGTCTCTCTCTAATCTAAAGTATTTTTTGACCTGAAATAGAACCTGCACATCTCGCTCGACATTAAGCCTTTCATACCACAGCCTAGTGTTTTTAATACCTACACGCATTTTATTTAAATTCGTCTTTTGTAAAGTAGGAAGTACTAAGTTTTAAAACCTTTTTATAGGGAGAACACTTTGATGAAACTTGCTAAAATACTATCTTCTTTGTATATACCTTTGCTATTCAAAACAAAGACTATCGATAAATATTACTATTTAAGTGACTAGAAGACTTTTTTATAGTAGATGAAAATAGAAATGCAGCAGGTAGACGACATTTTCTTAACGATACTCTTCACACTTTTGTGATGACTTGTCTAAATGGAAATGAGCCCAAAGCTTCGTGGAAGTACCTTGTGAACGAGAATATATCTTGCATGAATAGAAAAATTACAATGTGCTCTTAGCTGGTTCTGGATTGCTATGGCTACTGATACTTTTAGGTTATATATAAATTAGATTTTGTAAATCGAAAAACACTTTAGCGAATTAAACTCTCTATTTCCGAGTGAAAGTATGTCCTACGTTGGTACAAGTAATTTGTTAACCATTTAACCAATTAACCAACCAACCATTTAGGATAAATGGTTTTTATTAGTCTGAACTAAATGTGACTGTTATGATGTGAAATTGATGGCTACTCTCCACACTAGTTATTGGTAGCCAAGCTGTGGATCCATAATGGTACAATCCATGCTGTCGTAACCGTTACTTATTCATTGTTAGCATAGAAATAAATAATAAACGGTAAACTATAACATTTTAAAACTAAACTATCGCAAGTGCACTGGATGCCAACCACATCTCCTTATGGCAAAAATGGTTGCATAAGACTTAAATCAAAGTGTCTCTAGTATGGTTTACACCATCAAGTTTATCCCTAGTATCATTTCGATTATTTTAATGGTGATGACAATTGGTTAGCGTATCAAATTTTAAAGAGAGAGTAACGTTTTAACTAATGAGGCACAGTAATATCAACAAAACATTGCAGGGTCAGACACAAAACACCATTAGATACTACATTTTATCTATTAAATATATCAATAAAATTAATCCATAAAAGTAATTTCATTAAATATAGGACCAAACCTAATTTCAAATTAAACTTTTAAACTATAGGCTACGTAAGCTTACCATGATATGAAAGTTATGTGTCAACTTATAATCGGCAATTTAATTTTTGTAACCACACAGCTATTCCTCAGAGGAACAACATCTACAAAATAATTATGAGAATCATATCTACACAGATACATGTTTTTGTTAATGACTGATACTTGTGTATGTTTGTGTATAATTGCTCGACATATTTGTGTATACAGATTAAAGTGTAACATTTTTCAAGAAAATAGTTTAATATTTATACAATCTGTTATGATTGTTAAACTGCAATACATTCAATGATATAATTTTTTTTTTATATAATATCATATGATACGTATATCTATAGGTGTTCTCATAATAATAAAAAAAAATAAATACATTTTAAAAACCCTTATTTTTTTCAACAAATAATTCGATTTTAGAAGCCAAAAATACTATTGAGAAATTATAAATTTAAAATTCAATATGAAGCATTGTCCTTGATATAAAAAATAACCTATTTAATTTATTACCTAAAATGCATTATCACTATCGCGAAGAGAAGTAAAAGAGTGAAATGCTGGGTAGTTGATACCCATGTATATTTATAAGGGAAGCTGGCTGACAGATGACCCTTTTAGCTCGGAATCACCCTTGACTTTGCCAAATCTCCTGCTTTTTATACATCATTGACAATATTCCTTTTAAAGTACATAACACAGTCATCAATTATCCTTGATTTGCCTTAATGTCTCAGTTTATATTGATAAGGATATAGCCTACTGGCATTTGCGTTTGACATCCTTAACCCCTTTCATTAGTGTTGAGGGTTTCACCATATGTGCACTTCATAGGAAAATCGAAAGTTGATGTGTAAAACTAAATAGGCATTTAAATATCAACCAATAAACAAAATATATCTTTATTTAAATTAGCCTAACAAAAAAAGGTGTTGGTTTTTGTTTGTTGAGCGTTTTTGTTTTGAGCGATGAAATAAGAAACGATAAGTTGCTCTAGTACCTAAAAAATTATTACAAGTAACTTGAGACAAAGTAATAAAACAAGGTGGATAACAGATAATTAGTAATCCTTTTGTCATTTTGACGCACTTATGGTTAAGCCACGAAGAGCAGAAACCTTCACACTCGAGAGCGTAGCTAAAACTGACTGATTTAGCCCTACTGTAAAGAGTGGGGGTGTTTTTCTAGAAAATACTGTATTTAAACTAGTCTTTGCAAAATTATTAAAAATTAATTATCCGGGCTAGTATTTTAGTAGTTTTAATTTACCTGTAATTAAAATTAGAATATATGTTATTGCATAAGTATTTCATAATAAATCATATCACATAAACTAGACAATAAAAAGTGTGTTAAGCTCTGTAGTTCAATCTTCTAGTTACATTGGAATTAGATTGATCAAAGCGATCCCCGTTTTCCCCTTTGTTGAAAGACCTACAGACAACAGAATCACCTTCGGCATGGTCACTGTGGAGATCCAATTAATTATTCCAAGATCAAGCTGTTGTAATTTGATGTGTGCAACTTTGAATGATCCCAAGCTATCAATAGAGACAGTTCAACCAGATGCTTCAAGATTTTTTTTCAGTATACGACAATTAGGACAAAAATATATTTAAATAGTTTAAGCCCATTATGTACAATTTAAGTACTAATTCAACGTTGATTCAAAAGCCTGTTGTATTGTGTGCAGTTGAGTTTAATTAAGATGATAAGCTGTAAGTAAGATAGCCGTCGGGGACCATCGGAAAGGAATGAAATGGGGGGAAAAAATCATTACATTGGGACCATACAACTTATTTATAGTTCTACAAACAAGTATTTGGTTACGTATTTAGACTTTCAACAATTATTTAGTGAATTTTACGACTGCTGAACTTAATTCATATGCCACTTATTTACCACTAAAAGGCACAAATAACGTAAAGTAACATTTTTTTACTTCAGATAACTGTTGTGTAGATATTGGTGTCCATGCCCTGTATATGATAGTCCTTAGGTAAAATGGCAGCCACCAGTTTTGGTTTCAAAAATGACTTTTCTTCAGTCTAGAAAAGAAATCAACAATAAAATAACAACTTTCATATAATATGTCATATCGTCCTTAAAATTTAGTCATTTGATTTAATATCTGTGTTTACTTTTATAAATTAAAACTAGGTTTCACCATGGAAAATAAGGATACCATAATTTAAATGAATCACCATTTAAAATTTTGTAGTATGTAAGCATTCCTCTAGTTTTAAATTAACCTTTTGAATTAAATCATGTTAAGAAAGCAAAAATTGAACAACGCGTAATATTTACGGATTAAACTTGAGAACGGAGTAATTTCTGGAAAATGACATCTTTAGTGCAGCTTCTTCCATTACCCTAAAAGCCCCACTTAAGGTTACAAATTGTTTAACAGCCTTTAAAAATGTATCGAAACTGATCATTGTTATAATGGTATCTTGAAAATGGTAAAGTGGCTAGTAAAAATCATTCTAATACCTAACTGCTACTTTTTGCTAACTTTAAAGGTCGTTAGCATTCTTTCTTACTTTTAAAAGAATCATTCATTACATAGTCATTCCAATATCATGCATGCGACTGTCGGATGTCTAAGAAAATGAAATATAATATTGATAAAATACGCATGAAAAGTAACTTATTAAATTTTTACTTGCGCTTTTAGTTAAATATATAGGTAATACCAATATTTAATTTCTATCATACCCCTTTTCCTTTCTCTCCTGTGCTTTTAATCACCACAACCACACTTGACTGAACTTGACAGTCACAATTGATGGTTCGCGTGGTCGCCTCCTTCACGGGATTGGAGGAAATGTTTCTGGCTCTGGCAAAATGGACTTCCTGTTTCTTGGCTGACTAGCTCCACTTTAACACTATTGGGAATCTTTCTGAGTTATGTGAACTAATATCGAGTATTGTTTTATCTATTAATACAAAAGAAATAATTAATAACATGGAATAATTAAGTTAACTAAATATATCTATTTGTATTACACTCTTGTTGTTGTATAAATAAAATAACTAGGAATGTATCGATATTGCTTTACACATAAGAAGGCATCAAAGTTAACACACAAACACACGTTTTGCATGCTTTTCACAATGCGAAACCTGCCAATTATAGTATTTTTGTATCAAGAAACAAAGAGAATCCTTCATAGGAAAGCATAGGTCGTGAATCAAGGGATCGACTTGATTGTATTGGCACTCACCACTCAAGGGGGCATTGCAGCTTTCAGTAGATCTCTGCAAACAAAGATAAATCTTTGAAACTATTTTCGCTCATTTATACTTGGTATTTTAATGAAACTTAAGTCAACTTTCCACATAAATATATATGATGTAAAAATAGCGACTTGAATAATTGTGGTATGGAATTAAATTATAATTACATTGAGCCATGAGCATTATACATTAGCATTATGAGTTCAAAGGGTTTTCTAGATACTAAAGTGCATACTTTAAACGTTTAAAAAAGCTAATTTTACGAATAAAACTTACTTTACCCAAAAAAACATTTAACAGCAGGAGGTATAATAATTGCATAGTTACCTTATAATCTTTATATTTTTGTACTTACTTTTAACTAATCAAAACTGTTCAAAGGAGTTATTTTTACATCATATATATTTATGTGGAAAGTAAACTTAAGTTTCATTAAAATACCAAGTATAAATGAGCAAAAATAGTTTCAAAGATTTATCTTTGTTTGCAGAGATCTATTGAAAGCTGCAATGCCCCCTTGAGAGCTTTAGTGACAATACAATCAAGTCGATCCCTTGATTCACGGCCTTTGTTTTCCTATAAAGGATTCCCTTTTTGTCTTGATGCCAAAATACTATAATTGACAGGTTACGCATTGTGAAAAGCATGCAACACGTGTGTTTGTATGTTACTTTTGTTGCCTAATTATGTGTAAAGCAATGTCGATACGTTCCTAGTTATTTTATTTATACAACAACAAGAGTGTAATACAAATAGATTTAGTTAAATTAATTATTCCACGTGATTAATTATTTCGTTAGTACCTATTAATAGATAAAAATACTCGATATTATTTCACAATTAAATTTAAATCGTAAAGTCTATCCATAATATTCATATGCACTTAGGATTTCGTAAATATATTTAAGTTCTAACGATGTTTTCTCCATAATAAACAGAAATAATGTATTGATGTATGTATTGATCGTAATATAAAAATCCTAGTTAAAACACAGTACCACCTCTCCGCATTTTTATTATTTTGTATACATAACAGTTTAAATACAACGTCAAACCAGTTTGAAAGTCAACCATTGTTTCAAACCCTATTCATCCCTAAGACAGAAATATTCTTTGAATTATTCACGAGTCAAATAATAAAAAAATTATATACGTAAATAAGTTGTAAACTGATTGTTATCGACTTTTTATAAGGGCACGTTAAACTGATTCGTTAATACCTCCCAACCAAAACCCGTCTATGGGTTCATCGAAACTATTAATAGGCATCATATTGGTTCATATATGTTTGAATCAGTACGTTAAGTATTTCGTAGCTACACTCTTAGCATAAAAAAACACATTAATTAAAACTTTTTTTAATTGTTTGGAGTGGTGCAAAAGAATATTTACCAATTTGATGAAATATCGCAAAATTTCGTTTATGTGTATATATGTTTACATAAACTAAATTTGGCTATAGTTTGTAAACCCTACAACGCATGCAGACAACAGACATAGTTGAAACGCTAGTACGACGTGCAAAACTAGATATTCTGTTACCGAAGTGGTCTCCCATGCAGGTTTAGCGAAAATTTTTTTTTACAATTTTAGCGAAGTTCCCTATAAGAAAGTAGTTATTTTAGTTTACATTTTCATTTACTTTTTCCCAATTCCAAGAATCATATGTATTATATTGATTCCTTGGTAAGGCTACCTTCTTAATTACTTAATGTGTTATAAAACTGTTCTTATAAGTAGTAAACAAATCAAAAAATTGTTTACTAAATATGGATTACGATACACTGATTGCAATATTTACAGGGTATATATTAATAAATTGCAAATCCTACAGAAGGTTGTATTCTAACAATGGACTAATAATAGAAAGAAATAAAAGATAATCTCGTGTTCTCCTCATTTTAGACATCGCCCGAGCCTTTTGACTCAAAACAAAAGAGGAAACTAAAGAAGAGATGCTTATCTTTTCATCTGGATTACGGTTCGTTACACAGATGGTTTAAGTTTATTTTCAACCTCATTTTATTTTAATATCCATATATAACGTAGTAGTTTGCTTGGAAAATACAGAAGATAAAATCAACCTAACTGAATATACGATTTTTAAATATACTAGAATACAATAAATACAGCAACAGTACAACAAATGAAGATATTGTTGGCTTTGTATTAAAGCATCTACAGTTTGCATAAAGTCTGTCATTCTAGAGGGAAATTATATCATCATAACATATTACCAACTGTAGAAAGCTATAAGCATTAAAATACAACATTATTAGTTTTTTGAAAACCTTGGCTATTAATATTTTATTACTACTTTCAAAAAGGAGATAGCACTATGGTACTATGTATTTAAATCTATAACTGTTGTGGCCTGGTATCAATATTTGGGAATGATACTTTTACCACATATTAATAGCTGAATAGTATTATTACCATGATAATTCAAAAGCTAATTATGAATTTATTTGAGATAACATACCTAATGTAAATCTAATCTTTAGTTGAAATTGCAGTTGTATAATTCCACTCACGCAGACACCATTACTCACATAATGTGTCTGGATGGAGCTCCCATTTAATTGAATGTTGTTTGCGAACTGATTTATATTCAAGCAATTTACTTTTTTAAATAATTGACTATGGATATTGCAAAGTATGATTTGTAATTTGCTTTAAATAAAACATAATCCATATGAAAAAGAAGAAAACATTGGTTGAAAATGAATCCTTTATACGCCAGGAAAATTAGTAATATAATATATGCTTGTCTGCAAAAAACGTAAACCTTTCTTTTAACACTATACGGTTTTTGTTTTTTGTTTTTTACTTGCTTCTTTATTTCTGTAAAAACTTCAATAAATAGAAATATGCAGTTTGCGGGAATCGTCTATTGACGTAGAAGCCACAAATGTTGTGAATTTAATGTGAAGTTTCAAATCACCCCCTTTCTTTCCCTACCGTTAACTTACAACTGCAATGTATCCCTTTTGACATATCAATTGTGAGGGCATGGAAAATGAAAAAGAAGAGCAAACTAGAGATCTCCTACGTCAATCCTATAAAAAGTTTTGGCAGTTCTAAATTAGAATTTTTCACCCTCTTTTTTATTAAAACACGTTTTTTAAACGGCTGTAGCTCGGAAACAGTAAGAGCAAGCAAGTATTTGAATGAATTTTTATGGTCAGGAATTAAATTTTCTACAACACATTTATAGGGGTTTTTCGAAAATCCCACTTCTTCAGCTTCAAAAATCGCCCTACTTCTAAAATGTGTATAAAGTCACTACTTGAGCAACTGGTCAGCTGATTTAAAAATGGTAAATCTTTAGAAAATTTATTTGTATGTATGGAATGGTCTTCGTTGATTTTCTTACTTGAATTTAGAGCGTACTACTTGTTGTTGTTATATTCAGTTAGGAAATTAAATACCTACTAATCGTCAATTTAAAGTTTTAATTAGCTATATCTTACACAAGATAAGTTTACATACAGCGTTTGATTAAAATGCAAAAATAACATTAGGTAACATGTTTATAGCTAATATACAGATAAAATTTATCAAAGTCGTATCCTTTTGAATTTGTAAAAAAATGTCAATTTTGTGGGACCATGAATTAAAAAAAAACTTTGTTTTAACTAATTGGTTCACTATTACTAAAAACATGTTAAATGTTTGTTAAGTAAATATTAATCAAAAGTTTCAATTAAATTACAACCTATGTCTAGAACCAGAGTTTTACTAAAATGTTTGGCAGACAAAGGTTTGGACCAATGCCAGTAGTGGCGCCACTGTCTAACTGACATAATACACTCGATATCTGGTTTGCTCGTTATCCAGCAAAATTAATACTTATACTTTAAACAGGTTTATTTTTATATATATAAGATGGAAAATAAAAATGAAAACTATACTTAATAGTTAAGCAAATAAGTTCATTTTGTTCTAAATAAACTTAACTTTAAAATGCTCTTTCTGTTTTAAATTTTTGTGGTTGTGATACGGAGCGTACAAAAGTAAACAAGATATAAGTGAGTTCATAAAAAAATACCTTATAATGAAATCTAGGCTATGTAAGTATACAAATAACAAGCTAAAATACTTCAGTATATAAAATGAGACATAAATATCTTACGTAGATCCTACCTTACATTCCGAACAGTAATAACCACCGTATATTGTTAAATGCCTAATTACATTTAATTTACCGTTATAGACTTTTTCATAGCGTAATCGAGGTTTTCCATTGAGTAATCAATCCAAATTTTTTAAATCACGACAAATTGCTAATACACATAAGTTGCTCATTGCAATGTTTTTGTTATAGTTATACTCGCATGTATTTATAATTGCAATATAGTAGTGAAGTTAATCTGAGTTTACAAACATGGATGTGTTTAAAACCATTTAAATGAAGCCCGTGTATTATTCACACAGTTTTAGAAACTCAAGTATTCACTTTAACAATTATTAAACATAAAAAATAGCTCATGAGAGTTTGAATGTAAAAACTACACCCCAAACATGTACATCAGTATACGTTTTTATGAGGATCATAAGTTAAAATAAAATAAAATATTGATAAGTAATCAATCCAATACACATTTAAAAATTTTATATTTGTAAAAAATATGCCTGTAAAAAAATGATTTAATAAACTGAAATTTTTTACATTAAAAATCTTTATTAAAAATATTGTTTTTTTTACAAATCGTTAAAAAGGTTTAACCAATAAAATTAAGATTATAGACTACTTTATCAATCATTATCTTAAATGAAATTTCATTTAAATTACCACAAAATGAATAAAAGTTAAGTCGGGTTTTCAGAGTGGAATATTTGTCGATATTCGCTTTTGGATTATGTGAGTTTGGCAGTTAACAACGATCTCACAACCATCTTTGACTTTAGCATCTCCGTGTGATTGTAGGAATCAAACTCTCATTAACAAGAGTGACGGAATAATGCTCTCAAGATTTGGGTTGAACTTCTGAGTAGTTCTCGCTTCTAGCTAATTGCACAACTTCACCAATTCAGTTTGCCAAAATGTATTATTTGTAAGAGTACCAAAACAATAAACACTATCTAAATGTCCCTTTTAAGTACATTACTACTACCAAAAATAAACGTGTGAAACAAAAAACAAATACATTCAATTATCAAAACGATGACATTTTTAACATTAAAGGTATCTGTTGTTTTTTGCCTCCTGATCACAAATTTAAATCAATCTAGAGGTTAAAATACCTTAAATCCGTCAATGTGATCAAAATATGTCATCGATGAGCGGCGACCGGTTTCAGCCCAGCTGTGAGGCCATCATCAGGCGATGAAGGAACATAAATATCACTCCTTAAATGAATATACTTTTTTTTTGTTTTTACTCTTCGGAGTGATATTTAAGTTCCTTCATCGCCTGATGATGGCCCCACAGCTGGAATGAAACCGGTCGCCGCTCATCGGTGACATTTGATCACATTGACGGATTAAAGGTATTTTAACCTCTAGATTAAATTAAAGGTATATTGGGTAAAGAAAGCTAATTTATTGATTTCCCTACAATTCCCATTGAATATCATTCTCTGACTAGGGCACAATATTGTATGGAAGCAGCAGAAATTGCATTCACCAATAGCCATCGACTTCTACTAAAACAAATGAGTGCAGTTTCGTTTATCACAAATAAAAAGTACAGTTCCCCTTTGTATTTTTTTAACTAGTGCTTTCATACCTTAAATATTGGTTTTAATTTTAATCTGTGTTTTAGTTTTTTGCGCTAAGGTATATAAAAAGGTAAAGTATAGAATTACCTTATTTTCTCTATGCAAATGATGTTCGTAAGGAATAGTTATCGTAAATTATTTATCTATATGTTACATGATTTATTTGTTAACCTTTAAACTGAGGTTTTAAATATCTGAATCATGTAAGGCACTAATTTTTTTTTTTCTAAATAACTCTTAAGTTTCACATATAACTTGTAACTTCTACTTCGAATATCACAACTTTAATATCCATTCAAACGTTTAAATTGGATTGTTGTAGTGGAAAAATATCAGATTTATTATAATTTAGTCGATTAACTCCATAGAATTGTGGTGATGTTGATTTTTATATTTGGTACAGCTTTCAGATTATTTGCGTCATTGATATATATTAAGCCCGAAAACGTTCATCAACTAACTTATTTGAATATTTGTCAATATTCAGACAAGTGCAGATTTAACTGTTATTGGGATATAGGCTGCGTCCCGAAAGCCACGAATGTTTTTGGCTATAAGCTGAGTCTTATTTCATTGTGTTTTACAAGAGAAAGATATTTTTTAGGAAAAGAGCACACACGATTTTTACAGACGGAGATCTAACCATATATTTAATGTCAAGAATCAAACTGTTTTAAAGTGATTTCTATTAAATAAAATAAAACATGTAAGCTTTTACATTCTGACCAACCGAGGAAATTGAAAATATTTTTCATTGTTGCTTTGAGCTTTAAGAATCTGCTGCGCTTATGTTATAAGTGATATTATTAGTGATATTCTATTTTTGTTAAAAAGATACTTTTATTTTCTGTTACATAACAAGTTAAAGTTTAGTTTTAATTTTAAGAAAATGAAATCGTCACAGGCAGCAGCGACCTTGTAATCAGTTAAGAGGAAGACTGGACTCACTGATAAGTTACTGATAAGTTTCTTTGTACACTGGCCACATGTACTGGATAAAGTGGCCAGTTAATTTCCAAGTCATATTTGTATCCATTGTGTGTTTTTATTGGAGGAAATAAATTTATTATTTCATTATAAACTACAGAGAGTAAATCAGAAACAAAGTGCAGTTAAAACCTATCCTTATATAAGTGGTGAATAAAAAAAATTACCCTTCTTGTAAATAATATGTTTTTAGATAATACAATTGGATAATATTAAATCAAGAAGAATTATTTGACCTTTAATAAGTATTTAGTTACTGGCATTAAATTGTGTTCAAATGTCATGTATTTTTAGTTTGTTTAAGGTTTCTGTAGATGGACCGCTTATTGTTAGAGAATTATAATGGATACTTTGCATTACGTTTCTGAATAGAAAACCAACTTACTCTGTTAAAAAGAGCGGTTGTTTTATAAGACTTATAGGAAGGACGTGACTGAATTTGAGAACGGGAAATTTATGAGAAATATAAATTTTACTATTATCATTTCACAATCTGAATCGTTGAAAATAATGAATTTATTTAAAATCGAAAGGATATTTCCAGGGTTTTTATTACCAATGACAATTCATGTTCATTTAACTATTTCATAACCATTACAGTATGATGTGGCCTATAACAAAAAAACACCAATTCATAAACAATAATTTGTCAAGTATTCTTTACTTTAATATTTTAATAGGTATCCGTTACCGTAAACCTTCATTATATCTGTAGGTATTTGTGAATTTAAAAAATATACACAGTTTTAGTTAACTTCTTCTTTATATCCATGATTAGTCCTTTAGATAATCTCTTAAATTCCCTTTAAAAGAATCTATTCCAAAACATGTATTAACATAATGGTGGCTATTAAGAGCAAAATGTGTAAGTAGAAACTCATAAACTTCTTTAATTTACTTTTTTGGGACATTCATCAAAGTTAACTAAGAGCTGAAAAAATTCAATGTACATGATATTTACATCAACTATGAAAATTATATACCAAGCAGTATAAATAAAATATGGTTCACATTCAAATACATTGTTGTACATGACGCCTTAAACATAAAAGGTGTGATATTTATTTCATTAATAGTTTACTAAATACATTTTAAGATAAAACAGCACTATTATTATTACTAAGGCATTATTATTCTTACAACAAAAAGTTAAATAAAAATCCATGTTTCTTTAGTCCTTAAAGCAGTAACTAAATGTCAACGACACTAAAATATTCAGTTTGAAAATAAGGAAAATGGTTACTAATCCTAGACCCGTAGATAGCATGGATAACTGTGTGATAAAAACAAATAAAACAACCTAATTGAGTTTTCGAGCTTTGCTATTTATTAGTTCAAGGTTAATTAGATATATATTATTAAATATTTAATGTAATGGATGTAATTTTAAAGTAAAATCTAAAAAAATCATTTAGATTTAATATTTTAGAAAGATGTTTTAATATTTTCGGCAAGTTTTTTTTGTGAGAAGCTTCATATCCTTACTGTTTTCTGCAACTTTCTCTACGTATGTAATTTCATTAATTTGTATTATATCATAAATAATTATTGAGGCCCAATGATATTTCTTTTTTCTGCTTGAACTCAAATCACTTCAAACTAATTTATTTTCTTGGCCTTCTTACAAATGGTATATTCGTATTAGCAATTATTTACACCAAAATTACTACAGAGAGGGGTTTGATTAAATAAGAATGTTTGAAAAAAGTAAAATGGTTAATGGTAAAGTCTTGTTAATTTTATTTTATAAGTCAATTACACTGATCATTAAAAGTTGACAAGGAAATTGTAAACTAGCGTTAATAAATTATAATATAATTGGTGTAAAGAAAACATATGCTATAATATTAATTCTGCTCTTTAATTTTTTTTCACAAAATATGTATATTTTGAAAATATAGCCAATGGAAAGTGTTTTCTTAAAGGAGTTTACAGGATTTGAGAGTATAAACAGAACATTCCAACACATAAACAATAATAACACTAACATAATGATACTTTTGGGTTTGGACAGCTTTTCTCTTTTCTCCTCACGTTGACTTCTAGTAAAAAATTCTACTAAAGAGAGAAAAACGTTTGGTCAATATGGATAAAGGTATAACTTAAAATTAACTAAGGTATTTCCGGATCAGCCTTTCCTGCAATACATCTGTTTCTAGCCTTAATGATGTATTTACAAAAATAATGACATAAAAAAATCTTTAAATATGAATGAAAATGCAACGTATAATCTTTTTCTATACTGAGGGCTTTTAGTTAAGCACTATAAGAAACGCTACACTAGAGTGTTTGGCAAGCAAACGTCAATAGCTTTACAGAAATATATCGTAACCATTTTACAGCTTTAGACGATAAGGTACTACAATTTTGTCATTAGATTGAAAATAGAAAATCGTAAAATTTACAATAGTATTACACGAAGAGGATGAAAATGATTGAATTTTGAGTTGGAATCGTCGTTTGATAAGAAGACAGGAGCGCCCCAGAGATAAGGGTAGGAGCGTGACTGTATTGGTTGATAGTTTGGTGTATTTAGTTTACCCACATGTATGGGTATAGCTTAATAAATACTATGATTTTTGTTTTTAATCTAATATAAGTATAGGATTGTAAGTCTACAAAAACCCGGTATACTGCCTAGGTTGGTCATGCGAGAAAATTTACATTTGACCTAAGTACGCTGGCTGTGCGAAAAAGATACTCCTTATCACTATAAGTAGCCTACTATTAACTTTGTATCATAGCTTATATTGTTTGATTTTTCCATTGTCTTCCTGTAAAATTGCATATTTCACAATGGTACTGACATTAAAACAATTTTAAATAAATAAATATATACGTTTTTTTATTGAAATACTTTTAAGGCTATGTCAGCGAAGTAATATTGGAGCACTATATTATGATTTAAGTTGTTGTATATAACAGCATTAAAAGATGAAAAGTATCTTAGAAGCTAACTTTTAGAGGTAAAAATTTAACGAAATCTAAGTTTTGTTTGTTAGTTACCCTCGTTTAAATATCGTTGGTATATACATTGTTATCACTTCACAAATAAAACTACCTGAGTTTAAAACTTAAGGTTTTTAAACAAAACAAGTTATTGGACTAATGGACATAACTTCGTTACATATTTAAATGAGTTTTTAGTCCTCGGAGAACTATGAGCAATAAAACGTCTTTATCTGCTCATATTATTTAAAACACGTTTTTTAGCGAATAATACCCAAGAATGGCTCTGTAAAAAACTGGTTTGGTAATTTGTGATCACCAAAGATACTAAATCGCTGAGAATGTAGAAGACCTTCGCAATCCCTCGTAATTACTACAAAATAATTCTATAAATGTTTGAAGAATAAGTTTTATGTATATTAATGACTTCACATATTATATTACTAAAACAGTGCAAACAAACATGATTTAAATGTTTATTTACTTACGTTAACTGCCTGCACTATTCAATAGAATAAAGTATTCTTGTAGACTCTTTATTAGTTAGCATTATTAAATATTCCCAGTAAATAATAAGTTAAAATAAAAAGTAACATGCATCAAACCAATCCATCAATGGTTCACTACTACACTCCTTTGGCATGAAAAGTACAAGAAACAATTATACTGACAAGCTTTTGCGACTGTATCATGATGACATCTTATTAAAACTTTTTTAAACTGTTGCACGACATTTTTACCTTTTATGTTACAGAACATTTTAAAAATAACATCCGCTAATTTAAAATTAAATAAATAACATTAATACTAAATGTTTTTAGTGTTAATGAGTTACTTACATCATGGCATTAATGTATACATTTTCTCCGTAAAACTAGAAAATTATTGAAAAACAAGATTTATGGCGTTAAACAGTTATTGTTTTAAATATTGTACAATGTACTAAATTTATTCATGCCACATACTGTTTTATTTTTAATCGTAGTCCTATTTTTTTAAATTGTTTTTGTTTAAATTAAATTAATTAAACCAAGAAACATTGCAGAGTCGGCAATAAACTAGGGTGAAACAAAATTTAGGAAATGTTTAGATAGAATATTAAATCTGAAAAAATACAAAAACTTACACAAATCTGCTATATTTTACGAAAGAACTGTGTTTAGGTATTGATTGTACATATTTACACAGTTTTCCATGTTTCATGTAACCTAAAAAACCTTCATATAAACCTACGATACGCAAACCGTTTGTTTACTCTAATCAGTGAAACACTAAAAGCCAGTGAGAGGTCACAGTAAACTTGACTAATTTGTTGGTGCCATTCATTTACATTTAGACGGAAACACTGATTAAATTGCCCTTTCAACTCGCAGCGCAAATATGTTTAAACTTGTACATAGTCCGATATATTCAAGTTCTCAAGATTAAAATTAATTTAAAGCAAAAATTCTATTGTTTTCAAGGTAGCCCAGGATAACAATCGAACAATTAGCTGCCTTGAATTTTTTTTATATTGGTGTTAAGAGGGGACGAACTAAAATAAAAATAAATATTTCACATTCTAAACGCTAGATGAAACCACTAGAAATAATAAATTAGCAAGTACGAGGTGAAAAGAAAGGGTTTGACTGAAAGATTATATTATATGTAAAAAGTAAATATAATTTATAATATACATAAAGAAATCATTGGTCCAAAATTTGCCCTTAGTGAGCATAAACACGATTAAAAACAATAATTACACAAGTCTTTAAGTCATTAAATGTATTATATTAGTAGTTTATTGACATGTAAAAAGTATGAATGCTAGGTCATTTCACTCTAACATGTCACAGGAAAATTACTGCAGTATTTTCAAAAGAGGGCTGATAAAAATTATTGAAAACAGTATATAATGATAAAATACAGCTTATGCCATGTTATAAACACATGTGACAAATTGAATAGAAAAGTATAATATAAAAACTATATTTTGAAAACACAGTTTACGATTTACTTGCACCACGTTGTCATTGGTAACACATGCTCAATATATTAATCTAACAAAGTGTGTCAATTAAAAATGTTGAAAAGTAAAAAGTAAACTATTTTGAAAAAAAAAAAAGTAATAAAATAGAAAACTTTGGAAAAAATGTATGCCACTCCAGCTTACTAGTTTGGCCTGAATCCAAATAACTTTACGTCAAAAGACCCTTACTTTTGTTACTTTATGTTTCCTCTCAAACTGGGTCCCATATATTTTACATTTTGTCTGGCGTACACAAAAAAGTTATAACACTGTTATAAACTTAGAAAAGCTTAAAACGGCTCTGCTCATATATAGTTATGTAGGCTACTATTTTTTTTTATTATAATTATTTTATGTTATCTGCTTTGTTTATTTTAACCTGTAGACTACCACCATACAGAGGTCCTATAGTTTGTATAAGCAATAGCAGGATTACTTTTGGATTCGGGGTCCCGGCACGTCAAGAGAGTCTTTTGTACAGCATAGTATTACTTGTAAAATTATTTACAACTAAATTATATAGACATTACAAACAACTTAGTAAATATATTAATATTTACTGAATTATTTAGAAATCAAAAATATGTTGTTTGTCTGGATCAGTTTTTTTCGTTGAAAATCACGAAACAGTAAATTTAACACAAATATTATTAACCCTCTGAATGCATGAACATTTTTTAAAATCATCAGGTACTTGCTTAACATATCGAACCGAATATTGCGTTGTTTATTTGGTTAAAGATATTCCTAACAATTTTGTTTAATGACCATAATTCTTAAGGCAATAGCAATAATACTTAATAAGAATTTACTCAAAAATTATAATTGCAATCAAACATATAATTTAAACGAAACCTGTAGTTGTTATCTAATCATCGTGAAAAAATTTACTAGTTAAGATAGATTTTGTATTAAATATACACATTTATTGTGCTATTGAATCTGCACTAAGCTGTAAAAAAATCTTAATTACGAAACTGAGTAAGGTATTAGAACTGAAAAAGTCAAATTAATAGTATTTATCTCATTTATTTATCTGCATCTGTTCAAAATTGGATAGTTATTTTTTTTTTCTAATAAAATAACTAATGCTCTTCTTTGATAAACGTAAACAAAACTGTTATCTTATTTAACTATGTGACATTTTCAAAAAAGTACTAATCAAATTAAAATATGTGACTAAAAACAGTATAAAATGAAAACATAATATAAAATCTATAAAAATATATTGTGTTCTTGCTAATATAAAAGATACATTTAATGGAATGGGAGGGTAAAATTGTTGGATAGATTTCGGTTTCCACCGATATGTGTTCATCATTATGTCAATCACTATGATATGTTGCATTACATATCCAAAGCAACTTAAAAAGAATTTGATAAATTGCATGCTAAGTGCTTGGCCTCAAATATATACAAAGGGGCTATCAGTTTTGGCAGTACGTTTTGGCAATAGCTTGCATTTGTTATGAAGAGACCTTTAAGTTAGGACATTTTTAAAGATATAATTGAGTTTGTTTATCATTGACATTAATATGAAAAATTTACTGAAATTGCTGCAGTACCAGACAAATGACAGTCAGTTTATCCTAGTCATTGGACACTGTGTCATAAATACATAGATGATAAAGAAGAACTAGTTTTGACACATTTTATTAAAAAAATTTTCATTTAAATTTATTTTAACTAGTGAACCTGTTGCTCGAATTCGAGTAATTGCATTACAGGCGACTCAAAGATTATGGAAATACTCACAATCTACACAACAGTTAGATATAATCAAAATCTTTTGTAAATATCTTATCTTTTTTCAAAAAGCTGATCTTGTTTTTTTAGTGTTTTCTACAAATTGTTCTCTCTCATAGTCGCATTAGGTTGTCTATGATAACGATCATAAATGAAAAAAAAAAACATTGTTTCTATTTCTTCTACTTGGTTGTGTTCTATGAATTTTTCTATGTTTCCATTGTTTGCAAATCGGTTATTTCAATGATTGCTCAAGAAATGTAGAACAGTGTTAATTCAGTTTTATTTTTAGCCTATTTTAAATTGTCCAGGATTTCTCACTCTTTTCCATTCCATACACCAATCCAAGTTTCGTCTACAGATGCAATATGCCAACGAATATCACCTACGTACAATCTCCAAGAAGTGGTAAAAAAGTCAGAAACCAACCCATACAATAGATATAAGTTAACTCCAAAAGAAAAGAGTTACTGTGATAGTAGGATTTTCCACTGATTTGGTAATACAACATTATATTGCAAAACATGACTCGATGCAGAAGAAAATCCATTTTAAAATCAGAAAAACCCATTGCAAATACTGTACTTCATTATGACAAATTCAATTAATCACAATTTAAATCCATTCTTTAGAGACCCCTACCAAGTTTCTACGCCCAGCCGTTCTCTCAAATTAGCTGTGACAAAAATCCCGTTTTCCTCCATAAGAATAACGTAGGAGGGGAATTCAAAGGCCACTGGGGTAGAGACCCAAGGGAATTCACCATGTTTCTCTTTTGATGGCTCATCTACAGACCAAGACCTTTCTTTAGACACCTCTACCGAGTTTCTACGCCTAGCCGTTCTCTCAAAATAGCTGTGACAAAGAAAAACAGTTTCAAATTAATATATAGATATGTTTATGATCCAAAAGGTTTTGAGAATGATTGATGGTACCACAAACTCTTAACCTAAGTCATTATTTTATTGGCATTTTTATTTGTCTTCAAAATAACTATGCTATTTTAAATTTTAAATTGCCGTAATACCTTATTATCATTTAACTCTTTGAAGGCTTTTTTTCAGTTAATGATTCTATACTGTTGTGAAAAAACTTAAGTTTATCCGACCTAATTTATTGACGAAGTGTATCTCCTCGACATGCACAGTAATTTCCTCAACAAACCGGATTTGAACTCACGTTCACCCTACTGGCCAATGTAAGCCTGGCATAGTCACTGACTGATGGAGGGTAAACCGAGTCCTCAAAGCAATCTGGTACTCAGATGTGTAATCAGCTTTTAGCATATATATGATTATTATTGGTTAAAGAAATGTTCTAAAGATTTTAAATACTTTTTTATCAACCGTTTCGCTATACCAGTGTAAATAGTAAACGGTTTATAAAAAAATACAAACGTGGATTGCTATTTTAAAGAAACTTGTATTTATTATTCTATATTTTTAAATTCCTGCAAATAAAAAGAAGTTGTTTATTAAAATATATACATTAAATATGCATGAGTTATATCCGTTGAATTAAAAAGTAGGAAATCTAAACGAGACATTTAACAAAGGCGTTATAAATTTTAGTAAGAGCCGTTCTGTTGCAGGCCCTTGGAGACAAGTTCATTTAGCCAGAGCAAACACTAATTAAACTGTTTGAATTATTAGGTATTTGTAAAGTGTTCTGTATTTAAGTTTCTCATTCCATTATTGACATTTCCAAAGGAGTTGTTTAAAGCTAATACAGACAATCGTTATGTACACAAAAATACATTATTAAATTGATTTTAGGCCTTACGAAGTTTATTACAGTAAATATAGGCTAGACATTTCATACAATAACATTTTATGTCAGGCTGTGCGAATCTGCTTACATAAAATGTGCGTTATGTGATGAGGGCATTGTTATTAAAACAGGTGGAACCATATTGATATTTATAGCTGTAATATTTACCTATATATAAAGCCTAAACTATTTTATGACACATCCATATATTTTAATCATCGTGTCCGTATTCTATGGTATATATTTAATTCGAAAATATCTACAAACCTTTGTTTCGGTAGTAGAAACTTGTTTTAGCGAATTTCCCATATAGGGAATAAGCTATTACCGTAGTACTCATAGTAAGACCTGGACGCGGGACCGATTTTTTTTTCGTTTTGAGGTCCCTAGAGGCCAAAAACACCATCCGTTCCAATTCGTATATATATATATATATATATATATATATATATATATATATATATATATATATATATATATATATATATATGTGTGTGTGTGTCCGTTAGCGCGATAACTCCAGCAAAAATGATCCGATTTTGATGAAATTTGGTACAAACGTGTAAACCCACGTTTATTCGAACGAGTTCGCGATCCAGCATGATCGGACCATGGGAACGGGGGTTTACGGGGGCTTTTATGGGGTAAAAATAGGTTTTTCCCATTTTTGACCCAAATAACATAAAATTTAGCAATTTCTTTCCAAACCATTTTGTAGAGCTTAAAAAAACAAATAATTTGGTATATTGAAGCGTTACTATGCGCCTAATGGTTACGGTGAAAATTCCAAAAAATTGTAAATTAAAAATTCCCATGTTATTCTTATGGAGAATAAGTAAACTGTTGTAGTTTGCTTGTTTATGAACATATTTTGATCAAATTTGGAAAATGTTTTGATTTCTTACTAACTACTAACATTTTACAAAAAAAAACAGATTTACCCTCCCTGATGCAGCAAACCTAAGTACTTGATCAACTAATTCTATTTAAATCGGGAATAAATGTTATATTTTTAAGTAGACATTTCAGTGTAAATCCAATCAGTCAAATGGAAATTCGCTTAGTCTGTAGGTTTGCTGCGGCGGGGGTATTTATATTTGTTGAATTTTACCGTTCATTTGCCCATCCACAGACGGCTGTACGTTGAACGTATTCAGTAAAGCAAGGGGTGAGCCGGTACAGTAAAGTTGTTTCTAGTAAAAAAAAAAAAAAAATACTAGTTTCCATACCGCGCTGATGAAAAGTAATGACAGTGACCATGATCCGAACCCACTGACATCGCTGCCTAGGGCTTGATGTCAGTGGCGCTACCAAGTGAGCCACCGACTCACCAACAAAATTATCAATTTATTAGACTCGATCTTTAATTATGTAATCTCCCACCTTTACTCCTGTTTTGACCGTTACTTTTAGCTACACCACAAAGACTAATTATTTTTTCTTATAATTAAAACATACATTGGGTAATTCTTTATTAGGGCCTACCTTTAGGGACATTTAAAAACGAATGGTATTTTTAGGTTAGGTATTATAATTTAAAATTAACAATTATCATAGGCCAACAGGTTTTGTTGTTGCTAATTCAAACAGTTGATAAAAATAATAACATTCGTGTGTTAGTTTATGTCAGCAAAATCCCCCAAAGAATTGTCAACATTATTTTCCTTAGTAAACATTCTTCGGTTTGTAAACATACATATTGTTTTCGTTGGTTTTTTGTTTGAAATCCAACCTTTACAGGTTATCAAAAAGATAAATACATAAATTTAAGAGTCGTAATAGTAGCAACTTTAAGTGAAAGAGGCAGAAGCTTTAGAGAGTGCCTAATGAAGCGTACATCTTCACTCCAAATTCCTTTTGACCCCACCTTTCCCAGTTCTTTATACATATTTTTTTAATCCAGTGAAACCGAATGTTGTTAGAGGGCATTTACACTAAAGCATGAAATTATTGAGCTTTATTTTCTATTAAATTGCGGTTCTGTAGATAGCATTTGCAAATTATTTGTTTTCCTTGGTTTTATGCATATTGAGCAATATTACAGTTTACTTAATTCTATTTCAATTATATTAGGTTTAATAACTACATAGGTTCGCTTCCATTTGGAAGGTAATCAAGTGCTTTTTAGTAAAATATTATTACTCACTCACTCACTCCCATGGCCATTTATGCCCAAGGCGGGATTTGGCCGCACCAACAACTGCTCTCCATCTCTCTCGATCTTCTGCCTCTTCCACTTCTGCCCCCACTTCTCTGACGTCCTTGGAAACACTATCCCACCATCTCTTCTTGGGCCTTCCTAATGGTCGTTTCCCTTCTGGCTTTCCTATACTTGCTTCTTTTAGTAGTGAACCTCGTAAAATATTATTAACTTGATGAAAAACTTATTCATTATCTAAGTTTTATAAAAACATATTCATAAATAATCAAATTACTCAAATAAATAATCAAATAATCAAATAATCAGTTTATTATCGTTCATAAGAACACATAGGAATTTTAGCTATTTTTTCACCATAACCCATAATTAGACGAAACCATGAAACACCCATAACCATAAAACACATCAATGTGCTAAATCGTTTGTTTTTTTAACCCTTTAAAATGGATTAGTGGTAAATTTAAAAATGGTAGGTTTTTAAAAATGGGAAAAACATATGTTTACCCCCAAAACTTTTGGCCCATATCTACATGCTGATTCCCATGCTCACTTGAATAAACATAGGCTTAAACATTTGAACTAAGTTTAATTAAAAACCGATGATTCCTGAAACAGATTAACACTCTATAAGAACGGAAGAAAATCTGTCCTGGGTCCAGGTGTTACCACGAGAACTACGGTGATAGTTCCTATGGAAAATTCACTAAACACTGTTAATGTTCATTTTTTACCATAAATATATATTATATGTAAATGGAGCAGTTATTTCTCTGTTAGACTATATTAATACTTAGAAAATGCATATTTTTTAAAAAGTTCATATCAGGAAAAGTGATATTATGGTTGAAGATTATGATTATGATAATTACGTATAAAGAGATCAAGCAAGTCAAAGTTTTCACCAAGTGTTTCCAATGTCCCAAGTATTTTCTATGATAATTCGTGTAAATTAACATATCAGTTTAACCACAGATTAAAGATGGTAGACGAGTCTACTCATTTATCATAGTACATATCTTTGAATATAAGATATTGGTTGTATTGGAATGTTGGCAGCAATGTTACCCTTATGTTAAGGTCCAAATTTTGTAATAGAGCTATAAGGGTTCCAGTAGGCTACATTGGACATTTGATATGTAGGGGTGTACTATATTATACACTACAGGTTTGCTTATCTCTGTTTCCAGTCACTACATCTGTATAGACTCAGGACCCCTAAATTCTAATCTTACATCATTACCCTAAATAATTTTAGTGCTGTTCTAAACCATAAACTTAGGAAACTGTAAAATTTTTAGATAAATGTTCTATTCCACCCTAAAACAACAATTGAGGCCAGGTAAGAGGACGAGTATATTGGTAAAAGGCGGAAGATAGAAAGTTGGGCAAAATATAATTACATTTTACCTTGTTGAAGTTTCCTAGACCTTGTCAGCCTTTGGGTAAACTGGCTTATCTCCAAAAATTCAATAATGTAATCGTAACATTAAATGAGTTGTATATTTCTTGGTAAACGTTTAGTTGTCGTGATTTAACACGTTTCATAACAAAAAAAAGCATTGCTTCTGCTGCAGAATAAACAAACTTAGCATGTACAGTAGAATGCACTTTGGCATGTAGTATTTAATGATTTTCATAGCATGTAGCATGGACTATATTATTTCATAGCATGATTTTCATAGCATGTAGCATGAACTATATTATTACTGCGCTTAGATTCACTTTGTTCTATTTTGTCTTTGATGCTCTATTTTTGTGTTATTTGTGTGTCATATTAATTGTACCTGCAACTGAATCAACTTAAATTATTGAATCTAGTAGTTATTGCATATAAGCGGCTTTGAAAGAAAAATGTATCATAATATTCTGTATACTTAATCAAACATATTTTGTAAAATGGCGATTGACGTATGTACGAATAAACGAATTATATATGAAGGGTTTATAGTGTTATTTTACTAGAAATTAAATCACTACTGGGAACTAGTAATTTTTTACTAGAAACAAGTTTATAAACACAATACACACAATGCCTTGACCAAATGCAATACTATATCATATTGGCATATGCCTGGCATTGTTTTATAAAAAAAGACGAATGAAAATATCAAGTTACATATGGGTAAAAGTGTGTATGAAACGGAATAAAGAACAGCCATGATAATAAACTCGTTACTCTTTTTTTGGTGTAACGAAATAATTACTTTCACTTGGAACAAATTGTATTAAAAAACTATGTATGCTGCACACTTTCATTTACTACATAAGCAGAATGTACCAATGTTTATAGTTTACTTAAAGACACATGTTCTTACAATTGGTTCTTAAACTATGAGAAACTAACATGATGAACTACTTGCACACTAAGTTGGATTGAATGT
Organism: Macrosteles quadrilineatus; assembly: GCF_028750875.1. NCBI lineage: Eukaryota > Metazoa > Arthropoda > Insecta > Hemiptera > Cicadellidae > Macrosteles > Macrosteles quadrilineatus. The sequence goes on from NW_026542599.1 coordinate 39,806,569, forward strand.
TTTGCATTTTTTCTGTTAATGTATAATGTAACAATCAATAGATAACTAAAGAAAATCCATGATGTAATTTGATTTTTAAAATATGATTTCCTTTCGCGATTGGTTTTCTTAAATTTAATTTTATAACACAAATCTAACCCATGAAAATGGAGTAAAACCGGACACAAGCAACACTCATAATCACAATACACCTAAACACATAACACAAGCGAAACTGATTACTAAGCTTGTACGGGAAACAACACAAAGAAAGATTAAACAAATATTAAATTTACATAATTATTTTATAGTATTGCAAATAGTCAATCGAAGGAAACAATGAAGGAAAGATATAGTATTTTTCAACCAAAAAGTTTAATAACACAGCTCATACTTTTATATTTTTAATTTTTCTCTCATACTAGCTTCCAATTGTATGGTCTTCATAAAACACAAACACATTAGAAATCGATTCTTAGCAAAGGCGTATAAATTTTTTTAGGTCCCATTACATGCAATGCTCATTTTCTTAATGTTTTCAGAACGATTGACTAACTAAATATGAAATTAACAGAACTAATTACTGTTTTATCGAAAGAAATCTGTAAAAACATTGATAAACGGCATAAAAAATATATTTGTGATGACTATGTACAGTACGTCGTCATCGTACTGTACGTTTGGGGTCAGGGATGGGGTGTTGTAATAAATACACTTGTTACATTTTAAATAACACTCAGAGGGCCGCAAAGGGTATGATGTTGACGGGTCTATTACATGGTGTGGACTGACGTGAGAAGAGGGGATTTAGGCTTGTTCGGAAAGGTGGTGTGATGGTGGCGTGATATGACGTCACGGGAAATAGCCATGAGCTGTTTTATTAGAAATATCGCCTGATTTTGCATATTGCTAACCTAAACAGAAATTGTGGTTACATGATGGTATGAGTGTCAAACTATTGTAACATTATGGTACAAATTATCAGAATATGGTACAGACTACATCAGTTTTTGTTATACATTTAGGTCCAATGAATAGTCTACTACAAATTTGATTTCTGTGAAACGTCCGATTATTTTATGTTCATAAAGACTACGTATAAAATTTAAATTATGTTTCCATATTTGACACAGCTAAGAATTACGCAGCAGCACGGTTCAAAATATAAATACAGGGTTTCTTTTAATCATTTGTAGTTAATTGTAGCCTGAGAAGGCCTAGTCCTTTAAATACTTTAAGCTCACTTTTAGTATCTTACAAAGAGGTTTCTACCAACCGAATCATAATTTAAACGATGTAAAGGTTAGGAAAGTAACATGGTGGCCCGCCAAGTGTGGCGAGAGAAGGGACATTTAAGAAGGTCTTTCATCTTTAAGCTGTGGAATAAACCCAACCTTTGACAAATTAAATTTAAATTTCCTGAATTTTATCCATGGGCTTGGTAAAAACACTAATGTTCATTAAAAGATATAAAATATATTTCCGATATGAAAAGAATGCCTAGAAGATTAACCGTACTACTGCCATTAAGTATTTTTTAGATTTTTTTTTTTTCACAATAAATATTGTTGTAGTGAATTTAAATTTGGTACAGAGATTATTGATGTAAAAGAATATTTTGAGAAACAATTGTATTTTTAACGTCTTCTGTTTAAAAGTGACGATTATTTAATGTTTATTTTAGCTGAAACAACATAAAACTACATAAGTAAACAAACTATCACTGCAATTTTTAATTAGAAAATTTTCTAAAAATTTTAAATTACAAAATTAAGAAAATTAACTAATAGTTATGAGAGAAAGATTATGTTTAAGAAAATCAGTGCATTAATATAAAATTGTTTTAGCTAACCAACAGCGACATTACCCAATGAACACAGATAGTGTGTGGTATTCAGTATCTTAAAATGAGTTTTCCTCTCTTACTTATGAACCAATCTTCTTCAATGTGGTATTATTGGAAATGGAAATTAACTGCCCAAATTAAACGTAGGGGCAATTTCACCGAAAGCTATCTGCAAAGTGAAAAAAACTCTCTTAAAAATTTGCCGTAAAAAGTACAATAATTTAGTTCTCCACGGAGTAAAACTCCTCTGCTAGTAATTTGTGGTTCAGCGTCGAGTTACCGAGACAAATTGTCCGTCATTTTCTGCACGCTAAAGTAATCACTGTCTCTTGTTTCCCTTAACCTCAGGCATTGTGATTTGAGACTAACAACCTTCATATTTCTATAATACATATTTAATCTCTAAATAAAAACGAATCAAATTATACTCTATGTAATACATTATTAAATACAAACATCATTATCAGAACACATGTCTGCAGGTTATATAACTAACTAGAATCACAAGTAGGTATTTGAGATTCAATGGAAAAAAAAAGGCATACCTAGAATTAATAAAGTAGGCCTTTGTGGTTCAAGCAAGATCTGCATTGAGTTTCATTGCATTTCATTTCTTTTGATCTACAAAATAGTCATACAATAACTGTAAACTGTAATTCAAACGTCTTTTTGACATCCAAATAAATGGGATTTTTTTGCAGAACAACTTCGTTTTCCTTATTGCAAACATTTTGTTGTTTAAATAATCTGGAGATATCACTGCAAAAGTATGAAACACTATCACGAGAAGACAAGTAAAACATGCATGTCCAAGCTATCTTGATAAAGCCTAAAACCGTAAATACAGCAGATTGTGTGTTTTCATCTTTGCTTTTTCCCCAGCTAAATAGCCTTAACAATCATGTACCTAGTATAGAACATTTCTTACAAAGATATTACAAAAATGTAATGTTTGTATTGGTTTTGATTTTATTTACTAACATATAAAACTAAAATCACGTCTAATAGTAAATAAGGTTAAATCATGTTATTGATTTTATATTTAATAAATAATTGGTCCTAATGTTTACTGTTAATCTATACTATTATAAGGAAGAGGTGGTGTCTGTGTGTGTGTTTGTATGAGATAATCTCAAAAACTACTGAACCGACTAGGCCCAAATTGCACACAAATGAAGCTACAGCTCCGAGGATACATATAGAACTATTCCTGCTTTGATATTGTCCTAGGGCTCTGCCCCGTGGGCTTTCAAAAATTTGAGGTGAGAGATTTAAAAGTAAATATTGATTGATGGTATCCATGGTAACAAAGAACAAACCTAAATAGTTTAAAAATTTAAACAAGCAGAACTAACTGTCATATGAATTTTGATTTCACAATTCCACATAGCTGGTTCAAACATTTATTTAAATACTGCACGAATATTAGAACAGAGGGTAAGGATCATATTTAAAATAATGATCTCACTAGCCTAAATGTAATCATTATTTAACAACTTAAATGGAGCTGTCAAACCATATGTTCATGTTATTTCATTATAATAGGATTCTTTCAGTTGCATCATTTGTTTATGTTTATAATCAATTGTACTGTGTCTTTTATAATATTTGTGATTAAAGTAAAGTAAATCTTGCTTATACGTGCAAACTGCTATATATAACGTGTACGATGACAGTCAGTGGCGCCACGACTGGCTATGCTCCAAGCCTTTCTCCACCAATTATGTAATTGAAACTGTGAATCAAGGCTGTAATGCAATTGAAAATCAACTGAGTTAAACACCAATTACGGTATTTTATCCTTTTGATGAGGGACGATATGGATTAATTAATGAATTTTCGATTTGGATTCACCTTAATATAATTGACTTTTTCCAATAATAAAAAACTTATTTTTATTACTTAATGTTTACATTAGATCACAACCAATGGGAAGGAACCACTGGGAATGACTTATTCCTCCAATTACAGAATATCAAATATGTCAGCATTTTGGTTTATCTTTCAGGATGACTTTCTTTATTTAATATTTTTTTTATCAAACACATTTGGCACCCAAAATTATTTTAGAGTTATGAGAATGTAGGTTGTTCGATGTAAGAAAAGTGTCCTTTTACAAACAATCATTTAAACACGTTTTAGGAGTCGTATTGAAAGAAGGGGGTGGCTGTAAAATTGTTTAATCACTATACATTTGATTATATTATTATTATATTACTATACAGCACATACTTTGTAGATATAAATAAGAAAATCTACCGGAGATATACAAAAATTTCACAATATATTTGGATTCAAAGGCAGTATGTTGCTTATTGCATGTCCGAATTAGTAGTTTAATTGGAACTAATATCTGACTGATGAAAAAAAACATGATTACTTTTACGTCTTATATGTTTGTCCTATTATAGGTTACTTAATATAGCTTACATTTCAGGTTAGTGAGTTAATGAATAGCCAATGCACTGGTGTAATCGTCAAAACACAACAATGTATTAAGATCTTTCTTGACTACCCTTAATTAGGAATAATGTGTTTCACGTGAAAATTAAAACGGGTGGCGATTGTAATACATATTTTTATTTGCAATCTACATTTACTTAATACTGCTGTTTATTTAATAATATTAACATCTGTTGGTTATGCATATAGTTATAGGTATTTCAAAGACACAGCCGATGCGTAAAAGATGTAAAGAATCAAGTACTTGATGTTTTTCCTTGCATGAAACAGTAGGACCCATTTAATGTATGGGATAGAAAGATCAACGTGAAAAAATGTGCGTTCAAAGTTAAATTTAAAAAGTATTGTCCTTTTTAAATTCGTAATTGTATTGCATTTGTTTTAAATTTCAAATCGGTAAAACGAAATCATTATCATGCTTTTAAAGAGTTCATGTAAATAGACTTTGGTGTATATATATTACAAAAAAATGTATGGATTCCATTTGTACAACGAATATGTAGGACGTCCTATAACAATTTACATTTAAATGATAAAAATATGTTGAGCAATTAAAATATGGTTTGGTTTATTATTGAATGGATTACAAATTCATACGAATGTTTAATTGATTTTCTGACCCATTTACTTTGCAGTCAAGTTCCGTTTGAATGTGACAGTAAATCCTCTTCCAGTCATTGGTTACTGTGTTTTTAAACATTACTGTTGGTTTAGTTTTATGTTTTAACATAGTGGCCTGTTTTGTTAATGTAGTTATAACTAGGCTTTACTTAATTTATGTATTGTAATAAGTAATTTTTCTGTAGAACATATTTCACATTTTCTGTAGTAACCATGCACATTATTATGTATTATAATTGCAATAATATTATTGTAGCTACTAAAATAAAACAAAAAACGCTTTATAATGAAAAAAAATGTACTTTAAAACCTGAAAATGTAGGACTAATTGTGTTCATGAACGAGTGAACGTGTTTTCAGAAATATAAAACAGTAAAGAATATTTGCTCAAATACTTGGGATTAAATAAAAAAAAAATAAAAAAAAAAAAACTATATAAGATGAGCAATAAAAAATAAATAAATAAATAAGCAAATTGAATTTTGCTTTTTAAATCTAAGTAAACACATTAATTGAAAACTTATTAGTAAACAACGGAAAGTACATCATTAATTTCCTAATGACAATGTTTTATTAACATGTGATCTATAGCAATATGGGGAGCGAGCTGGCGTAGTGGTTAGAGCGCGGGACTTCAGTCGCTGAGGTCCCGGGTTCGATCCCCGCCAAGTCACCAATGGATTTTATCTAAGTGATAATGCCGCAACCCCTAGGTCTAGCCTGAAGTAATGTGAAAAACAATCCCAGGCTCGTGCCTAGCGTCCTTAGGACAAAAAAAAAAAAAAATAGCAATATGGACAGCGGATATAATATAGATAATTTATCTTTATAAAAAACTGTTATATATCTATTATAAACATTCTTAGAAGATGTTTTTTAATAATATTGAATCATTTATGTGTATAAAGTAAGTAATATTTACAGACTAATAAGATATTGAACTATGAGATACAACAACAAATACGTTTGCGTATAAACAAGGCTAAAGTAAAATACAGCTGGATTGAACACTAATTTTCTGAAATACATCTTCCAATTTTGCAAGGAAAGTATTAGGGATTTGTTCAATTCAACCAATTTTCTCCGACCAATCGTTTTTATCAGAAGAAATGTAATATCGCTGTTCTTTCTTTGAAATGTTGACTCATTTATATTGATTCTGAGTGTATGAATAAAATAGCCATTACACAGCTAATGGGTCAAACAAAAGCAAACCGAAAACTCTAAGCAATGATAGTAATGTATTTGTATGTAAAGGTATATTTTCCATACTTTATTAAAGAATAATATTTCCTTAAGATGCAAGTATAATTATGTAAGCACCCACTAACGGGTCACCTAGTTGGAGTAGACATTAGAGATGAAATATTTTTTTCCTTTGAGTAAAGTTATCGTTTCAGTTGAAACCAGACTAGTAAATATTTTTCAATAAAAAAAATAAACTGAGTGTCGTGTCTATTTAGTTAGTGTCTTTAAGTGTAGTGTTTGTGTCTATTTATGTTAATAAAAAAAAACTAACCTGGCATTATTTGCGAGAAAATAGGGAAACGCAGCCTATGTACAACAGAATTCTCTTATAGATTAAGTCTAACATGTCCTACGAGTAAGTAAATTATAGTTGGTGTAGGGAGTTTTAGTTTTAGCTTTTTTGAAACCAGGAAAGTTAATTCAACTACAACACTTAACCAAGCAGTAGATGAAATCAAAATTCCTTAGAAAATAATTCTACTTGCAATAGTTCTTTATTTGATAAGTTCCTTATGACACCCCTTATGAGTCCCTTTAAAAACCCAAACACGGAATGTCAAGTAGATTCTATAGAATACGAAGTAAAAAGGGAACCCTTACATATTGGCCCAAAGGGAGTTTTAGGGATAAACATTGAGCTTATTTAATGCCAACCCTCTTCATTATCTTCGAACAATCCTTGTCTAGCCCAGGTGACTAATGCTGCAACGGTCACTATATTAGCATAAACTTCAAACAATCAAAAAAATGGTGACGGGTAGTTGAGATGAATTGTTGAAAAAGATAAAATATGACCTATGATTTAATGTGCATGATGATTTGAAAATTTTATTTACAGTTAAGGTTAATAAGTCTATGTTTACAAATACATAATTTATAAAAAAAAACTAATAATTTTGATTATTTAACAAATGGTTATCAATTATTTTAATTATAATATCAATATTGCAATAAAACTAATAATGTAATAAAAAAGGTTTAAAAATATAAGTCTTTATACGTAAATTATGGGTTTAAGACGCAGTAGAATATATCAATCCTGTAAGAGTAGTTCAGTTTGGGTCTAGTAGTTTTAGGAAGATCAGATGTATTATTGCTTTGTCCGTTAAAAGACCAAGAGACAACGGCACAGCCGCTGAGAGGTCACTGTAGAGATTCAATTTATTGCATCAGAGACCAAGTCACGAGTATTTTGAAAAGTAAAAAAAAAAATATGTGACACAAACTAAAAAAGCTATATTTATCTTAGGGAAAATATTCTACGTGGTTTTTTGTAAAATGAACATTCAGAGCCGATAGCGTTATTTTTGTTAGGGATTAAATAAATGCAGAGACAAATATTTTTCTTATTAAAATGTTTTTAACTTTCTCACATTGTTTGGTTTTTCCTACATTCAATAAAAAAATCCTGATGTTAGGTTTTGTAAAGAGTTTGAAATATTAATTCTCCTTAACAATATCATAAAAACATAGTGTGTATAGTTGAAACCTTTTCAACTTCATTGTTCATTGCTATTATAATTTAACGAATTTCAAAAAAGCTATTCATTAAAGGGGCTGAAGAAATTTTATTTTAATTGTTATCACAATATATAAAAACATGCCCACACTAATTATATTTAAGTAGAGTACTAGAAGTCTTTAGCTGTTATGCCTATACGTAGCTGATTCCTTTTTTTGAATCGTTAAATAAAAATATTTTTAAACACTTTATGTCCATGCACTTGAACATGGATGAAATTTTGGCGTTGAAATCTAAGACTTATGCAAACATTGTCACTAGATTAATCTTTTCAATATTTCATCGTGGACTTGCTAGGTACATTTAACAATCGATGTGAAATTACAAATGAAAAGGTGTAGTGCTACAAAAATTGCAAGTGCTACGCAGGAAAAACTATTAAATTTGCTTAAGCTTGTTTATTAAAAAAAGCTAACAACCTAGCAGAATTTAATCGTGCAATTCAGGTAGCAAACCTTTTTACAGTATAAATTGCTGAATTTAAAACATCTATTCACATGGTAAATTGAACCTGTTCAATATTTTGCATACCATCAGATTCAGATAGTAAACCTTTTTACAGTATAAATTGCTGAATTTAAAAAATCTATTCACATGGTAAATTTTGCCTGTTCAATATTTTGCATACCACATAACATAACGTTGTGGTATCAAGAAACAAATAGACATGCTTTATAGGAAATCCTAAGTCGTGAATCAAGGGATCGACTTGATTGTATTGGCACTAAAGCTCTCAAGGGGGCAATGCAGCTTTCAATACATCTCTAAAAACAAAGATGTATCTTTGAAACTACATTTTATTTGTCTTGATACATTTTTAAACTGTCAAGTGTCAATTAATATATTTTGGACAGTTGGCTCATACAAATTCTGGGACATCAAAATTAAGAATTACATTGACAATTGACATAATTTATGATGTTCTGATTAAAGTTATGATATCATAGTTTTTTAAATGCCGATGCAATCTAATAAAACCTTTTGTGTTCCTGTAACTATTTAGCACAAAATATATTTGTTTGATGCTGTTAAAATATATATTTTTTATATCAGTTACGTTACTGTCTACTAAAGTTTAAGTGCATTTTATCACCAGACCCTGAAAATTTTGCGATATAAGAGTATTTTATATTTGACTTTAAATTGCTCATTGGTGTTAATATTTCTGTAACACAGAATCCAATCTAGTTCCTATTTTATTAAATACTTATGTTTACGAACAAACAATGTGTGAAGCCATTACAATTTTACACTATATCATGGGTCCATATCACATTGCTCCTTTCTAGCTGAAGAGTTAGATAACACTCTATCAACGATAACTATACGTTGTCCGACATTAGTGAAGTACAAGCAATAGTTTTGTTAATAGGTTTCACATACAACTTGGACGTATTAAACAAATCAAACTCTGAATCAGTGTGCAGTATGAGAGAAACCGTAATGATAAAATTAAGTATGGTTTTCCGATTGCGAACCATAAACTTCAGGCCACAGTACGTTTCACACTAACTTTTATGCGATCAATTCACAAATCGATGTCCATGACAATTAATTTAGTTTAGAATTGATTTGTGTTTTCTATACCAATACTTACTTCATTAGTATCATAAGTGAAGATAATCAATACGTTGTTTATTACAGGAATGGACTTTGAACGTTGAAATGACCTAGTTATGGAATTTACAAATCTTGTAAACTTTTAAGGTAAATATAATTCATTTTTTCAAATATTACTCAACTTATTATAGGAAGTAGGCCTACCTGTATTGTTTGTGCCCCAATAATGGGACGTGTCTGGAACTATCTGAACGTCGTCCAATCAGGTTGAGACGTGATATGGTTGCTAAGAGAATTGGTTCCCTTTATATGAACATACTGCTGTGAGCCAAAGAATTTGTAATATAAAAATAAATTTATATTTGATTTCATCCCATCATCATAGTCAAGCATGTTTGAATTAGTAGTTAGCAATTAAAAGTATATTGATAATATATTGAGAGGGTTATAAATTACCTTTTTAACACCTATGACAAACATTTAAGTGTTTTAAAGCAATATTATAAAGTTGAACAAATATATGCTTAATGGACTTAAAGACTTTATCATGGTTCCACTTTAAAGAAATATCGTAATACTACCTTAAAGGCCGTAAATATAAATAAATAAACACAGTAGTAGGGTACAACTAACCAGAAAAACAGCTTAACGTCAACGTCTAAAGTGAAAACTATCTTAAAGCTTCAAACTTGTCGATAGGGTTCCAAATTGAAAAGTAAAATGTACTTTAATACTATTTTGAGCATCGGGTTTGGTGGAGGGTGCAGGTTATTATAGTAATGGGAATTTAAACTCATTTTAGGTAACGGTTTTTCAGCAAACTATCACCTAATTGTTTAAGTTATAAGTGGTTTACGGGTTGGTAGTTATTTTTCTACTTGTTCGAACGTTCGTTTGTTGGTATACAAAAATGTCTGTTAGAAAATTACAACTGAGACAGAAGGTATACGATATTGGTCTTCAGAAAACTGTTTAGGTCAAATGGCTGTCAGTAGAAACCAAAGTCAATTTATATCATACCATAACGAACTATCCCCATGGTACTGTAAGTTTGAAAAACTTGGACACTAATCAAGGAATAAAAAAAAACTTATTACTATTATTTTTAGAACAGAGTGCTGAGAAAAATATTTTTACCAGTTTTAAGAGAATAGAGGTTGAAGCAAACGGAATAAAAGAGAGCTAAGAGAAATGTATAAAAACCCCAGATATTAGGGGGCTTTCTATATTATAATGGCTAAAATGGGCAGAAAATGCGTTACGGGGAAGTACTTGATCTAGTGTATTTTAAGCAGTATTAAAACTGTCAGAATTTGCCTTTTAGTAGATTATATTTGTGTATGCAGCTATAGCTTTGAAAGCAGAGTTCTACTAAATCGGATTAAACTAAACAATTTAAAATGCATTACATTTTAGAGTAACAACATAAATTTCTGTGAAATGTACGAATAAAAGCAAGTAAAATCAGTAGTCATGCCATGAATAACCAAACGACAGCAACAGTTCAAAGGCCATTTAAACTTTTCCACAAAAACAAACTTTTTTACAATTTATCATATTAGTACCGGTACCAACTTGTAAGTTGTGATTTTTAATAGGAAGAAAGAGCGTTTTACGTCAAAAAGAACTTTATTGTTAGACAATTTTACCTACTTAAACTATAAATTATAATTTATAGTTTAGGTAGGTTAATGATAAGAGTTGTTTTGTTTAGCAGAATTGTATGTCTGAAAACCGCTTGCCGAATTAAGACTATTTATTATTATTATTATCATCCCATTTTTGTTTACCTGCGTAGGTAAAAACGAATGGAAACACATCGTAGTTTTACAATATTTATAATGCATACATTTAAACAACTGTTTCTTTCATCTATATATAAACCTAATAAATATCACGAATTTTTGAAAAAACAACAAATCACAATAACCAGTAACAGTTTACTTAAATTAAAGGTCTTGATGTGAAACCTTGAAAAATACCCGTTTTCAATTAATTAAAACCCTTCCAAGAGCACAAAAGAAAGGGCTGCATTTTTCTTACTTAAAACATTGAGGATGCATCACCTTTTAGATTTGTATTATCTATAGTTCCTTTGTTTTTTTCTCTAAGTTCATCTTTTAATGTTCATTAGTCAATTTTTTAATTATGACAAAGTTATAAGTTTTAATTATGTTACACATTTCAATGCAAATTCATAAGAGAGTTTTATTAAAATAAGCAAAAAGTACAATTAATGTTTGCCTGTACAAACAATAATAAGTGTGTATTGTTACAGTAGATTTAGAGTCCGTTATTATGCTTTTAGCTAGTATTGCCCCGTTGAGAAGCACGGGCAGAACAACTAGTAAACCTTTATGTCTTAAAACTAAAGATGAAAATAATATATTTGAATACAGACAGTCATAACGTCATCAGAAGAGGTGTAGTCCATCACTCTATAAAATGGCTTACATTTACATTTACACATAATTATTTTCTGAACTACTAAACGTTACTATTTATGACTAATTTTTACATTATCATATTTCAATATTTAAAGCCTTTTTTTTCAAATTTGTGTTCAAGTATAAGCCTGACTGTATTATATGATGGGTCGGGACATAAAAAAAAAATTTATAAACAATAACATCTTTGAATAAAGTTAATTTTGAGTCTTGTAATTTGCTGAGAAATTTTCGTGTGAAAGTCAATTAGTTAATTCACTACTTATAACTTTACAACATGTTTGTACACTTGTTATAATGTTCATTTTATATAGTTTTATACTCATTCTGAGTTAGTTAAATATTATTATTTTTACTGTTAATTTAATGAATATGTTAGACGAAAGGATCGCAGTAAAAATGTCAAAAGGTTCTTCAACAAATGGAAATCAGTAGTCAAGCGAAGCCATAAATTCTCTTAATTGTTTTTATACTGTAGACGACGTTTACAAAATTGAGTTCAATTTACTAGTTTTCTTACTAAAACTTCAGATAACAGCTATGTACACTATACAATCATATGGTTGTAACTAATTGTATAATTGTATGACTGTAATTGTCCTAAAAATAAGTAAAATTGACTGTTTAAATGGTATATCGTTAAATTTCTCTTTGAAGAAAGTAATATCTAGCCTATAGCTTATTTTACAATATTAGTAATATTCCCTGTAGTATAATCCATTTCAGAGACGTTCTTAATAACGAGTTTCATAAGCATTGTAATTGAAAATTGAATAAGTAGACAAATATCGGAACGATCATTAAATTAATCCAAAAATATATTTGACCTGGCTAATAAATAAAATGGTTGGGTAGTAGAACGTCTAATTCATCAGTACGGATACGAGGAAAGGTTTGCTTACAGATTTGGTAAGTTTTGTAGAAAATACAAACCTACTTCTTTCCATACATTGTTTACTCTAATCAGTGAAACACTAAAGCCGGTGAGAGGTCGCAGTAAACTTGACTAATTTGTTGGTGCCATTCATTTACATTTAGACCCAAACACTGATTAAATTGCCTTTTCAACACATTTGAAATATATGTTTTAGGCATAATATGCTCGAAAATGGTATGAAATTAGTTGAAACCAACATATTTTGTTGCTGATTTCCAATTATTTTTTAACAGTTTATTTAGTAATACTGTGAGATTGAACTGCAGCTGTAGCAAACATAGAACAGTTCTCGAACGCGCAAGGCTCTTTATGAAAGAAGATAACTACCTGTTAAAAGTAAAGTGATGTTGAAGGAAACTCTGGAAAGACAAAACATCATTTGTTCCATAATCGTTAGCTTCTAGAAAAAGGCATCTGGAATCAAATGATGAAGTTAACTAAGTTTTTAGTTTGCGCCAAGGTCAAAATCGATCAAAACTTAAATCTGCAATAATAATTAATACAAACCTAGTGGCGAAACAATAATGTCCAGTCAAAAGTAATGTACTAACTATCAGTGTCCTGAATAACAGGGAATAGCAAGTATGCTGGGGACTTTATGATGGTCGAGTATGACATTAAGTTCAATACAATCGATAGAAAAACGGACCGTTAATTTAATTTAACCCCCCCCCCCTCATAAAACCCCTAAATCTCTTATTTTTAGTTTATTCACATTTCTCATAGATCATGTTCACGGAAAATAGAGCATTTGATCAGCAGTACACTCAAAAAAAAAACATACCATCAAAAAATTTACCAGTTATTGTATAACATTTTATTTCATTTTTAAAACTGGAGGCCTACCATATCGAGAAAAAAATATGATTCACAAAATCTAGTTATTTAATATAACGTAGTTACTACATGTTATTGCAGAATATCAGTCGAACTAAACTGGCAACGTTCCAGGTTATCTGGGCTTGAAAACAAGATAAAATTTATAATCATTGGCTTAATTTGATTTGCAAGTAATGATTTAATGAAGCTTATTTCCAGCAAAAATCATGTAATACCGTTATATATGTTTCAAAGGTTTTTTTTATTTGTTAGATATATTTAGATAAAAATTTTGAGGGGTTAAAATAGCTTAAAACTCCACTGTATATTCGAGCTTCTATAATGGTTGCCTTTGAATGTTTAAGAATAGTTTAATTTTGGCTATAATCTAATTATCATCATCTCATGATGTTTTATAATGTGTTATTTTCAAGAATATAAAACTGTAGTACTGAGGAAACTATATATTTACAGTTTCTTTTAATATTTCCACCATTCAATTATTTTAGGATTGTGGTTCCTATGTTAATAAATATTCTTATGTTAATTTATCGAAATATACATTAAATTTTTATTTCCCTATATAACTCTAAATTTTAAAAATGTATTTCAATCATCTAACAACAACGATATTACCTGAAGGTCGAATTATGTCCAAGAAAAATATTAAAATTCCCAAAACTCTCACTCTCTAAATATGAATATTTAATTTATGTTCGCATCTATGTTTAAATAGTTAAATACTTAAAATATTCTTTTCCCCCACTTTGATGAACATTAAAATATTTAATAACAATCAATTGAATAGGAAAAACCTTGTTGGCACCAGTTTCAAATTTCGGTTGCTCAATTTAACTTTGGTGTTTTTAATTATTTTTTTTATATATTTACACTTTGAAATTTATCCAGCCATAAGTAACAAGCAAAACCATTGCGAGTAAATCTGTAAGCTGAAAGTGTATAAAGTCTTAACTGGAGAAATGTGATTAGTCGGGTTGTTGCTATGTTAAGTGGTCTACGGCCAACAAACATTTGTCTTTGACTCAAACTGTCAAGGGAGATTCAGTAATTGAATTCTGCTCTCCCTCTTTACATTAGCAACCCCTTTCCTCATTTTCAGTGTTTATACTTTAAGATTTCTAAGAATTTGCAAAAACAATTTAATCTAAAAGTACCCTGACCTCAAATAAACCTACAACCAAGGCACATTCTATAACCATAAAATTGCTTCAGATTCTTAATCAGCCTATAATATTGCTTGTATGTGGCTGTGTTTACAGAGTACAAACTAATAATACTAAGTTAACTATCAGTATTTAAGAATTTAATCCAATAAAATTAAAAAAATCAATTTATTTTATTCCGAATAAAGACATCTTAATAAATTAGTATGATTTTCAAATAATGTATCGTAACCATACATGTTACTGTTTATAACTTTAACAAAATATTAAATCATGAATGAACTATTGAAAGCTATTGAAACCAATTGGATTCAACTGAATATTTCATATACGAAGAAAACATAAAAAATCTAAATGATATTTTGAGTACCAAAATTGCTCCAAGAAACCCAATTGTTGACCAAATGTTACAGTTAAATATTCAGCTACCAACAAATGATCTAAGTCCTCTATTGTTTAATAAATCATCTGTATAATCTAAATTACATTTACACAAAAGATACAATGTTAGCACAGGTTAAGTATTTACTGTTTTATGAAGTTTGAAAATGGACTCATGTCCAAAATATATCACTTTTACACAATGTAATAATTATTTTAGGGTGCTCAGTTGTGCTTTATTTACTACTTTAATATTGATCACTAGTAGCAGGGAATCAATTAAACACTTTAAGCTCACGAGTAAATTTATATAATTAACTCGATTTATAT
Source organism: Macrosteles quadrilineatus (assembly GCF_028750875.1). Lineage (NCBI taxonomy): Eukaryota > Metazoa > Arthropoda > Insecta > Hemiptera > Cicadellidae > Macrosteles > Macrosteles quadrilineatus. The sequence continues at coordinate 39,821,906 of NW_026542599.1, forward strand.
ACTAAAATATTACTATTGTTTACGATAGTTTCTTCGAAGACAACCAAATCATAACAAATCACACACAAGAATGGCTTTGAACATGTTTACCTGTGTTGGGAATCCATTTGTTCGTTCAAACCATCCCTTTCCACTACAGTGGAGTTATTGCAAACGTATCCTTTGGGAAATAACGGGTTGATTGACAAGGAACAGAACCAACCCGGAAAAGAAAAAATATATTTTAGTATTTGTTGTTTATGTAAGAATTGTTATAAGATTTTTATAATAAATGTTATTTCTTAACGTATAAGGGTATGTTAAAGGATATTATTTATCACGCTATATTAAATTTAAAATATTGTTTTGGTTCAACTTAAACAACAAATAACGTTTTCAAAATATCAATTATATACTATGACACAAGAAATGTTTAATCATACGGTCAAAATTTATCAAACATATTTTATTTTTGTCAGAACAAAGCGCAGGATTTGTTTGAAAGGTAAAGTCAAATCTAAACATCTGCCTGATGTATCTATGTGTAGTATGAATATAGTATGAATAGTGCATCATGAAAAACCATCTGAATGAATGGTTGTATTTGTTGTCAAAAGACCTATGACAAACGATTTTTTTTTAATTAAAGCATAAGAGCCAAATTGTCTACACTATATACACAAATCGGCAGCAAAGTTGTTGCTAAGTCACGACCTAATTTGTTGACAAAGTGGGTTTCCTCGACATCCGCAACAATTTCCTACCCATCCCGGAGATGAACTTCCGTCTACTACTGTCCAATCTGAGCCTAACTTGTCACTGACTGATTGTTGTGGAGCAATAAATGCAATATACTAAGGTTTAAAATTCTAGTTAAGGTTGTCAATAACTTGTTAATGTGTGGTTTTATGGTTTAAATGGGATTAGTGTAACACATGGTTCCCTTCATTGTATAAGATTAGACCCTACGCATAAATCTAACGACAGAATTAAAGTAATTGTGATTGGCCAACAGAGCTGTTTGATAGATTATACAAAATCTGTCGCCCCAGCTTTGACTCGTCATTTGTAAAAGGTGGCTAGATTCTGGTTTCTGCCAAGCCTTAGTTATATCCATCACGGCTTGAAAGCTATCCATGTTTAGTTTGGTCTATTAACAGATTAAGAACGAGTATTATAATAGTACTAACACACATTACATCAGTATGTAGGTACATCAGTCAACATGAAGGTCCGTGACTTTAAGTTACAGTTCGCTCACCGACCTTGGTTTTGTATGTATATTATAGATGTATCGCCACAAAACATAAAAATTATATTTAGACTGAGTAACAGTAAGATTTTAAACTCTTTTAGGTTACAATAAACACAGAGTAAAACGTAGAAACAATAGAACTAATAAATAAATAAATCGGGATTGTGACATATCGCAGTCCAGGCAAAAATATTTACAGCCGATAAACTATGTACTGCAATTGATAAAGAAAGAAACAGATAAATAAATAGACACCAACGTGTTGAGTGAAGTCTAAAAACTGTAGAACTAAGAAATTAATAACCCGCCTTATGGTATTTGTTTACTTTAGGGGCTTCTAACGAATTTTCGAAAAAATTCTCATTATTTGGCCTATTTTGAACACTTTTTACATTTGGCACTTTTGGGGCAAACGCCTATTTCACCCTGAAAATCGCGTTTGAAAATTGCAAAAAATTTGCGTGTTTTTTTACTCTTAATATGTTTTTAATATTACTTAGGACCTACAGAACTAAATATAATCCAACCTAACTTTATCTAATCTAATCTAATCTAACCTAACCTAACTTAACCTAACCTAACCCAACCCTACCTAATCAACTAAGGTTAAGTTAGGTTAGGTTAGGTTAGTTAAGGTTAGGTAAGGTACGGCTAGTTATTAAGTTATTATTTAAATCAATTAGCCTTAAATCACCTGAATATTTGAAATCTATCCCAACCTAACCTAACTTAACCTAACCCAACCCTACCTAATCAACTAAGGTTAGGTTAGGTTAGGTTAGGTTAGGTTAGTTAAGGTTAGGTTTAAGTTATTATTTAAATCAATTAGCCTAAATCACCTGAATATTTGAAATCTAACCTAACCTAACCTAACCCAACTTAACCTTAGTTGACTAGGTAGGGTTGGGTTCCTAACTATATTTAAACTAACCTAACCTATCTTAACCTAACCTAACCTAACTTAACCTAACCTAACTTAAACTAACCCAATCCTACCTAACCTAACCCAACCTTACCCAACCAATGCTTAGGTTAGCAATATGCCAAAAATGGCGGATTTTTAGTTAAACCAAGATCAGGTTAGGTTAGTTTAGTTTAGGTTAGGTATGGCTAGTTATTAAGTTATTAGTTAAATCAAATAAAATCAAAATATCTTTATTCATACAAGACAACACACAATAGCCTGCACACAAATTGTCCACCTTGACTTAAGTTATGTACATATATACAGACGGGATAGACAACTTTACTGCATTGGCGGGTACAATTTACCAGCAGCCAAAAAGAACTGGTGGATTCGGTCGCTATATTTGTATTTAGATTTAAAAAGGTACTCCGCTAAGTATCCTTCGAAATGTACTTTTTTAATGCCAAACCGTGGGGTGGAATGGCGGACTTCCCTCCACTGCCTTTCTATGGTGTTCGTGTGGGCACCTGTATTTGGATCGACAAAGTTCAATGAATGATTTACAGTAAGGTGGGTAAATCCTTCATTCCCAAGACAGTCATATGCTCTCCAACAATCACTGATTATTGTGGTCCCTGGAAGAATCCAGTCCTTGATAACTTTGAGGAGGGTCTCGGAATTCCTGCGCTCTACCGGCACCATAAAACATTTACCAGTACCCCTTTCCTTACCCCCGAACACCCACTGTCCCTCAAACACACGGCCCCGATTGTATTTTCTTTTGCCGAACTTGGCTTCATCAATTTCGACGACTACACCCGGTCCGCCAAGCTTGGTCGAGGTGTTCTGGATATGGTCCATGAACACCTCACGACAAAAAGTATACCAGTCCACTGCAGTTTTTGAGGATACACCTAGTTCGAGCGTTGACATCGGTATTGTAATGTCTCTTTGTTCAGGTTACATGATACCCCACAAGAGTCACACGTAACGGTTTCAATAAAGAGCCCGTGTTTTATTAAAAACGTAACTAACTCACCATCCTTTAATGTCGCTGAGTCAAAAAGGCCAATTTTACAACCTTCACAAAGCCCGTCACACGCGACTTCCATCATGCTAATATATTAATTATAAAAAGTATATTAATTAGATAACTTAAGATAAAGTTACAAAGATTGAACATTAAACATTAAAACATTTAAAAGTAAACAAGCAAACAGATGATAATCATAATATCTGCTTATTACTACAATAATAAAAACACATTTAAAGAAAGGCAAGGGGGGAAAAACCTGATTTTCTAAGTAAAAATGGCAATTGCTGAAAATTTTTTGCGATTTTCAAACGCGATTTTCAGGGTGAAATAGGCGTTTGCCCCAAAAGTTCCAAATGTAAAAAGTGTTCAAAATAGGCCAAATAATGAGAAAAAAACATTTTTTCCAAAATTCTTTAGAAGCCCCTAAAGTAAACAAATACCAATTTGGTATCTATCATAGGTTGGATATAGTAATTTATTTCCATTTAAATTAATTACTCATTGTAAATAACAGTAAAATATGTACACAGTGGTATATATGTTTTAAGTATAAGTGTTTTCCATTCACTTTAACTTGTAACAGCCTATTAACAAAGTACAGACAAGCTGTACAGTCTGTGGATTTGCAAACTCCCCTGGTTGCTATTTTGGCCTGAAACTCACCAACGCAAACACGAACAGCAACCTGTGTATACTCTACCATTTCTCTCTTTCTTTAACTACCTAAATTCTTTTACATTCATATATTTAAAAACTACATACAGTTAATGATACAAATTACGATAAATTAGATATTTTGATGAGTTTATTTTATTTTTAAGTTAATATATTATTTATTAGAATTGTATTGCATTTGTTTTTCTAGTAAATAAAATTTTGTATCTACAATGGCTTGAAAATATCACATAACGATACCGAAAATTGTAAACAAAATGACGATGCCCTTACAATAGCTTGTACATGCATTAGATTATTTTATTGGTTTCAAGAATATTATGCCGTGGGAGAAAGCAAGAGGTTTTGGTCCTCGAGGTCTCAGATTTAAATCCCACCAATCACCAATAATTTGATCTAAGTAACAATACCCTCTATGTCCGGCCTCAAGTCATATGTAAAACCACAGGCAGCGTCTTTGGGTGTAAAGTAGGGGAATAAGAAAATAACACAAAATGAAAATAGATTACTATTAGTAATTGATAACTTTTGTTTTATAGCTAAAGTTGTCCATTTAACACATGCATTATTTAATACTTTGAGTCATGACGTCTCTCATCATTGGATATTTTCAGTTATCCATGGATTATTATGGATTAAATTTTTAATTAAACTTGTAACACCCACAGTTACTTTTTCGGATGTTTTAAGGTTTTAATGTTTCCAAAGATTTACACGACACGTTTAATCCGAGTGATTTCATTTAACCCTGTAAAACAAACATTTATAATTATAAACCAAAATAAAAAGTGACATCAAGTGAAAAGATTTACCAGGACGTAACTTAGCTAAAGTGGCTTAAGGATTCGTAACACGTTCTGAGTAGAAGCAGAGGCACCGCAAAACATCAAATTTGTTTTTAACTTTTCATGACATCATGTGCATGGAATAACTGTAAAGTAGTTCAGTCTACGACTGAATGAAGAAGTAAAAGTTAAGTTTTTGTAAAACGAATCACGTGTTAATATTGGTGGATTAATTAAGTATATTACAAGTGGGGTTTACTCTCATTAAAGATTTGTGTTACCTACTGTTTTTTCTGGAGTACTTCTTCTGGAGTACATTGTCTAGCGACAAGGTATCAAAATATGTGTTTTTGGGATGTGTTTTGGAATGCTATCTTGCTCAAATAATTTTAATTTTATAATCTGGAGTAATTATTCTGAAGTACTTCTTCTGGAGTAATTTTCCTGGAGCAATTCTATTGGAGTAATATTCCTGGAGCAATTCTCCTAGAGTATTTCTTCTGGAGTACTTCTTTTGGAATAATTCTCCTGGAGTTCTTCTTCTAGAGTACTTCTTCTGGAGTACTTCTCCTGGAGTAATTCTTCTGGAGTAATTCTACTGGAAGAATTCTTCTGGAGTACTTATTCTAGACTACTTCTTCTAGACTACTTCTGGAGTAATTTTTGCTCTAGCAAATCACTTGGAGTAATTTTCCTGGAGCAATTCCCCTGGAGTATTATTCTTCTGGAGTAACTATTCTGGAGTACTTCTCCTGGAGTATTTCTTCTGGAGTAATTATTCTGGAGTGCTTATTCTGGATATTCTGGAGTAATTACTCGAGAGTACTTCTTCTGGAGTACTTGTTTTAGAGTTATTATTCTGGATTACTTATTCTGGAGTAATTATTCTGCAGTATTTTATTCCGGAGCAATTATTCTTGGGTAATTATTCTGGAGTAATTAATCTGGAGTAATTATTCTGGAGTAATTATTCTGGAGTAATTATTCCGGAGTTTTTATTCTGGAGTAGTTATTCTGGAGTACTTCTTCTGGAGTAATTATTCTGGAGTACTTCTTCTATAATAATTATTCTGGAGTACTTCTTCTATAGTAATTATTCTGGAGTAATTATTTTGGTGTACTTATTCTGGAGTACCAATTCTGGAGTAATTATTCTGGAGTACTTCTTCTGGAGTAATTATTCTAGACTACTTCGTCTGGAGTACTTCTCCTGGAGTAATTATTCTGGAGTAATTATTCTGGAGAACTTCTTCTGGAGTAATTGTTCTGGTTATTCTGGAGTAATTATTTTGGATTTTTTCTTCTGGAGTATTTTTCTGATAAAAAATATTTTTGTTTAAAAAGACATTTTTAGTTGTGGTGTGTTAATTTTTCTTATATGAATAATGGTTTCAAATGTAAGTATCTCGCTGTCTATTCTTTCAATTTAGAGAAAAACGCGTTTACATTTTAAGATCTTAAGCTTGTTATTATCAAACTTGTGTTTGATCTTAGTACATGTTCAGAATAAGCACTGAAGTAACACACGATTTCTATCAAAATACTTTATATTGCTGAATAAACTACATAATCGTACTGTGAAGAGAATAGTCTACAGTATTGTGTCTTAACAAAGAATATGCTTTGAAAGTTACATAACCAATTTTTTTTACTAAAAAGACCTGTAGTTATCACCTATAATCATAAATATAATTACCTATATAAAGAGTGCTGAATATAAACGTTTTAAACTGAGTCACTTTTGCAGATCTTCAGACCCAAATTTACAAAAATAGTTGAAGTATTTGAACTATTAGGTAAGGCTATTGGCAAAGTGCTTGTTGAAGAATCTCAATTTATTAATTACATATACTTTCAAATCCAGTTTTTACATTGCTTGGTGAAATTCGTGTTTTCATTGTTACTATTGAATTAAATATGCAATAGTAATTCAATAATAAATATTCAATTCAAAATCGTTCTGGCTTCATTCATAACTATAACTGTTTATTACTTGATTTAAAATCGATAGCATTTCGATAGCACCTCATCATAGTAATGAATCGTAGAAATACATATATTTTATTCGTTTTCTGTGCCATAAGCACAATCTTATTTATTTTATGTATTTCGTTTACAAATGTTAGTGTTTTTAAGGAACACATTATTATAAAAATCTGTAATAAAGATAATATATGTTTGAAAATTTTTGATAGAAAATATATATTATTTTCTACATTATATACTTTTTATTGTTCAAAGTATAGTTTTGAAGGCACCTGTTGTAATATCTAACAGCACAAAGTAAAATACTCTCTTCAAAAGCTCAGCCTTTATAATAAACCCATTAAAAACATAATTTAAGTAGATAAATCTACTTTAAATACGTTTTTAATTGGCGTGAATTTATTAAATAGGTCAGCAAAGTTTTGTTTATCTGACAGTCGATATATATCTTACAAATGTTGACTTGTTAACTTACCCTAACAAAAAGAAACTAAAATAGAAAATCACATCCTGCATAAAAAATATATAATGAAATATTACATTCTTTTCACGACGTATAATTTAAGAAATAAAGTTTCTGACAGTACTTTGCATACACATACATTTACACATTAGCATTTACATACATACATATCTCTTGATTATTTTTTTATTACTTAAAAACCCTTTTTTCAAAGGGCTACAATTTTAAAACCAAGCAATGTTATACAAAGATCAAATTTTACACAAAAAATTAAATAACCCATTTATGTTATGCTGCATTATGAGTAGGCTTGTGTATGTTTATATTTGCGAATGCTATTCATATTTTCAATAAATGAATTTCTATCTTGAGTATTACTATTCAGAGACATACATATTCATTAAATAAACAAATATGTTTATGACACCAAACAGATTACACCAACGTAAAATTAAGAGGTAATACTTGACCTTTATAAAAACTTTATTAATATAACAAATTGCAAATTACTCTCAAAATATAAATATCTGTTCCCTCGAAACACAAAAGCAATAACATGAGTTATTACATATAATAAAAGTTTTTTGACGATGTTTATACAATATCTACTTTAATAGCTCGTTCTTTTTAGAATAATACTTGCATAGGAAATGGAATACACTAAGTGACATACATTCTCACAGACTTTAAGTTAAGGTAACTCTAACCAGTTATATTGAAATACTTTAAACGTAACTAACATGTTTGCCTTTGTTAAAACCTCTTTGAGAACCTACGTATAAAACACAATGATTGGTAAATTACATTGCGTAAAACAAAATCAACTTAAGTTGCAACGTAAGGTAACTTGGACTGTTTATTAGTTTCGTGGTCGTTTTCAGGATGTAAATTAAAATCATTACTTTGATCTTTGTTCTGAAACTTCATCCGCCTTTCCGACAAAAGCGACTTTGTTGGTTCTGTTCTTTGTGAGTTGGTTTCAACGACTAAAAGTTAATTAACCTACAATGTATAAACCTAAATACCTGTATGTTTAGTTAGTATATAGTTTTTTAGCTAATAGTTACAAAAACACAGGAGAAATATCATTGAACATTCAAACAATATGAAATCACATTTTAAATGTTATAAAAAGATTAAATTTTTATATATGAATTATTTCCATACACATATTGTATCGAGCTTATTGTAGGAATGGTGGTTTTTAACGTAAATTATTTAAAACATAAATTGACCATTGTATGTGAAAAATAGACAATCGTCAGTATAAGATTTATTATAGGCTACTTAAATAAGGAAAATTTTACTTCCAGCCTTATAATAAAATTGTACTAGCATAATTGTTAAATTCGGAATTTGTGAATTAAAAATGTATTATAAATTGATTAATAAAATAAAAACTTGAAGGGCCGAAAGAGAATTCGACTATAAAACTAACACTAACTACACAAATCAACAAATTAAATTATTGAAAAGGAGGACACAGAGGGTTGAAACAAATGCAGGGTTTATATGAATAATTAACGAAGGAGAGGCTATTAATGTCTAGTGCTAAACCTTGGTCGTAGGTCGAGTAGCGTGTTGGCATCAAATGTCCATGGAACAAAGAGCCGGCCGGCATCACAGAGGAGAAATAATTATTTAATACTAGAGCACTTCACAAGGGGAAAAATAGCCTCGGAGGAAATTGAGAGTAGATTTAATTAGGAAGAGAATATTACACCATAAGGCGAAAATGGCAACAAATTGGTAAAAGAGACCGCATGAGGAACGACCGTCGCGTCAAATGCTACACCGAGAACGCTATATTTTTTTACCTCTTCCGCTTAGTAGCCACCGACGCAACCAACAAATGAAAAAACAGTTTTGCCAACCATGCAAATGAGAATTTCTTAATCCTAACTATTTGTTATTGAAACATATCGGCAAACACTGAAAAACATTGAATTAAAAACTAAACAATAATTGTTTTCATACAGATATCTGCTTATAAACAGTAAATACATATTTGTTTCAACGATAAACTAATTGAAACCACGCACTATCAAAACATCATGTATAGCTGCAATTTAATTTCGAGAAACGTGGAATAGTTTTCAATAATTCACCAACACAGAGGACAGTACTACTTCACTCATACAATGGCTTTGATGGATGCTTCGTGCTATCTCTACCAGGCTTTTATCTGGTTTTGTTTATTACATACAACTGTCAACTCCACTCATATATATCACCTGAGGTATAGTTGTGAAATGTTATATAATACGTTTAAAAAAATCTATTATTTGCGCTTTGTATCGTCAACAAAAATATTCAAATATATATATATATATATGTATATATATATATATATATATATATATATCTGAGTAAAGTCACTGTATACTAAACTTAAAAGCAATATACAGGGCGAATCTCATAAGTTGTCCGCTTTTGATAACTGACAAACCATTGGACCTATAATGATAAAATAATAGAGTTTAACTAACCAAACAAACTCCAAGGAATGTTCAAATATTTAAATTTTTTTTTTTAGAATGATGTACCAAAACTAAAGGTTCGCCAATGCAAATCTAACAATTATTGTCAAATACATAATGTCATAATGTAAATGAATACCTATGTAAATTTACGTTATTCATTATGTCGTATTCTACAATCATCAGATTTGACAGCCGAACTTTGTGTGGAAAATGTTGCAAGATTTATAAGCTGTTTACACTGTTTTTTTTTTATATATATATACAGATATCCCTATTGGTGATTCAAATGGCACACTCTTTATGAGCCAAGCATTACTATATAATTAAATATTACAATAATATCACAACATTTAAAAGTTATAAGACGATGTTATTTTTAATAGTTACTTAGCAAAAATCAAAAGAAATTCTTATGGTATTTTATGTCGAAATGCATATAATTTTAAAGATATTAAAATCCATAGCAAAGTTAGTTTTCAAACTTCATCCGTATCTCTTTAGTTTCAAAGTTATCAGCTTACATGCCCCATACGTGCATGATAAAATTATACATTATAAAATTAAGGAAATTATGAAATAAATTAAATAAAAGTAAATTAATAAATTATAATATTGTGTAACCATGTATAAAGTGATACCAATGGCGTAGGGAATAAATCAAATGCTGTTGCTAAAGCAATATATTTAACCCTAGATCTGACAGCTGAGTTTTATTTTCTTAGTGTATTTATTGGTTTATTGTGGAAATAATTTTGATTGGAAACTGATACTAAAGAAAGACAGTTGACGAAAACTTGAACTCTTTATTTATTCAACGTTTATCAACTTAAACTTAGATTAAAGCAGGTAAACCGATATAATTAACTTATCCACAGATTTCATAATAAATGCATTTGATATTAGGATACACTTTTTTAACTCAAAAAGTAAGAAAGGTATGGATGAACTAAACAATTTTTATTTTAGTTGCTTGAAATTGTAATAAGACCTTTAAAACTATATGAAAATAGACATATCTTACTATTTTTTTTTTTAATTTCTTTTGCTATGTAACTATTTTGTGATATTATTATAATATTGCACATCGAAGTAAAGCTAAGCTCATGTGGAATGTTACGAGGATAAACATGTCTGTATTTTCAAGAAAAAAGTACTCGGTCTGGCAGAAGACAGAGAGTCCTGGAGGCACATATTTGGTGGGGCCAAAGACCACCTTGGTTTCTAATGGCTACAGGAGTAAGAGTAAGAGTAAGTATACAAAATATTACAACATTTTTCACTGCCACAATTTCCTAACAAATAAAAAATGTCAAACACTGATGAGGCCACCAACCTCTTAAAAAATAGTGTTTCATTTATTAATTGATTTTTAAAAAAGTGGTTAAAGATACGAAATTGAAATTTTGCACATGTATTTATAAAAAATAGACAAAGCTACAAACAGATTATGGAAATTCTTCAAATTCATTGAATAAAATGGTGGCCATTCGATTTTTTTTTAATCAACTGGTTTGGAGTTATTTATTGTTATGCCCTAAAATATTGGTAGATAGTTCTGGGACACTCTGTATATTATTTTAACTTATAAATTATATATACACTAAAAAAAATATTACAGTTTTGTTTTTCTTTTGGTTTATACAATATTACATTACATCTAAGAGCAAATTCACTAATATACAATCATGGATTTGAATAATTTCTTCAATATTTAACATTTATATTTGTAATTTATATGACCGTTAAATCAAAATGAAAGGAATAAATAGATTTTTATCGTTGTATTCTTATGAACGAAAACAAAATAAAATATCTTTGCAATAAATTTTATATACGTAACCAATTTCCAACGCGATTTACTGTGTCTATATTTTGAAAAAAAAACTATTATAGACTCAATGTAATGCACACAACACGCCACCAGAGCAAGGCTTTGGTTACACGCTTCTGCAACTTACAAAATTTAAAATAATAGAAAATTTAATTATTGGGATTGCTGCAATGTTAAGTGGTCTACAACTAACAAGCATTTGTCTTCAGACAAACTGTCTAGGGAGATCTAGTAATTAAATTAGTCTCTCAGCCACTCCTCTCAATCGTCTCTTAACTTACCTCTGCCCTATTTTAATCCTTATAACTGTTTTTAATACAAACACATATCAAAAACTAATTATTAAAAAGTAAAACAAAGTATAAAAAACTTATTCCATCAAAATAATTTGTAATGTGGCTAAAGGAACCGTGGGATTAATCTTTTGAGTTATTGCAGATAGTGTGATACCTTAAGGTATCCCCTGTTGAAGAGAATACCATACACAATTTTTTGGCTAGGATTAACATTTTAACGTCGGGTCACTGCGTTTTCCTAACAGAAGCTATTACTTTAATTCATATTTTTAATTATTATCAATATTTTCTAGAGTCTCTGTGCACAATGTACAGGGGAATTAATTAATATATTCATCAAAACAAAATGTTTGGATGTAATACTCGTTTGCAAAGCTTTGCTGCGTTATCTGCACTGGTTAAAACTAAAATTTTTTTTGAGCAAATTTGAGACCCTTGTATAAACAATTTTTTTGACAGCACTTGGTTTTGAAAATCGGTTTTTTAGTTTTACTAAATAAATAAATACACTAACAATGTGGTCAATCGTTTCTCTCTGAGACTTTATAGTCAATAAAAACACAATTACTCCAAAATAAAGTTATTAACATGTAAGTTTGCTTTTCAAACAAAGTTTTTACTTTTTAAAATACATAAGATCTATAAATAACGTTAACAAAGATTATTTTTACTGCAACTAATTAATTTGACGATTTCATTAATATTACCGCTATATAAAAAAAATAATTACTATTTAGTCCATTTGATCATTGTAATACCGTTTTAACTTAGAATCATAAAACAAATTAGCACTGTAAGTCATTGTGAAAAAAATTCATTCATTATAAAAATAAAAACTCCAAGACGCAAAATAATATCTTAAATTACCAGAGCTAGGATATAAATGATTTTGATACTCTAGCCTCAAAGTTATTTTGACGATAAAAAAAACGAACTTTCAATTTACTAATAGGTTCTGTATCACTTGTTTTAAATCAATGAGCTCTCAGAAGTTATTACCACAACATATACACTGACATATACAATGACTCCTGTCAATATAACATACCGAAAAAAGTATAAAAAGTTGGTTGAAGTTAGGTATTTCAGACTCCACTATTGATCAAAACCTCCATAAATATAACGAATGTTGACATATCCGTCTACTAAATCAGTCACTTGTATGAGAGATATCACTGTGCATTTATAGAAATGTGGGCGTCCATGAATGAGGTTAACCAAAATATAACTAGGTGTTGTAAATATGTTTTCCGCTATAATAAGAAATTTTAGTTAAATAAAATCACTGTAATTAAGGTTTTCATTATGTATGCTATGTAATATACTTGTGATTTCACAAAATGGATTTTACCTTTCCCGACAAGTACATAAACCACACTTTGTATTAAGTATAAAAAACAATTTGTGTACAATTTCAGCTGTTAAACAAATACTCAATTATGTGTCTTTATATGATATGTTTATACATATCTGTTTGAACTTTTATCGTTATACTTTCCAGTATTTCATTTTATACTGTCTTGGCTTAACTCAAAGGATGGTTTGAAAATCAAAGATACGGATTTTGAAAATGCGGGCGAACGTGGTACGACAACGTATACATACGATAATTAAACCAATATTTCATATATATTGTTAAAATTTAAGTTGATTAACAGTTTAACACTCCAAATTATTTACTTACTTTGTTATGATTAGCGACCAACCATGAAACAACCAGCCATACCGCCACAATTATGAAAAACTTTGTTAGATAAAATTTATGAATCATGGTGCATTCTGCAATCAAAAAATTATAACAAAATGGTTTTTTCTTACTGCAAACTAAATTTCAAATAGAGTACAATTCATATTGGCTACACCCTATCAAATTATTTTCAAGTTTAATGGAGATTAGAATGTTTTAATGTACGATTTCTCTGAAAGATGGAAAATACAATATCAAAATAATAATATTTTGATCATTTATTAAAATTACCTAAAAATATTTTGACAAAAAGTAAATAATTGTTTCTATAGCAGTGAATGTACAAATTTAAATGTAGACTCGAAATACATGTTGGTTGAATTGAAGTGGTGCAAAACTCCGTAATGAATGTTGAAACATGAACTGCGCAGAACACGTTTTATATCAAATAACAAGCATTCAGTAAATATGTGAATTTCTTTAATTGATGTGGGTTTCACGGGGTTTATAGATCAAAATATTTTCATGAGTGGATAAAATACATAACAATTATATATAAACAATTTGCATTGTTTCAGTTGTAAAGTAACGGCAATATTGATTATAATAAGGTTTCCATTTTATATTTGGTTTGGTTAAGTGTTATTACTGATTAAGGTTATATTTATGGTTTATTGTATAAAAGTAGATTGTGAAAATCCACCAAATCAGGATGATTAATATAGATTGTATTTTGTTTCGTGTACTCTATTATTTCTGAATCCTACTACCAGCTTATCTGCAGAACTTTTAGCTGCAAGATTTTTTAGTAGTGTTTTCATTTTGATTGTCATATATTCGATGACATTCTGAAAGCAATAAATAACGCACCCTAGTTTAATAATACTTTAGTAAGTTAGATGTAAATACACTTTATTTATAAGTATCATTTTGTAAAGTACACTTGATATGCTTTCAATTACAATAGAATTGTTCATAGTTAACAGTTTTTAAAAAATAGGATGTTTATATTGTACATTTAACCCGACATATCAGCTGCTCTACATATGAGGTTATGTTGTCATTTATTAACTATTGTCCATATAAAATTAGTTTTTTAGTTTTAAAAAGAGTAAGACGGAGTATATCAAGTAAATAAAATTAAGTTTTAAGACCATAGACCTTGAATAACTCAAATTTTAAATAGTCTTATAATCCTCAATCCTAAAATAAATAAATTAAAATCTGATTGAGCTACATTGTCGTCATGTACAAACTTGGTAATGCTCAAAGACATCAACAACACTCCACCCATATATTAGATTAGTTTGTACTTTGAATACCTAAAGTGTTATGTGTACTTAGAGTAGAGTTATTCAATCGTCTCTAGGAGTTTAATGGAGGTTTAATTACAACATAATTAGTTAATCAGCTTCTAGCAATTCTGAACAGAGTTCTTAATTTATTGATTAGAAAGTTTTGGATTTATTTTACAATTTTATCGATATGAGAACATGAAATTATTAGTCTATTTTCTGTTTAACTGCATGGCCACAATGTTTTTAATTTTTTTTTTACAAACTTGGATCGTAAAAGTTGACCTTTATATTACAGTTTATTTCATTTAACAACTAATGATAAAAAATAGTTGTAATAAATGTTTTATTTCATTTAAAATAAATCTTTTTAGTCAAGGAAAGCTTTGAAATAATAATGTAGGTGATTGTGAATTTACAATTTAAATTTATAATCTACACGTTTTTGCATAATACGTCATTTAAACTATTCAGACAATAAATATTACAAAGAATGATATTTGACTATATGTTGAGCGTTAACTATAGGTTGAACTAAATTATCAAGAAATATGTATAACAAATACCCTACATTTCCTAAAATTTACCAACCTAATAAAAAATTCTGAACATAAAAAAAGGTTTTGACAAAAAAAATATTTTTAAGTATGCATATTTTTTATGTTAAACCTTTCGAAGTACTCAGTTTTACATAAACCACAGAATCAGTACGATTGAAACGTAGATAAATCAATTCTGGGCTATGATAATCTAGAAGCAACAAAAAATTTTTATACTTATTTTACCTAAGTTTGTGTAATTGTGTTAAACATTTTATCCTACTATAATATGTAGTAACTTTTCGTAAATTCCTATAAGAAGGCTTAGAAGCTATTGAAAGAGCCATAGAAGAAGCCTTTTGCTTAACGAAGTCCTTCACGCTTTCGTGATGACCTGTCTAAATGGAAATGAGCTTAAATCCCCTCTGACGATTTCGCTATTGTTCCTTTTTATAATTTTATTAGAATAATACTAAAAAAAGATTACCACTAGTGTGATACAATAAGTAAAGAAATTACAAATATATTCCAAATACATAATTGTGATTTTCAATACTTTACCCCGCATGTGATAAAAAGAAATTTAGTACAACATCATGATATGTCGAATGAAGATGTAAGCATAGCGTACAAAAATAAATAATGCTTAAAAACCAAATACGTTACAAAATGGCAGTTTTTTTATGAATGCGAACTATTTTACTAAATCAAACAAATTGTTCAGTGATTAAATTAATTAGTGAATAAGTATGTTGTCAGCTGTCAATTTATACCACTTCCAACACGTGACACTTTAAATTATTAAAGTTAATCGAGTCTTAACACACCAGTAGTTATAAAATAAAAAACTTAAAAAAATCTTTGTAAATCTATTTTCTCATATTGAAACCTGGTGTATACTTTTAAAAAAAAATAAAAGCTAACGATAGCGTGTATTGGGATACAAACTTAATAGACAAAAATTTACTAGTTTTAGTTTTGATTTAAATTCTGATAAACTCAACCTATTACCAGAGGTTCAGTCTATACTAATTAGAAGTGATAATTGTTAAAACAAATATAAATGTGAAATTTAGCATTTTATTGCATTCTAAGGTAAAAAATCTGATAGCCTAGAACTAAAACATTAGGCTTACAATAAACAGGGTTACAGTTCTTTGTTTGTTCAAAACAAGACTGAAGCGAGAGTTGACGAATCTTGTGTTCTACGACGTGGATGAGTTCACGAAACACCGTTGGAGCTGAATTCATACACAAAATTTTCATTCCCCAGGGGTTTAGTTCGTTATTAGCTTTTATTGATATATTTGTTGTTGTTATCACTTTTAGGATTGCACTTTGTTCATTGTTATTTATTAATCATTTTATTCATTCGTTGTTTAATATATATATATATATATGCGAACTATATATATATATATATATATATATATATATAGAATTTATAAATAAATCACCCAAGTTTCACCTTAGTATATATATTACATCATATATATTGTGATATTGTCGTATGTATTGTATTCAATCTTGACCTTTGCTATACAATGTAAATATTGTCTGAAAGCAATAACGAATTATTATTATTATTATTATATAACAGTGATTACACTTGGTATATATTCAACACATGTGAAATTTATTTTCTTGTCGTTTACATCAATGGATCCTTTAGGTATTTATATTTATATTTATCAGATATTAAAAAATATGATACTTTATTGTAGACTATTACCATTTTCAAGAGATATTTACGGGGATATATTAGCTTTTCCAGTTTATTAACATTTTATTATAAAAAAAAACATAAAACTTTTTAAAGGAATATAAAATTATAACTTCTTGATCAGCATTGTACGTGTTATTAAATTTACGGAAAGTAAATAAAAGAAACGTCTTATAACACTTAAAACATATATTTACGCTTATACTGTTATTTACCGTCTTGTGAGTAACAGTATAAGCGTAAATATATGTTTTAAGTGTTACAAGACGTTTCTTTTATTTACTTTCTGTATAAAATTATGTTGAGTTGCTTGAACTCTACACAGTTGAAACTATACTAAAAGGGGAAAAAGATTAAATTTTATGTTCATGTATATCTATCCAGGAAGGATTCTAATGACAACCCTTGTAGAAAGGAGTTTTTCTTGGCTCCGGGTAATGTCCTGCTTCTACTGATACACTTAAAATTGATACATCAAAGAAATTATGTAACAAAATATTTAAAAATAGCTTATAAAGCAAATCTATTTTTATTTAATCACTTAATGAATCAAAATTTTATAACAAAGACAGTGGTTTAGCTTTAAAAAATATGTAACATTTGAAGTTTAGTTGATATCGTAGGATTTAATCAATATTTTTATCATCAAAAATCCAAGTAATATTTCAATGTAATGGTTTGTTAAGGTACTATAACAATTAAACGATCAGTACTTACCCCAAGCTACATGATCACTATCAGAACATCTCTTGACTATCTAAAAAATGTATGAATACGTAAAGATAACGTAAATGCCCTATGTATCTTTGGCTCTGATATAATTTGTATTGAATCTAAAATGCTTAATTTAGGTTTTTATCTTATAATAATATTTATTTTTATCCAAAATATCTTATATCTTCTCAAACATAATGTATTTTACAAGCCTAAGCCAGATTTGATAGAATGGTACAAAACAGCTTACAAAGAAAATGGGGTTGGCATGTTTTGTTTTATAAAATTATTACCATTAACTTTAAACGAAACAGTTATCTAGATAAGCTTTTTTTATATTTACGATGAAGCTTTCTTGCGAAGTTACTGTATTAGACTTCGAGCTTTAGATTTATCACCGGGTTCTATTTGTTTACGTAATCAAAACAATGTTAGAATCTTAGAAAAGTAAGTACAAGGCAAAAATATCAGTTGTGTGGTAGTATTCAACATTAAGTATAGTATTTTATCGTAATTTGGGATAGGAGACATTATATTAAATATAACTTAATTCTTAATAGTGTAAATTTTACAATATTTGGCATCGACTCACGTGCGAAGAAAACTATGAACATTTGTGGGTAAAGGATTTTTACGAATTTTAAATTAATATAATTATAGCACAGCATACACGATCACTTACCATGGTTGTGCCATTGACGTTTAATATAATCAAGCTACATTATTAAATGTTTGCACTCAGGCAACAAAGGCTTGTGGCTCACATTTATTTTTATAAACCTAGCAATTTCAGCCAACAATAACAACTCATGCTACAAAGAGAATGGTTGTCAAACTAGAGTTTTAATTACAAATATTTCATTTTCAACTGTTACTGTCACAAACATCAAGAGGCATTTATGTACTTCAAGTCTTTCTAAAAGTTGAGTAGCGACTCTTTTATGTATTTAAGCCCAATTATTCTTCGATATGAATGAATTATTTTGAACTAGCAGAGTACCCGTCCTTCGTACGGGGTTGGCATATAAGTATAAAATGCTTATTGCAGTTATGGGTGAGGACATGGTTTAAGAAAGTTTGGTTCTTTTGTTCTACCACTGCCCCTGAACCATAGAAAAAAGTAAAAAGTAAATAAAAATAAACAAATTATGTAACTGAAAGAATCCTATTATAATGAAATGACATTAGCGTATGGTTTGACAGCTCCATTTAAGTAATGTTAAATAATGTTTACATTCAGGAATGTGACATCATTATTTTAAATATGATCCTTACCCTCTCTGTTCTAATATTCATGCAGTATTTAAATGAATGTTTGAACCAGCTGTATGGAATTGTGAAATCAAAATTAATTTGACAGTTAGTACTGCTTGTTTACATTTTTAAACTTTGTAGGTTTGTTCTTTGTTGTCATGGATACCATCAATCAAAATTTACTTTGAAATCTCTCACCTCCGATTTTTGAAAGCCCACGGGGCAGAGCCCTAGGACAATATTGAAGCGGGAATAGTTCTATATGTATCCTCGGAACTGTAGCTTCATGTGTGTGCAATTTGAGCCCAATAGGTTCAGTAGTTTTTGAGATTAGCTCATACAAACACACACACAGACACCACCTCTTCTTTATAATAGTATAGATAGATAGATATCTTTATCACACTTATTATTATAACTAAGTACCCTTTGATAAACGCGATTTTGTTCAACGAATAGTTTTGACACCTGCAATTTTTGAACCCCAAATGATTATGAAAGTAAAATAATCTTTCAGGTGTTGTTTTATGAAACGGCCTATATCTTAAATCCAACTCCATATGCATGTGTTTAGTAAATCAATTGGTTAAGATAATTATTTCGTAAAAAAATGGTATCCAAATAATGATACAAAATAAAATACAATAATACAATACTTTCTTTAATTTACAACATAATTTGATACAGAACAACTATTTTATTATTTTTTTTTAATTTGAATGCTACTAATTTTACACTTGAAACACTAATGAATTGGGAACAGAAAAATACATACCATCTTAACTGAAGGTTCAATAACTATTTGTATTAACAATTAAACGGAAAAATAGAAAATGGTCAGCTCTATGTCCTTTAATATTGCCAGTAAATTACTGTTATTGAATATAAATTGAAGAATGTTATTGCAATGAACGCATATTCAAATGATAAAAAAATACGTTTTTAAAATTAATTTCAGTAAACTCTTTTTAGAGTTCTTCCAAAAAATAAAAATTAAAAAAATAATACTGTATTGTTTAATACAACATGACCACTGAAATATTATAATGTTCTCTTCCTATGAACGGATGCCAAACCTTTTGTTCAAGAAACAAAGCGCAAAGAATAAGAACATTTCCGTTTCTTTGTTGCACTTGGCTTGAGTTAATATTATTGCGAAAAACTCACAAGAGAAAAAGAAAATTAGTCATAACAAACCATGTACTTTAAACCTAAGTGTCTAACCCGTTATTGAATTTAAAAAAATAAGTCTACATCTTATACTTGGCTCTGGAGGGGAATATTTGTAAATTCTCTTACTACCAAAAACTATATTGTTTTCACAAAGCTTAGAAATATTTATAGAGTCAATTTCACCGTACAGTAATTGGGTTTAGAACTCAATATATGCCACTAAAACTAGAAAAAAGTTACTATAATATATAGCTTATTCAAAATTAGAGTTAGGAGTGGGTCCATCTACAAAATCATAATGATATTTATGCAATATGATTTTGGGTCCACATCAAAATGCTCATTTTAATTTTGATGAGTGATACTGTATCTGTTATTTGACATAAAATAATTATAGACTTATTCCTTTTAAAGGTGTGTCCGTTAATTTTAATATTTGCTACTAGTTTTACCGTGAACTCAGATTGTGAAGTCATGTCAGCATAATCTCGTAGAATCACGATATTTACCCACAGTGTAACGTGGTTCAGTTTAACCTTTTGAATAATGCAGAAGAGGTCTTGATTTAATGCCAGAACAATCCTGGTCGACTCCTGACTTGTGTTTCGTGAATATGTTAAACTCTATGGGAGGCAACGCATAATAAACTCTTTAAACGTGTGCAACTATCTCCCCTAAAAGTATACTTGATATAAATTGAAATATCATGTTTTTGTAATTTATTTATTCACTTGTTTACATATGGGAAAACGACCTAGCTTATGAACGGTGTTAGAGTAAATATTTCTCCATAATTGCTCATTAGATAGCAGTTATTTATCAACGTATAAATCAAGTTTATAAAATATTAAATCTGTGTTTTCTAAGGTGTCCTTGAGATAAATAAGATTTTTAAAATGTAATTTGAATATTTGCATTCTTACTAACTATTCTTGACAAGAGCATTGCATGGTTGTACGATATAAAGATTATTCATTTATCAGTAAGCAGTTTAAGATTCATATTATTAACACCTTTATACTCCTAACTTCATATTTTAATTTATAAATAATTAAAAAATCATTTAATAACTAATTAATAAAGATTTCATAAAAAATATTTAACTTTACTACGTTATTGTTTTCATGTTAAGCAAACAATATGATTTGGCTTTTGAACTATTAAATACAACTCCAAAGTTATTGCAATTGCATATCCTATCCCAAAAGCTACATATATATAAAATTATTATGAAAACATTTTGCAAAACAGTTATAGTAAAATAAAAACCCCCTATAAAGTACACATTTACAACTTATTAGATCATAGTTTGTGCAATAAAATACTATAAAATTAAAACAAAAATTAAATTTAAAACATGTTTTACACCTTATAGTTACATTGTATATCAACTATATATTAGAAAGCAGTATACACATCCTTTACTGCCAATAGACACAAAACCATTTTTAATTAATGAAAAATACTCGTATTTAATAGAAGTAAAATAATTATAATAACACTATTTAAAACAATTTCGTCGATTGTAAAAGATACTCTGTTGTACCTTACAATTTATTGTTATAACAAAACGTCAGCCGCAGTATAAAGTTCTTGAACTAATGGAGAATGGCGGTCATGTGAAGATCGTATATCTTTGTAATTGTTTTCCTGCAAGCGACATTTACTGAGAAAACCAATGATTTACAAAGACACATGACAAGTATTACATGACCATAAATATGTCATAACCGGTTAAACGTTAAAGTCCATGTAGGGATGAATTTGCAAACATTACCTAATATCTAGTAATTTATTTGTATTATTTTCTTATATATTATTATTGAAATGGGGATCATATTTAATACCTATTAAAATTTACGGGAAATTAATATCACTAAGAAGCAGTTTTTTTTTTCAATTGTAAGTCATGAATTGGTATTTTAGAGGATAATTTTACGTAAAATACTTATATTAATTTAGCCAATGAAATAATACGACTGCCCTTAAAAGAAATATCAAGTGAAAGATTAAAATAAAAACAACATTTGTGTTTACTATTTTTGTACAATAGGTTAGGAAAACCAAATCATCAAAACATTTTGTAGATATACGATTAATGTTCTCCTGTACAACAGAGCTGAATATGTTCATGTATTAATGGACGAGTGTTTTCATATGTTGCCTGTATGTATTTTCTTCGTGCTAGAATAAATCAATCAAATCTAAAATAAATTGTGTAAAATCGAAAAGCAGTTCGTTCTATTTCTTATTTAGTTATCTAAAAAATCAACTACCTTAGATAAGGAAATAGCATTTGATTTACAGGCTAAGAAACCAAGATACAAAACCATATAATTAGGTAACCATTTCTACGGGTCATTTAAGGATATCAATTAAAATGTTATCAAGATGCTAACCTCTGAAAGCAATAACTTGTCTGAGGTAAGATTTAAATTAACTTAAGTTTTTTTTTTTACTTTGTCTCAATTGTGGTTCATTTTACTGGGGTTTATTTAAATTAAATAACTTAACTTTGAAAACCATATTTGACCTTTTAAACAATTAATTATAATATCCGTTATTTATCTGCGTTGGTCCATGTTTAATATTTACCAAGCCATGTAATTGCATATCTTGTGAAGCATATTTTTTCATGAAACAAGTTTTTTACTATCATAAAAGTTAATTGAATTTTCTAGTAAATGATGTTTTGCATAAATGATACATAGAAACATAAAAGCCAGTGGCCACGGTGCTTGATTAACTTTCAAGTATCACTTTATTATTTAACCATAACATAACAAATCAAATATAATCTGAAAAAGTGATTTTCAGGTAGGTTAGACTTATATAGGAATTTTAATATAAATCCAACCTTTCAGCAGAACTAGTTATAAACAAGTTATTAACGTATTCATTTAGAAACCCCCAGACAAAAAGTTGTATGCAGTTCAAAATCCAAAAGTACACCACAAAACATGTTTAGAATGTTCAATGTTTAGAAATTATATTTATCATTTTGATTATAGTATTCATTAAGATTAGTATACAATTTTTAATATTTTAAAGTGATATTTAATCATAATAAACTTAATTATAAAAATTGAACAAAATAGTCCTATAAATATTTATGGTGAACTTTTCCAAAATATTTGAAAATACAATGTATTTTTTCCTACAGTCACCCGACAAAGTGGGCTTTCTTGCACACAGATTATAGTACAGAAACCCTTCCTTTGGCGCACAGTCTTTACTTTGGCACACACCAGTATTCCAACCAAACAACAGAAAACAGCGTGCTTTCATTATGCACGTAATACGTATACGCTTGAAAATAAGTTGGCAACACTTAAAGATATTACGACTACGATCAGCTGGTGCAGCGTTTCACATTTCGTTTAATGTTTTGATTTAACCTATCCTAAAAACGTGTTGTACAGTGTTTGAAGGACTAGTTATTTGTATTATTTATAGTAACTGTATGACAAATATAATATGTAACACGAGTGCAAACTGCCTTTACTGCACTTGAGAAACTTTCCGCACTTGCATACGAGTCTTGCGTAAACATTTCTCTCGTGTGCAGCGAAGCACCATTACGCCCACTAGTTACACAAATAACTATTGTTTTCTTTTGGAACTGACAAAGAAACAATTCCCTGTTTGTAGGCTTCTATAAGAGGAAGGCCTATGTAAGAGGAAAGCACCAGATATATCACATTTAGCTACACGGGGACTACAACACAAAGGACTGCTAACAGATTCAAGAAATACGGAGTTTCAATAGCCTACAGGACTCAGAACACCATGAGTAAAATACTGCATCCAAAAATAGAAGATTGTAACAAATTTGACACTTCGGGCATCTATAAAATCAATTGTAACGATTGTGATAGCTTCTACATTGGACAGACTGTAAACTTCGTAAACCGCTTCAAAAACCACATATCTGCGTGGAGGAACAACAAACCGGAAAGATCAAATGTCGCACAACACCTGTTACAAAATGGGCACTCACTAGGAAAAATGGAGGATAGTCTAGATATTTTAAAGAATTGTAAGAAAGGATATGTAATGAATGCTTGGGAAGAATTGTATATTTATAAGGAAAAATGTAAAGATAGAAATAAGTTGATTAATGAACAAATACATTTTGATTCCAGTTGTACTTATAAAAATGTATTGGCCGGTGCTTCCGGTAGCCAATAGGGTATAAGTAGGGACGCCATTCAAGATTCTTGTCATTCGCCTATTGGGTCTGATGATGATTGGAGTGTCCAATCGAAATCGATCACCACTTACCATCGTTTTTGTATATTTACCGTCTTGTGAGTAACAGTATAAGCGTAAATATATATTTTAAGTGTTATAAAACGTTTCTTTTATTTACTTTCCATAAGAAAATGCAATATATTATAAATAAATGTATACAATATTACTAAATTGGTGTAGCAATATAAGTCTATATTCATACTCTTTGTGTAAGAATACATGCTATAAATCTTACATCCTTCTAATTGGGGTGTAAAAAACCACCGTGATTGAAAAAGTGTAAGTTACAGCCGAATCAAGTTAGATTAACAACTGACATAAAAGTATACCCTATAATTTAATTTTATGCCATGGGCCATGAACTTAACTACAGTTAAACTATTTTTATCTGTGGGCTATAGGTTAAATTACATATTATCTCTGGTATTTTAATCATGATAAACATTATTTGGGGTAAGCCAAACCAAACATACTTGGTTTGGCTTGCTCCAAAAATGGACATTTTTTTTTATAAATCCAGCATATTATCTGCAAAAGGAAGTGACAGTTAAAACACGAAAGTGGTATCTCGATGATTTAGTATCTCGATGATACTAAACGAGATTGAAGTTTTTGCTAAAATAGAGTGAACAGAATGAACAGTAGCTTTATTTAACATGCAGCTCAAACCTGTTACACAACTTTGGTTTCAACTCTGGACTAATCTCGTATGCAAATAGAATCCCATGAATGTGTTTTAGCTGTGTAAGATAAATCACTATGTATTAATACCTAACACAATCTATAGTCATTCTGAAGGCAGAAAAAAATCCTCAGCTATATAGACTATTTCCAAGTTGTTACAGCAGTTTTTGTCGATAGTTTAAGCTGCAATTACTAAATAACATTTATTAATAAGATTTTTATTTAACAAATATCAAACTAAAATATTTAAACTTTCCTTTAAAAGAGACACGTTTCAGATGATAAAAACCATAAGTGAGCAAAATAATTGTTTTTTTTTAAGCTAACATATATTGTATCGACATGTATATGTTTACTATATAAACGATTATACCACATTACTAAATAAATAAACACAATATTGAGGTATGGATGTAAACATTATCCAATAAAAAATTCTGAAGTTATCTTACATTTCTTATTGTAAATGGCATGGAATCTTAGTCTAAAAAAACTGCTAAGACACATAAAGGTTTCGTCATCCTACAATTAAAAAGAAATGTCAGGGATTTTACTTCAAAATCCTTCCACCTTCATCCTTCTAAAGTAGGAAACCAATTGAAGCTATTTGGAATGAAGACATTTGACCACATTAATCTTTTAAAATCCTTACAACTAAAAAAGGAATGAAAGCTTTTGTGAACAGGGCTATAAATGATAAGAGATAGTCCTCATTTTAGGCTGTTAAGATTGACAATCTTGATGTATCCTAGGAATATTATACCATAGTATTAAGCTTTTGGGTTTTTATACTCTTATATTTTTTAGCATTGTTCCAATATATTTCCGTTTCTTAAGCAACTTATATCCTTATCTTTTTATAGATACTGACCAAGCTCATTAAGACTTCTAAATTTCTTTTTTTCTTGCTCTATTTAAATAAAAAAAAACCTTGCATTGACTCGAGTGCATGCTATTATGTTTTTTAGATGTTTTTGCAACATTAAAACTTCCTTAGGGTGTTTCCTCTGAAATGATCACTAAATCAACTGATTTATAGCCATGGTTTGCAGAAATTCCGAGAAATTTTCAAGATAATAGTTACAAACAAGCAAGGTAATTTTAACTAGATCAAAGAGGTTTTAAAGCTCATGCATTAAAATAGAGTCGAAAGCATTTAGTGCACAGATAATTTTAGTAAAGAAGAATAAATGGATGTGTATAAACTTCCAGAATAGATTGAAGCGAGTAAATATGTTCTTCAAACAACTGATATTTTTTATATGCTCCAGTAAAGATTTAACTAAGATAAATGTTAGTGTGATTTTTCATCTACTATACGTCGTTTGATAGTTGTATAGACGTGGGTCTTAAACACGAAAAATGGATGTTTCCTACCATGAAGTCTTTTAGTTTTATATCAACGTATCATTGACAAAAGTTGGTATACCTACGGTTATGAAAATTAGCTATCTCAAAAAGAGCAGAACAATTTAATTTAGTGTAAGATCGTTGACTTCAGCTCAAATTATGGAACTAAATTTTATCATAAGTATCACTTATAACACAATCATCAAATATGCAGGTGTGCCAATAAATAATATTTTACTTTAAAGCAAAATTAAAATTTTCGTAATCATTAATAACAATATATTTTGTTTCCATAGAACAACCATTAGGAATGCATACTAGGATTTTTTTTTACATTTATACCTACTTCTTAATGTGTTCTACGTAACGTTTATGTATCCCAGGATAAAAGTAACAAAACTTAGCCATTTTTTCTGTGTAGGGAATCCATTTGTTCGGCAAAACAATTTCACCAATCTACAATAGAGTTATTGCAGACAAAACCTTTGGGAAATGACTTGTTGATTGACAAGAAACAGACCGAACAAGGGTGAAATTAGTTTATACGATAATAATTTTGTTCATTATGTATACAAAATTGTTACCAACAAAAATAAATGAGAATTTGAGGTGTAGAATATATTTTGGGCAATTCATAACATTCGTAACCGGCATCGTAGAATTT
This sequence comes from Macrosteles quadrilineatus, assembly GCF_028750875.1. Classification (NCBI taxonomy): domain Eukaryota; kingdom Metazoa; phylum Arthropoda; class Insecta; order Hemiptera; family Cicadellidae; genus Macrosteles; species Macrosteles quadrilineatus. Next base: position 39,848,939 of record NW_026542599.1, read on the forward strand.
TTTGGTTTCATATATTGTTGGAAAGTATGCAACAATGTATGAAATAAACATTGACAGCTATATGGGGCAAAATACGATGAAAATAAATAGTTATGTATAAACAAAATAAGTATTTTATGTAAAATAATTTTATTATATAAATTAATAATTTTATAAATAATAACTGAATATACAGAGTTAAAAAAATGACTGGACGGATAAATATTTTTTTTAAATAATAGAGATAGAGCTACAAAACTTGTTACAAAGCAACTGAGCATTTTATTTCAACGTCATTCACGGATACGCTACCTTCTCAATGAGACAACTCGGAAAAAGTATTTAAACTCCTTTTTATGTTGATATGCACATAAAATCTAAATTTTCTGAGTAAAAATGCCCTTCCTCAAACATAAACACAAAAATAAATTCGATATTAAAAACGGCAGCCGTTTAGAGTTCATGAATTTGCAATGCAATGGACACGCTTCCTTCTCAGGGTGGCATGCAATATAAGTCAAGAGAAAATCATAATCTAATCATATATTGATATGCACGTCAAATTAATGGTATTAATTACTTGGATACAATAACACAAATCCGGACTCAGACGACTGAGTCATAAAATGGAAGCAATTTATAAATTCGAAAATGAAAATTCAGACACCTTTGAACGACTGATTTTTAAAATTTAGTTGTTGTCTAAAGGGATAGCAAATCACTAAATTAAGTGTTAAACACTTATTTTTAAGCCCAGTAACCTTTTGCCAAGTTTTTTAGGTCCATCTGAGATTATGTTTTGAAATATTTAACATTCCTGAGACTTTTCCACCACACTCTATCCCTGTACATACAAAGACATACACACACACAAAGATATTTTTTGAATGGTTGCATATACACGTTTGCATATACGTTTACACAACAATCGAGATAGCACTATGATTTTATATTTTAAGTGCATAATGACACATTCTACCACACAGGTAAACCTTTCTTAACATTTTGTTTTAATTTTCCTCCAAAACTCTTTCAACAATAATATAGTTATAGCACTATCCATAAAATAATAAAGCTTTCGTAGCATACAATGATAACAGATCCGCAATTAAAAGGAAGTGTGCCAATACTATATTAGGTTATAAGCAGTTTTAAATTGGATTGGTTATATTAGGGAAGATCTAAGAGATGTTTGTGATACTGTTGAACCATATATTCTAAATCTCAGATAACTACATGGAATAACATTTGTTATATTTTTGTAAGGTATGTCTGACGTATAGTAAAATTTTTATACGTAGAAGATAAATGCCAGTAGCAAAAATACATAAAATTTAAGCAAATAATTTTACGATCATATATTTTTTGTATCAGCAATACAAAAAATACCGATTAAATACTATATGTTTACTAACAAAAACTTTGTAGTAATATAAATGCAAGATAATGTTAAGTTGATACCATTACTAACAATCATCGGTTTAACTTAAACATTAAGTTGATGCTAGTTCGAGAGTTAACAGCAAACCCTCAACCCGCTCTATCTACCACTCCAAAGTAATTGTTGTAATCAAACTCTCATTAACAACAGCGACGAAATAATCCTCTGGAGATTTAGATTTAACGTCTGAGTATTTGCAACTTTGAGCTAATTACAGTCTTAATCAAACTTAACCACTTCTTAGTTATACTGCAATGGATTATGCATTTTAAATGTATTTAGATACATTACAGCCTTAGGGCTATGACATAAGAGGATAATTCCGAACTCTACTTATATTTTTTTGCTATATGATATGTTTGGGCTTTATTATCAGTGAAAAAAAATAAAAGAACTATGAGGTAAGATACATACTTACTTGGTCGGATACCAATCGAAAGTCTAACGTCCCAATGGAAGATTTATTTAAAGATTCCAATGCAGAGTAGACCACCTAAAAATAAAGCAACCATTCTCTACATTAGAGATCCTGATCCCGTATTGTTTTTTAAAAATTTGATATTTTATATATTCACCTTTTAAGGTACTTAAACATACATAAACTCTTGGTCGTTTAGAACTGTCGAAGGGATTACCAATGAGCTCCAAGATGTCAGACATATCCTGTGAAATTCCAACCAATTTTAAGAGAAAAATCAGAGGAAGCGTCAGCAGGTGTAAGAACAGAATACACTCTTTATTTTCACCATGACCTAAAAATGAGCAGACAGAAAATTCAATAACATTTTAAGCTCTCTCTCTAAACAAAACGTTTCTAAGGTTTATGTTGTTATTAGTTTCAAAGAATGAGCTAAAGCGTAAATTACTCGTAACATAAATATCTCTAAGATGTAAATATTCCCTATTATTGTATAAGTTATCTAGTTTGGTAAATGTAGTGAGAGGTTGAACACAGGCCAAGTAAGCAGCTCAGGGCATATCCTGAGGTTTGCTTATCTCTCTCCATACTAACTTCCTTTAGTTGGGTTGCTGCAAACTTTCCAAAAGGAAATGCATTTATGCATTTGAACGCCAGTACCCATTGCTAGTAAAACAAATACCAGTTGAACAACAAGTCAACACTATTAACGGTAAAATTATTGTATCTTCTAGTAAAACTACACTTTCTTATAAGCCCATGAACACGATATGATGCCGTTTACAGTTAATTACTGTATAACAATTATTTGCATTTCAACAAAAAATACGTTACCAACGCTTTTGTATTTACACATGATACGATTCACATGTAATCCACGATGCAAAATTAAGTTACCTTTTTAATCATGGGGGTTATATCAGAGGCCTTGAGAAGTTTATGTTTCATCACCATTACACACGAAACTCACACACACACGCACACACACACACGCACACACGCACACACGCACACAAACAAAGTCGGTCTCTCTCTCTCTCTCTCTCTCTCTCTCTCTCTCTCGCTCTCTCTCTCTCTCTCTCTCTTTCTCTCTCTCTCTCTCTCCTGGCCACCACGAAATCTATAATGCGCAGGCTCACCAGCGCTGAGTTCATGAAAATACATTTACATACATCACTAATAATAACAACCCTTTTATTTTTTTAATTGCCATTCCACAAATTCAATAATTTTCTTTTTTCTATTTGACAGCAACTTAGCAGACGCACAGGTAGCACTGCCTATGTCTGCTAGTTCCATTTGTTATTGTTGAATATTTTGGCTCATTCAAACTTGTATGTATTTTTAGTGTCATAAGTCTCTGTTTAGTATATTTGATTTTATAATCACTGTTTGTAGCCAATGTTTTTTGGAATAAACTATATATTCATTCATTCATTCATTCACCTTGTTTTTTGTGTTACCAGATATTTTAATGTTTAAATGTCTTATGATTGTTAAAAGATGTTTAAGATGTTTAATATGTTTGATTATAGAAGTTACCAATATATATTCTACAGTTTTATTTTCTAGCCCACAAGCGTTGGGGGCTTAGTATATAAAATCAAATGCGACCAGACTTATTTCCACTGTGGTTTTACAAACAAAACAATAAGATTTTTATAAAATGTATTTAGAAGTGTATGTACGTAATGGCGTAAATTTATGTATCAAAATAAACGTACAAACTTAATTATCAAAATCTTAAAATATTTTCTACTTAAAATCTTCAGATCTTTGGTTAAAATATACTTTGTGTATGTTATTTTCTGGTTTTTAATATTGCAAAGAATTTTAAATGTTTCTTTTGTATTTTCATAACATATCTATTGAAGTCACGACTAATTGAAAATGCGTATAACTAAACAATCTAGTTTTTGCAGTAAAAAGATTTTTTGTGGTTAGGCACCTGTTCATGGCATTCACAAATATATCTTAATGGCACATGTAATAGTAGTTTTATTTTCCTAAATGTCACAGACCATAAATACACTTTGCCTTGGACACTCATTTTGTATACAATTCCAAACCACCATAACTCACTAAGATTTTACTAAAAGTGTTAAAGTGGAGCCAGTCAGCCATGACACCGATGACGGGAAGTCCATTTTGCCAGAGCCAGAAACATTTCCTCTAATCCCGTGAAAGGCGGCGACCACGCGAACCATCAATTGTGACTGTCAAGTTCAGTCATGGGTGGTTCAATAAATGGTTGTACCGAAGAACTAAATAATGTTAATAAAAGCATGTTTAAGCATGTTTGAGGGCATGGTCATTAATGTAACTAACTACTCATTATTGTAACTAATAATTACATTAATGTTCTTATGTATTTTTGAAGATAATTAACATGTGTTTTCTCGGACGGTGTAAGAAGTATTCAATTAACAAATAGAAGAATTTTATTAAAAAGGGTTGATAGAATAAAGACTTAACTCATTTTTATACTTATTTTAAGGTCTGTCAATCAGGATAAAACCACTTAAAAATAGCTTTGGTTATAAAAAGTAATAATAGTATACCTTAACTTTCATTTCTCTCTCCCTCTTTTTCTAAATCATCTACCTTTAAAAGCCTCTAACCAGTCATGTCACGTATAAGACTTGTTAGCAATCAAAGGTTTTACTTGACCTTTTGGTTTAAGTCAATCAACCCCTGAAGTGTAAATAACAACCCCAAAAGTAATAACAATAATATATTTAGACACCAAAAACTTTCAGAAAAACTGGGCAATTAAGCATATATTTTTATTTTGCTAAATAATTACATTTGATTGTCTATAGATTACCTTAATATTTATATAAATGTTAACATCTCAATGTAAAAAGTAAATTTTACCTAAAATTTTAAACGAAAAAAAATTATTTTTGATTTTAAGCCTAGAACATATTTTATTTGCATGAAAATGGTCGTTTGTAGAGGAAACATTATAATTTACCGAAAAACATTTTTTTTTTTTTTTATGTGGCCTAAGTCTACGAAAGGGAAATCAACAACAAACAATGCCGGATGAGAACTCTGTAAAACACAAACCTAGTCCTAACAAATCGTAAGGATCCATCACTAAACCATTGTTGGACTAATTTATATGTGACTGCGTATATTAAGCCCCTTAAAACAGTTTATCATATTTTTGTATTATGTAAGTACATATTAAGAAAGATTTTAAATAATTTAAAGCCAAAATTAGTAAGGTCCAGACACAATTTGACATTCATACCAATTCCTATCACACTGTAAAATAAAAATATAATTCTATTCATATATAATTCTTGTAGCCTTTAATTTTTAAACATTGCCTAATGATTATACGAAAGTTTAAATACCAAATATGTTGAACAAAAAGCTACTTACTATCTAGTTTTAATGATAAGACAACTTTTGTAAGTATTATTTTTTGGCTCTTTTTTAAAGTAAGATATATTATTCGATATTTTTATTACTTTCAAAGCTTATTAATATTTTAGTGTTTACCACCAGGACATAATATTTAAATTTTATAATTAACGTCTGGATAAATGAATATCTTGAAGTACAGTATCCAGTATCTACATCAGAGGTTTTGTCTGTTGTCGCCAATATAACACTAATATTGGCTCCACTCCAATGTATCACTTTTCCCCCAACCATATAATAATTCGAGGTGATGAAACACTTCCATTAGCTAATGTACAAGAAAATCACGTTATCATGATGTTATCTTTTTGCTGTTTAAATATACACGCCCACCTAAAGTTTTATATCTCATTGATACATGCAAAATGTCAGTACATATTACTTTAATGCATATCTTATTAAACACTGTTTTTTTTTTTAGGTTAGTCTTAACTAGTGACTATCCTATAGTTATTTTTAGCTTAACTGGTCGTCAAAGATATCATTTACTGGAGCATTAACAATGTATAGTAATAGTTATTATGTAATGTTTAGGTGATATTACCTTACCTTACCTCCTTGGCAAGTCAAACCTAAAAAAAATATCTTTAAAAAATTTAATAAATAACAATAAAAATTCAAAATCTCTCTCTATAAATATGCATAGCTATGTTACAAAACTAAATCATGAAATGCGTTGTTTTACATAGAAAATTAAACACTTAACATTAAATACGGCTCAAATATTGAAACAAACAAAATATTCAAACTTGTCTATTAAACTAATAATAAAAGGAAAATTTACAAAAACACATAACTAACATTTCTTATTTAGGAATAAATATTCTGGCTTGGATGTATGCAATAAATGTTTCGACAATACCCCCGAATCACGTTGCCAAACATTGTGATGATAAATGTAAATATTTTTGCGAGACTAAAATTAGTCTGAACACATGAGTTGTCAGTAGCAGAAACAATCACAGAGATTTATAACATTATAACTTGTGTGGCCACTGAAAATTCCCACTTGTGAATTGTTGAAATTCTACTTTTTCAATTAATATTTACCTTTTAACCCAATTTCAATCAAACATATCTTTTACACAGACCTGATAAAAATTCTTCTTCTTTTAAAGCATGTCAAACAATTTTGAAGCCGTTATTTTGGCGTTTGAAATATTTAGCCTACATTTTTGGCCATTCTTAAACCATAAGAAATATAAATAATAACATGCCTTCAACTTAACCTAAAGTATTTTTGTTATCTTCGCTAGTCCTAGGTTCATCTTTTTCAAATTTTGTGGAGTGTAGGCCCTAGATTTGCATGAATCCCTCCTCGGACCCATACCTAAAATGTATTTTTTTACGTTATGGGCATTATTTAGGTTAATAAAAAATCAAGGAAAACATGTAAGTAGTGAAACAAATTCAATTTTGCTATTTTTCATTATTTTTATTGATTACAGGCATTACAGTAAGGAACAGATGTTTTGTAAGTGTATCACATTTGACACTCTGGGTCCAAGCAGGAACCAGCCAAGAACTGGCTGTTGTAATTAAGCCCTGATATAATAACTCATCTGCTTGCATTGCAAGTAGTACATATTTAATGGCTTAGAAAGGTATTTATGGATTAACACAAAAAACAAATAAACTATTTTATAACTACAGTGTTTACTCTCGTTGCAATGTATTACGATTACGATTTTTTGTGTGTAAGACTACTTTTTTCCATTCCATCTTAGTTTCAGTATTTTAAACAATTTTATATTAAATTAAAAAGTAATAATCCAGGCCAGATAATGAGTTCTACTAACTAAAATACAACAGTAACCATAAAAATAGTTAAAGGTAAAATTAAGTGGAAAAATAAAATGACATTGGATTCCAATCTCAATACCGATGAATGAAAAGTCCAATTGCCAATTTCAATTTTGATTATAGGATTTCTTCATTCTATGATAATAACTCCAAACTGTAAAAAAATAGTTTTATTTGGTTTTCAGTAGAACATAATCAAAAACGTATAAATGTAATGCATATTTCAGCATGATTAAGATGAAACAAACCTTATGTTTTATCAAACGAACTCACCAACTGTGTAAACAGTTGCCCTCTTTCACACAAAAAAGTAGGGGTTTTTCGGCTCATTTCAAGCATTTATTTAGAATAGTAGAATTGCAATAGTAGAAGTTTAAAGTAATCATCTAGCCCAAATGTAAGTCTTAAAACTTTATAATGCATGTCTACAGTCTAATAATAAGGTAAAATGTCCAAACTTATTTGATTCCCTACGAAAAATGTTGATGGCAGGATTGTGTTTACGAAGAACCCCGTGTTTAGGTTAACACTTGTCAAAGCTTTGATCTTTTTCTTATTTTCTTACAACTGTTTTTCGCGTATATTTATGGTTGTAAATTAACTCATTGTTTTGCAACTCAACAGGGATAAATATTTAAAATTCTTAAAAAATATTGTTGGTAATGTGTTTACATTTCTAGCGTCATATGGAAAGGTATTAATTTGCATATAACACTTAAATTGAACTATTATAAATTTTGCACGTTTAAGGCGACCTTTATAGCAGAGTGAAACTATTGAACTTTCAAGCGATTTACATTTTATTAAAATACTCTTCACTTACGGGTACGTATTGCATAATAATAACAAATAGGTGTCCTCACAAAAACACTGTTTTAATACGTATCCTCATCGGCTTGCTCATGAAAATGTGTTTTTGTAGAAGTTGGTTGGATTGGAGATTTACATAGATCCGTAATTGATTCTGAAAGTTCAACTTTGAGGAACAAGATTTAAATAAAATATATAGTGTATACTTCAATTTAACAATAATCCCAATAGGTAAAAACAAAGCAGCATGCTCTTTACAACTATGCCAACTTTACGCACTTTCTTTAATTCTTTACAATACATGACCTACTATTACATCAAAACAAAAATTTTCGAACATAAAACTATCTATTACAATATTTATTACAGTTTTTATGCTTAAACATTTCTAACCTTACATTAAGTCTTTCCTGTTGAATATTCAACTATTAAGACATGTAAGGAAATTTTTGATTAATAGGCCCATTCAATAGAATACTAACGAGATCTCCAATACTGAAAGTTTATATTCAACTCGTCAGTCTAACGATGATTACAAGCTTAAGCAGAAAGTAACAGAGCCAACATGTAATCACCTAGCGAGTATAATTAATACTTTGATCAGTCACTTCCCTATATTTACCGTAATTAATACACAAAATATATTTTAGGGTATAAATACAGTCCACTCTTGGTAATTCAAACACTTGATAATTCAAAACTTTCGATAATTCAAAATGAAGGCTCAGTCCCTAGAGAATCTCTCAATATTTCAAATTTTTACCATGCATTTTGATACACTCGGTATTTCAAAGTCCAAATAGAGGGCAGGTCAATTTGTAACACGCAGTAATTCGAAGTTTCGTCGGTAAAACACTCTATAATTATTCGAAGTAACTCAGTAATTCGAAGTTTTGTCGGTTAACACTCTATAATTCGAAGTAATGCTGTAATTCGAAGTTTCGTCGAAAAAAACACTCTATAAATCAAAGTCACGCAGTAATTCGAAGTTTAGTCGGCAAAACACTCTATAATTCGAAGTGATCTCTTCCTGTTATAACAAGAAACTATACAGTACAGTACATCCTGTTCCCATGGTAGGCTAGTGTTGGACGTTTTGATGTTTGTTTAGTTAGAGCAGTAGTCTGAGTTTAGTTCGCTGACTTGTTTTTCTAAGTTGGCAATCCGATCTCTAGATTGCGCGACATCTCCTTGAGCACAAACGTCGTTGTCGACAGCTGATAGTTCAGCTATTGGCGAAATATATATCGCTAAATAACAGATTTCTTTGCAACTACAGTAACTGAAAAATAAGCCGTTGATTGTTTAAAAGTGTACTAAAATACGGTATGATGTTTTATTGTAACGTGCTGTACCTTTGTATGTATTAAACAAATTAACTCTCTGTAATTCGAATGGTTTATTTTTCTCCCGATAAATCGAACTCTTGATAATTCAAAACTCTTGATAATTCAAATTTATATGCTTGGCCCACCAATTTCGAATTATCAAGAGTCTACTGTATATGCTTAATTTTGTGAAAACGACAATTTTGTAAGTTAGTGCTGCATATTCCATTATTTTATATGTTTCAAAATTAATTTCCTGCTTATTTTGGTGATGAATGACAGCCAACGGATGGTTATATAAAATCTCATATATAATACTGAAAACGGAGTAGAATAATTTTACTAATAAGGAACGATAATCTTATTAAAATGAAGAAGTTGCTGCATTTTGAGAGATAAGAATGAGAATCAAGAGGCAATAATTAAGTCGTTCTCCTGGATTGCGGCACCTTCTGGTTATAATCAGAATATTTTCCTCTTCATAGCATAATAATCAGAAATTCACACTGTAGGAAGACTTTTTAGAGGAAAAATGAGCTTTTTATATTACAAAATTATATTACGTTTTTATTATAAATAAACTGTTTTAAGAAGTATTCATTTTGCATTCCTAATATTTAAAAATATTCAATTTCACTTGTTTAATACCTTATTTCCAGTACATATTTGACTGATCTGTATACCATTTAACGTAAACACTTACATAAATGGTGCGTAATTTATAAAGCAAACACGTTTACTTTTTTAAATTTATAATTAGTTAATACTACATCACCAAGTTCTTAAATTCAACTTGTTTCTGATTGTATATATGTAATATACATTTAGAGAGAGACTAAACATTGTATACATTGCCCAAAATTTACCAAAAGACAAAATCTAACAAAGCTTGTTATATACATTTTCAACACATTCTATAGAATTACCGTTGGCACTGCAGGTAAAGTATAAAATACGCTGTTAACTTTTTAGACTTTGAAATCCTTTTTGACATTATCTTTTTTAATCTAAAATGAGCCATACCACATACAACTATCTGTTTTATTTTAGGAAGGGTTTTAAGTAGTTTGATTCCTTTTTTTGCATTAGCCAATCTAATCTAAAACTAACCAAACTAACCTAACCCTACACAAAATAAATCAATACTGATAAGTAAATGGTTTTTGAACCAATACTATTTTATTTTATGCTTTGACTGTCACACTTGTGGACCTAGAATGTCTAGACAAAGCATACAGGATTCCATCGCTTATTCTATTTCATACTCTGCCTAAAAGCTTCTGCCAATCTATTGAATACTTAGTCGTTCTTCAACAAAATGTATGCTGGTGACAAATAAGTAAAATTATGTCCAACTTATCTGTGCCGCCATTGGTATCTCAGAAACTATTATACTTTGATTTACTATTATCATGCTATTATATGCTATTAAATTTTAGAAAAATCATTTAATAACAAAATTTAAATATAAAATAACCTTAAAAAAATATTATAGTAGGTCCAGCTATTAATATTTTGAAGCCAATTTATTTTTTTAAGGAAGCCAAAACTATTGTGCCACTTTAGGGAAATGGTTGATTTTTTTTAGATTCTATTACTGTAAAGACTACTACGAAATCATTTCACATGCATTACTAGAATAGATTCATAGGATTCTATTTGCATATGTGATTATTCCGGGACTGAAACCAAAGTTGTGTAACGGGCTGCATGTTAAATACAGTTACTAGTTCTGGTCCGTCTATTTTAGGTCAAACTACAAAACCAGTTAAATACTTTTTTTTTCAAAAAAATAGACATAAGTGTAATTTATACATACTTAGTTGAATGTGCAAATAGTCCAAATAATCTAAATAAATATTTTTAACCACGGCATTCTTTATTGTGTGAGTCTTCTCAATGTGATTTTCAAAAGTAATAAAGTCTACTTTTTATCAGTTTTTAATATTTTTTTAGCTTATTAATAAAATTTTCCACTTCTCTCATTTTATTTTAAGTGAAATCAATTGCCTGTTCCAACTTTTAGGCAGTTCTTTTCCACTGTAAATAAAAATTCGTTCATATGTCATTATAAATTTGAAATATCATAAAGGTATTACGAATTCTTTAAAACATACTTTATACCAATATAAATACAAATATAATATATATATGGTAGTTCTACATTTACCAATTAGGAACATAAAATATTTTCAGCTTCAGACCCAAATGTTATCTTTATTTCAATTAAAATCAATAATAGTCGCGCTACGATCCATTGTTTTTATTTAGTAATGAAGAAAGATTTTAAGCATCTTGAATAAAAATTTAGCAAGTTGTAACCTTAAACGTGCATTAATAAAATGTTACTACTCTACCACACTATTTACATGTAATTTAGTTTTTCAATGCCAGCCGTGGAGAAAAATTTCGTGTCATAGGTCTAACTGAATTTCAAAATAAACTAACGAAGAATTATAATGTTGTAAGAAAAAGAGTATTATACCTACAGTAAATGTATGAGGAAAAATCTTACTTGTAAAATACTTTTTGGTTTTATTCTAAATGTAATGACGTTCAGTTAAACCATAAAGAATATCCAGCGAGTGGAATCGAATTGATTGACCAGTAACGTTTATTATAGTTTCAAACTAATGCTGTGGAAATCGACTTTTTCTCTATTTAGCATAAACCTAAAGCAACATCAATGATTGTGTTGGATTGGATTGGATTACGATTCCATTCAATCTCTGATTGGTTTTCTGCTCCATTTATACTGCGATTGAGTCGTTTTGAATGCACCTTTTTTAGATTCGTATATTGAACAGAACTTTGAACTATAAATTACTTTGTAAAATATTTACACACAAAAGTTGAACTCAGTATATTTTAGTATTGAGATATGTGAATGTTTTGCTTGGTCCTGAATATAATCTTCAGCTGGAATATCAGTACTAATGTATACAAACTAATGTGTCCGTGTATTTGTGTACTACTCAATCACTCAATAACCACTGAAACAATTTCAATAAAAATTATGCATGGAGGTAACAGAGGTGCATGGTGGTAGCTTAGTGAACATATAATAGGCCTCTTTCTGTTCTGCTATTTCCCATAGGCTCCACCCCACGGGCTTTCAAGCATTCAATTACATTTTTGGAGTATGTAAATAGCCAAGTCAGCTGTAAATATGTTAATTTTACAGTTCAAAAACAGACACAATTCAAATTGTCAAACTTTAAATCTTTGCTACTAGCCTGTTTGGATATTATGGGGTTTTTATTTTATCAAGGAAGTGTTGGAATTTATTTGTAATCTTGTTCCCCATTGCCTTCTTGGTATTAATTTTAAAACAGCTGTCATGTATGATATTATATCCCATGTGTTTGCTATGTTTATTTTGTTGTTGTAAATAAACTTCACTTCCACTATGGACTTTAAAAACCATAATATGTAGTCATTTTACTTGTAATTATTATTAAGGAAAATGAATTATACCTATCAAATTTCTATAAAGCATGACTAAGTTTTACATTTATTTATTCAAAAGTTGATCTATTTATTGTAGATAAAATGTACCTAGGTGATTCTACAACCATTCTACATATGTTGTCGGTCTATATTATAATATTTACTCCCTGGATAGTAAAAAGTCTTTAGTCTATGGGGAGTAAAAATCAGCTGTTGTAAACAGTTATTAATTTCAATTGTAGAAATGGCTGGATCGAAATTAATGATAAAAAAATTATTAAATTATTTAAATGATTCGTTGGGTAGGCTACTAGTGTACATGTTGCTCGAATTCGAGCAATTGCAAAGTATTACAGAAGTTGTTTCAAAACGAACAGTCATATTTACAATGAGTTTAAAAGGGTCAACTCAAAGATTGCCGGTGTGTAACTCACGGAGATACTGTATATAACAGTAGTCAACATTTCCTTTAAATATTTTATCATATTTCATAACCTGTTTTCTACAAACATTTCCTGACTTATAGCCGCATAAGGTTGTCGATGTTTATCTTCTTTATTGATAAACCTATGCATGGCATCGATATATCTTGTCAATAGTTCGACATATCGATGGTATTATGCATAGTTGCAAAATCGTAAGACACGAAATGACTGAACTACTTTCTAAACACCTGCTTATTTTCAATAGCAGAATAAAAAACAAGCTGAAACTGGTTTTTTAGATTATTTTTACATGAAAATCATTTTAGTTTTCTGCTTGGTTTGTTAATTAATAAAGCAATATGACAAAATATAAAAAACACCATTATGAAATTATAACTTGAGCTTGGGTGGAGAAGTCACTTTACGCCAAGAGATAGAATGTACTTTACCTACATCAGGGCACTTAATCGTAAGCATGCATGATGCACAGTTCAAAGTCTTTAGATTTTACAATGAGACATGGAAAAGGCTAGACTCCAATTAGTTTAAAGTATCCAAGTCAATGATTGAAGAAAATAAAATCAGTAGTTACCAAAGAAAGGAAAATATTGGGTTCGAAAATTAAAATTTACAGCTACTAATTTGGATAAAAACTCAAACAATGGTGTGTAAAATTATCCTACCAATTAATTGGAATGTAAATTTATCTCTTGATTATAAAATCCATCCATTTTAAAATTCTAATCCAAATAATGTTAATTAGATCCTAGTTTAAATTTGTAAACACAAGCTGTTGTGTACAAATGTTAAAAAAATATTTGAAAATTAAAAGATCCAACTTTTTCCATGAACATGTATTGATAAAATAATTCTCTTAATCTTAACTTTGAAAACTCGGTAGCCGAGCCTAGGTTGTTATATCAATGGTTGTAGAATCTTACCTACATTTTATCTACAATCAATAGATTAACATTAGAATAAATAAGTTTACCACTTAGTCGTGTTTTATAGAAATTTTATTGCATTTTTACATCCTTAATAATATAAAAACTTCATAATCTCTAAACAGTCTAGTAGCAAAGTTTTAAAGGTGACAATTCGAATTGTGTCTGTTTTTGACCTGTCAAATTAACTAACTATGAACTTGTAAAATAAATGGTTATGTATAAATATGCTGATGATATTATATTGATGGTAATATTGTGCCTTGGTGAACAATAAAAGGAATTACATTTTACTAACAAACTGTAATAACAGTTTTTTATAAATTTTCCATAATGAGTTTCAGGTAAAGATGCCTGACAAAAATTTTAGAGTTTGGGTAAAACATATTAATTTTATGTAAAATCCATATAAACTGTTGAGTGATTCTTTTTTACTTATAGATGCTAATGATAGGTAAACAATCAACTAATTATATCTTTTAGTAAGCGTATTATTAAACAAATCACATAAGTACATTATTTTTATACATGCGTCAACGCCTTAATATGATTTGTAGAAGGTAGCCCCCCTTAAATGGTAGTTTATCTAAAAAAAAATATTTTTTCAAACTTAGAGGTCCCATTGAATTTTTTTATAAATCCAAAGGCAGATGAGTAACTATGTTATAGAAAAGAAATTGATCGTATCGATAATTTTACATAATTTTAAATTAATCCAAAATGCGTAGTAGTATAAAAAATATGTATAGGATACATGATATTACAGTATAAGCTGATACAAAACGCGAAACTAAAAATAAGGATGATTATGCCAAGAACGAGAACTTTTAAGCAGCTTCAGTTTTCTTAATGACTTTTATTAGAATCTTGATTAAAATTCAAAAGTATTTTAAGAATCAATTATGAGATGTGACTAAGAGTTTTACATATTAATTGATTTTTTACGCTTAAGGAGAAGGAGCATTAAAAGTGTAAATGGATTTCTGTACAAAGGTGTTATTTGACCAAACATAAAAATAGTTAAATTCGATGTCAAAATAATTATGTTCAGAATACGTTTATTAAGGTTGTATGAAAAAAAAATATTTTTTGTTGTAACGTTAAATTTTGAATCCTATAAATTTGTATTATTTCCTCTTAAGTATTGGGGCAATTATTTATTAAATTGATTAAATGATGGTAAGATGAATTTGTTAGCAATAATTCGAAATACATTTGCTAATTTATAATATAAAGTAAATACTAGATAATACATAAAAATGTACATAATGTTTTCACAGAGAAGCCTATGTAAGCCATTGTAAAATTAATTCTTAACATCTCCTACAATTGAAGCGTCAGTTACACCACGATACAGTATCTTTAATATTGTATAGCACACGGTTGCTTATTTCCTACATTATTACAGATTTTATTTTTATTTTTTGCAGCTAGATCCACTTATTCTTCTAACAATTAAAAGTAATTTCTCACTCAATCAGTCATTTCTAAATGTTATGCTTCTAACCAACATTTAACTAATACATTTTGGATTAACCACAGAGGCTTCGCTGATACTATAGCCTTATTACCTTAACATTACATTTTACGTTTTGAGTGTTACTGGACGTATTTGTATTTACTTTACTTTACTTTTACTTTCGTACTGGGACGGTGGCGTCCTCCTGTAATCCAGCTACTAGGAGGTCACGAATTTTGAATATTTATAGGCATGCACTGTGGATGTGATACTCCCTGGTGTAGATTTATGTCCGCTCAAGGGAATAATTCGCTAGTACTATCCTGATAATTAAATCAATTCTTTAATTACGAGGCCAAAATGTTGTTCGGATTCCACTATAAACTGTAGGTCCCTTATTAAATTATTGAACAGTTCTTACCTTAGCCTTTGTTCTTGCAGAAAGATGTTTAAATCTTTAAATAAAGAACAAAGGCTAAGGTAACAACTGTTCAATAATTAAATATTCTTGCCACTGGAAATACATCAAGTAGGTCCCATAGTGTCCATTGGCTGAATGGGCTATTTATATGGGCTAATTAACAGCTGTGTCTATGGAATATTATGCGGCTTGGTCACTAACAAGACTACAAGATCACGTCACACATCTTACATTCTTCTCCATTCATACTTAGCTTAAAGTGCCTATATTCGTATGGTTGCCATTTCAAAGTATAGTAATTAAGTATTAAATGTAATAGAAAGTACTACGCCAACTAAACATGATTTTTTATATTTTATCATTCCTTTTTAATTGGTCTGAAGAACATGTATTAACGAAATAATCATTTCTCAAAAGATACTCTAAAAGTGTTAAAGTGGAGCCAGTCAGCCATGACACCGGTGGCAGGAAGTCCATTTTGCCAGAGCCAGAAACATTTCCTCTAATCCCGTGAAAGGCGGTGACCACGCGAACCATCAATTGTGACTGTCAAGTTCAGTCAAGTGTGGTTGTGGGATAAAGAGATTGATAAACAGATCTAAAAGGGTTTGATATAAAAATGTATCGTATTTTCTTTCCACATTAAATGATTATTTAAATTGTAAACGTAAGCACCATTTAATACACGTTTCTGTAGGAAAAATCATTTATTGCAATCATTTATAATGCAGCAGCTAAATAAGTAATTTAAATAGCTTAGAAATATTGTTTAGAGATTTTAAAAAATATTTGTTCGATTGATTTTGATAAAACTTATGAAGATTTGTAGGATGTTTTTCGGTAACGTAGCTTCTAACGAGCGTCGAACACCGGGGTCTTAGTTCTAAATAAATTAGAATGTCAGTGACAAATATGCAACATAAATTACGCAACAACTTATGAAACAACAACAAAAAACTGTTTAAAAATTAACTGTTTTTAGGTACTTTCCTGCAGGGTAGTAGCTATACCCGGGACTGAGTTCCTTTTTTTAATTTGATGTCCACAGAGGCCAAAAACACTCTCTGGATTTATATACTATATAAGTAAAAACTATTTTAAAGACATGGAAATTCCAATCAAGTTTAAAATGTAAAGCTTATCCGAAGGCCTCAGTTTTCGAGTTTACGACTTAAAACATATGTTCCATATATATAACGCGTGTGTTTTAATATTATGTAACAATCAAAGAGCTACCATGGGGACTACAAACAATTAACATGACATTTGAAAGAAGAGTCTTGAGCTCAGGTCGAAAAAGGTCACCTTACGCACTTGTGATGAAGTATACTAATAAGCTTAATAGGATATTTTATTCTGTAATTAGATATTTTGCCAGTGTTTTGTAAAGTATCGCTCATAACTTGTACCGAAAGAGATTTTCCTGTCCATTCTTTATTATTTCCGTCCTCGGTTTTTTTTTTTTACTGTTATAAAGTTGTTACCCAATCAAATCACTTAATCATCAAATAAATACTATAACCACGCAAACATCTAAATTACATAAACAAATTTAATTTTTAATACTCCATCATTTTCCAAAATATTCTCTTATATGATTTGTCGTCAAAAATGTCTAATAGAAATACTTACTGGTGTCAAGATTCGGTTAATTTAAGTTACCAAGGGAAATTCTACTTTAGAATTACTTGGTTCTGCTTGCGGTGTACAACTTGGCCACTTCCAGAGCGAGTTACCAATTGCTAGTTAGGAAAAATAATTGAGAAAGACCAGTGGATCTTCTTGTTAAGATTTCAAAATTAAGTCAAAGTATTTGCAGTGGAACAAATGCGATTTGCTATTGTTTATATGAAATAAAACAACTTTCCTTTCTTGTAACTATTTTAATACTCTATGTCGATCAACTTCAAAACTTGTTTAAATGGTTATAATCTCTATTTATTGTAAAAATGATGAATGAATATGTTAATGTTGATTGTCACATCAAACATCAACTTCAAGTATTGTAATATTTGGATGAGTAGCTCGTACAAAAAATTAGTCTAGTTCCCTTGCATTTCAACTTAAAATACGTTACCAACGCTTTTGTATTTACACATGATAAGATTCACATGTAATACACGGTGCAAAATTAAGTTACCTCTTTTAACCATGGGGGTTGTATTAGAGGCCTTGAGATGTTTATGTTGTACCTTGTTTTTGTGTAACCAGATTTTTAATGTTTAAATGTCTTATGATTGTTAAAAGATGTTAAGGGATTAAAGAGGCTACCGATATATATTCTACAGTTGTATTTTCTAGCCCATAAGCGTTGGGGGCTTTGTATATAAAATCAAATGCGATCAGACTTATTTCCACTGCGTTTTTTAAGTGTATGAACGTAATTTATGTAAACGTAATTTTAGGTGTAAATTTATGTATCAAAATAAACGTACACACTTAATTATCAAAATCTGAAAATATTTTTTACTTGTATGATGCTTAAAATCTTCAGATCTTTGGTTAAAATATACTTCCTGTATGTTATTTTCTGGTTTTTAATATTGCAAAGAATTTTAAATGTTGCTTTTGTATTTTCATAACATATCTATTGAAGTCACGACTAATTTAAAATGCGTATAACTAAACAATCTAGTTTTTTTGCAGTAAAAAGATTGTTGTGTTTAGGCGCCTGTTCATGGCATTCACATATATCTTAATGGCACATGTAATGCTAGTTTTATTTTCCTAAATGTCACAGACCAGAAATACACTTTGCCTTGGACACTCATTTTGTATACGATACAAAACCACCATAACTCACAAAGATTTTCCTAAAAGTGTTAAAGTAAAGTCAGTCAGCCAAGGAACCAATGCCGGGAAGTCCATTTTGCCAGAGCTAGAAACATTTCCTCTAATCCCGTGAAAGGCGGCGACCACGCGAACCATCAATTGTGACTGTCAGAATCAGTCATGGGTGGTTCAATAAATGGTTGTACCGAAGAACTAAAGAATGTTAATAAAAGCATGTTTAAGCATGTTTGAGGGCATGGTCATTAATGTAACTAATTACTTATTATTGTAACTAATAATTACATTAATGTTCTTATGTATTTTTGAAGATAATTAACATGTGTTTTCTCGGATCGTGTAAGAAGTATTAAATTGACAAATAGAAGAATTTTATTCAACAGGTTGATAGAATAAAGACTTTACTCATTTTTATACTTATTTTAAGGTCTGTCAATCAGGATAAAAAATAGCTTTGGTTACAAAAAGTAATAATAGTATACCTTAACTTTAATTTCTCTCTCCCTCTTTTTCCAAATCATCTACTTTAAAAGCCTCTAACCAGTCATGTCACGTATAAGACTTGTTAGCAATCAAAGGTTTTACTTGACCTTTTGGTTTAAGTCAATCAACCCCTGAAGTGTTAATAACAACTCCAAAAATAATAACAATAATATATATAGACACGAAAACCCTTTAGAAAAACTAAACAATTAAGCATATATTTTTATTTTCCTCAATAATTACCTTATATTATTCTTATGAACAAAGAATAGGTTCTTATTCCATCATTAAACCCTCTATGCATTACCTTAATATAACTAACGGTTAAATCTTAGTGTGAAAAAAAGTAAATTTTAAACTTAAAAAACTGTTTTTGAGTTTAAACCTAGAACCTATTACAGTTGCATGGTCGTTTGTATAGAAAAAATTATAATTTACTGTAAAATATTTTTTTGACATCTTTAATGTGGCCTAAGTCTACGAAAGGGAAATCCACAACACACAATGCCAGATTAGAACTCTGTAAAACACAAACCAAGACCTAACGAATCGTAGGATCCATCGCTAAGCCATTGTTTGACTAATTCATATGTGACTGCGTATATTAAGTCCCTTAAAACAGTTTATCACATTTTTATATTATGTAAGTACATATAGACAAAGATTTAAATAATTGAAAGTCAAAATTAAGAAGGTCCAGTCACAATCGACACAAATACCAATTCCTTTCACACTGTACAATAAAAGTGTTTAGTTTCATTTATAATTCTTGTAACCTTTAATTTTTAAACATTACCTAATGATTTTACGAAAGTTTAAATACCAAATATGTTTAACAAAAAGCTACTTACTATCTAGTTTTAATGATAAGACTACTATATTGATGTAAGTATAATTTTTGGGCTCTTTTTTAAAGTAAGATATATTATTCGATATTTTTTTACTTTCAAGGCTTGTTATTATTTTAATGTTTACCACCAGGACAGAATATTTAAATTTTATAATAAACGTCTGGATAAATGAATATCTTCAAGTACAGTATCCAGTATCTACATCAGAGCTTATTTCTGTTGTCGCCAATATAACACTTTATATTGGCTCCACTCCGATGTATCACTTTTCCCCCAACCATATAATAATTCGAGGTGTTATTTTTGTGAACTTTAAACCTTGACGACCATTCCGTGGATTAAATCAATGTATATACGTTTGACCTGAAGATGTGTTTTTACAACATGAAACGGCTGTAGTCAATCAACTACAAACCAGGATCACTTGACGGATACAGGTAATTTAAACCTTTTATTGATATCTTTTACGCCTGATAAAAATGATTATTATTTTAAAACGTGTCAAACTATTTTGAAGCCGTTATTTTGGCATTTGAAATATTTAGTCTACATTTTTGGCCATTTTTAAACTACTGGAAATATAAATAATAACATGCCTTCGACTTAAACTAAAGTATTTTTCTTATCTTCACTAGTCCTAGGTTCACCTTTGTCAAATTTTGTGTAGTGTAGGCCCTAGATGTGCGTGATCCCTCCTCGGACCCATACCTAAAATGTGATTTTTGTTTAGGTTAGGGACATTCTTAGGTTGATAGAAAATTAAGAATAGATCTAAGTTGTGAATTAAGGAAAATGTTTTGTAAGTGTATCACATTTATTTGACTCTCTGAGTCCTAACAGGACCCATCTGGGAACTGGCTGATGTAATTAAGCCCTGATATAATAACTCATCTGCTTGCATTGTAAGTAGTACATATTAAATGGTTTAGAAAGGTATTTATGGACTCATTTATAGAGACATATGTCTCCGATATATTTGCAATTATTTAAGATTGCTCATATACCTAGTGTTAATGACAAAAAAACAAATAAACTATTTTATAACTACAGTGTTTACTCTCGTTGCAATGTATTACGATTACGATTTTGTTTGTAAAACTACTTTTTACCTTTCCATCTTAGTTTCAGTATTTTAAACAATTTTACATTAAATTAAAAAGTGCATTATATTATAATCCAGACCAGATAATGAGCTCTACTAACTAAAATACAACAGTAACCATAAAATTTTGTTAAAGGTTAAATTAAGTGGAAAAATAAAATGACATTGGATTCCAATCTCAATACCGATGAATGAAAAGTCCAATTGCCAATTTCAATTTTAATTGTTGGATTTCTTCATTCTATGATACTTACTCCAAACTGTTATCCTTACTTAAAAATAGTTTTATTTGGTTTTCAGTAGAACATATGTTATCAAAAACGTATAAATGTAATGCATATTTCAGCATGATTACAAACAAACCTTATGTTTTTATCAAACGAACTCACCAACTGTGTAAGCAGTTGCCCTCTTTCACACAAAAAAGTAAGGGGTTTTCGGCTCATTTCAAGCAGATATTAAGAATAGTAGAAGTTTAAAGTAATCATCTAGCCCAAATGTAAGTCTTAAAACTTTTTAATGCATGTCTACAGTCTAATAATAAGGTAAAATGTCCAAACTTATTTGATTCCCTACGAAAAATGTTGATGGCAGGATTGTGTTTACGAAGAACCCCGTGATTAGGTTAAGACTTGTCAAAGCTTCGATTTTTTTCTTTTTTTCTTAAAACTGTTTTTCGCGTATATTTATGGTTGTACATTATCTCATTGTTTTGCAACTCAACAGGGATAAATATTTAAAATTCTTAAAAAATATTGATGGTAATGTGTTTACATTTCTAGCGTCATATGGAAAGGTATTAATTTGCATATAACACTTCAATTAAACTATTATAAATTGTGCACGTTTAAGGTGACCTTTATAGCAGAGTGAAACTATTGAAATTTCAAGCGATTTAAATTTAATAAAATACTCTTCACTTACGGGTACGTATTGTATAATTATAACAAATAGGTGTCCTCACAAAAAACTGTTTTTAATACGTATGCTCATCGGCTTGCACATGAAAATGTGTTTTTGTAGAGGTTGGTTGGATTGAAGATTTACATAGATCCGTAATTGATTCTGAAAGATCAACTTTGAGGAACAAGATTTAAATAAAATCTATTGTGTACACTTCCATTTATCAACTATCCTAATAGGTAAAAACAAAGCAGCATGCTCTTTACAACTATGCCAACTTTACGCACTTTCTTTAAAATGTTCGATATATTTTATTTTCAATACATGACCTACCATTACAACATAACAAACAGTCTTGAACATAAAACTATCTCATACAATATTTATTACAGTTTTTATGCTTAAACATTTTTAACTTTACATTAAGTCTGTCCTATTGAATATTCAACCATTAAGACATGTAAGGAAAATTTTGATTTATAGGCCCATTCAATAGAATACTAACGAGATTTCCAATACTGAAAGTTTATATTCAACTCATCAGTCTAACGATGATTACAAGCTTAAGAATAAAGTAACAGAGCCAACTTGTAATCACCTAACTGCGAGTATAATTAATCCTTTGATCAGTCACTTCCCCTATATTTACCGTAATTAATACACAAAATATATTTTAGGGTATAAATATATGCTTAAATGTCTGAAAACCACTATTTTTTAAGTTAGTGCTGCATATTCCGTTATTTTAATCGTTTCAAAATTAATTTCCTGCATATTTTGTTAATGAATAACAGCCAACGAATGGTTGTATAAAATTTTCTATATAAAACTGAAAACGGAGTAGAATAATTTTACTAATAAGGAATGATAATCTCACTAAAATGAAGAAGTCGCTGCATTTTGAGAGATAAGAATGAGAATCAAGAGGCAATAATTAAGTCGTCCTCCTGGATTGCAGCACCTTCTGGTTATAATCAGAATATTTTCCTCTTCATAGCATAATAATCTGAAATTCATACTGTAGGAAGACTTTTAAGAGGAAAAAGAAGCTTTTTGTATTATAAAATTATATTACGTTTTTATTATAAATAAACTGTTTTAGGAGGTATTCATTATGCATTCCTAGTATTTAGTAATATTCAATTTCACTTGTTTAATACCTTATTTTCAGTACATATTTGACTGATCTGTATGCCATTTAACGTAAACGCTTACATAAATGGTGCGTAATTTATAAAGCAAACACGTTTACTTTTTTGAATTTATAATTAATTTTATACTTATAGATTAATACTACATCACCAAGTTCTTAAATTCAACTTGTTTCTGATTGTATATTATACTCGTATTAAACATTAGCTTGAGAGCTGAAACTGTATTTTAAAGTCAACGAGCTCATATAAGAATATTATTCAATCTTAAATACATTTTTTTCGGGTTTCAGATTTCCCGGCTAATGTTAAATATGATTATTTACCAATACTAAGGCTTCTGCAGGTATATTCAGCAAGAACTTTGGACTGCCGCCATTTTGTAACGGATGAACCTTTTTTGACGCGGTTTCCGGCAATGAACTCCACTTGACCAGACCTTTAAAATGATGTGCATATCAACCTATGCTTACATTAAAGATTATGTACCTACTCCTCATGGGTCGTCCCCTGGTGAAGGTCAAAAAATGTAATGCTTGCAAAAAGTAGTTTTAATGCATATAAGTTGATGTGAAAAGTTTGAATTTTTTAACAAATTTAGTTAAAAAGATATCAAGCCGTTTCCAGACTTTTTTGTCACCCTGTATATGAAATATACATTTAGAGAGAGACTAAACATTATATACATTGCCCAAAATTTACTAAAAGAAAATATAAAACAAAGCTCGTTATATACATTTTCAACACATTCTATAGAATTACCGTTGGCACTGCAGGTAAAGTATAAAATACGCTGTTAACTTTTTAGACTTTGAAATCCTTTTTGACATTATCTTTTTTAATATAAAATGAGCCATACCCCATACAACTTTCTTTTTTATTCCAGGAACGGTTTTAAGTAGTTTGATTCATTTTCTTTGCATTAGCCAATCTAATCTAAAACCAACCAAACTAACCTAACCCTACACAAAATAAATCAATACTGATAAGTAAATGGGTTTTGAACTAATAGTATTTTATTTAATGCTTTGTCTGTCACACTTGTGGGCCTAGAATGTCTAGACAAAGCATACAAAATACCATCGTTATTAGTATATTATTCTATTTTATTCTCTGCCTAAAGCTTTGGAGAATGTATAGAATACTTAGTCGTTCTTCAACAAAATGTATGCTGGTGACATATAAGTAAAATTATTACCAACTTATCTGTGCCACCATTAATATCTCAGAAACTGTTATACTTTGATTTACTATTATCATTCTATTATATGCTATTCAATTTTAGAAGAATCAGTCAATAAAAAAATTTAAATATAAAATAACCTTAAAAAAATATTATAGTAGGTCCAACTATTAATATTTTTAAGCCCATTAATGGTTGATATTATTTTAGATTCTATTACTGTAAAGAATACTACGAAATCATTTCACATGCATTACTAGGATAGATTCATAGGATTCTATTTGCATATGTGATTATTCCGGGGCTGAAACCAAAGTTGTGTAACGGGCTGCATGTTAAATACAGTTACTAGTTCTGTTCCGTCTATTTTAGGTCAAACTACAAAACCAGTTAAATACTTCTTTTTCAAAACAAATAGATATTTAATGTAATTTACACATACTTTGTTGAATTTGAAAATTGTCCAAATATTATAATAAATATTTTTAACCAAGGCATTCTTTATTGTGTGAGTCTTCTCAATGTGATTTTCAAAAGTAAGAAAGTCTACTTTTTATCAATTTTCAATACTTTATATAGGTTATTAATAAAACTTTCCACGTTTCTTATTTTATTTTAAGTCAAAGAAGCAATTGCCTGTTCCAAATTTTAGGAAGTTCTCTTCTACTGTAAATAAAACTTCGTTCATATGACATTATAAATTTGAAATATCATAAAGGTATTACGCATTCTTCAAAAAATACTTTATTTTTAGTTCTACATTTACCAATTAGGAACATAAAATGCTTTCAGCTTCAGACCCAAATGATATCTTCATTTCAATTAAAATCAATTATAGTCGTGCTACGATCCATTATTTTTATTTAGTGATGAAGAAAGATTTTAAGCATCTTGAATAAACAATTTAGAAGCAAGCTGTAACCTTAAAAGTTCATAAATAAACTTTTACTACTCTACCACACTATTTGCATGTAATTTATTTTTCAATGCCAGCCCTGAAGACGAATTTCGTTTCATAGGTCTAACTGAATTTCAAAATAAATTAACGAAGAATTATAATGTTGTAAGAAAAAGAGTATTATACCTATAGTAAAAGGCATAAGGAAAATCCTTCTTGTAAAAATACGTTTTGTTTTTATTCTAAATGTAATGACGTTCAGTTAAACCATAAACAATATCCAGCGAGTGGAACCAAATTGATTGACCAGTAACGTTTATTAAAGTTTTAAACTAATGCTGTGGAAATCTACTTTTTCTCTATTTAGCATAAACCTAAAGCAACATCAATGATTGTGTTGGATTGGATTGGATTACGATTCCATTCAATCTCTGATTGGTTTTCTGCCCCATTTATACTGCGATTGAGTCGTTTTGGATGCACTTTTTTAGATTCGTATATTGAACAGAACTTTGAACTATAAATGACTTTGTAAAATATTTAAAAACAAAAGTTGAACTCAGTATATTTTAGTATTGAGATATGTGAATGTTTTGCTTGGTCCTAAATATAAGCTTTAGCTGCAATATCTGTACTAATGTATACAAACTAGATGGCGTGTGTCTGTGTATTTGTGTACTACTCAATCACTCGATTACCACTGGACCAATTCCAATAAAAATTATGCATGGAGGTAACAGAGGTGCATGGAGGTAGCTTAGTGAACATATAATAGGCCTCTTTCTGTTCTGCGATTTCCCATGGGCTCCACCCCACGGGCTTTCAAGCATTCAATGACATTTTAGAAGTATGTAAATAGCCAAGTCAGCTGAAAATATGTTAATTTGACAGTTCATAAACAGACACAATTCGAATTGTCAAACTTTAAATCCTTGCTACTAGCCTGTTCGGATATTATGGGGTTTTTATTTTATCAAAGAAGTGTTGGAATTTATTTGTAATCTTGTTCCCCATTGCCTTCTTGGTATTAAGTTTAAAGCAGCTGTCATGTATGATATTATATCCCATGTGTTTGCTATGTTCATTTTATTGTTGTAAATAAACTTCACTTCCACTATGGACTTTAGAAACCGTAGTCATTTTACTTGTAATTATTATTAAGGAAAATCAATTACACCGATCAAATTTCTATAAAATACGACTAAGTTGTACATTTATTTATTCAAAAGTTGATCTATTCATTGTAGATTAAATCTACCTGGGTGTGATTCTACAACCATTCTACGCGTGTTGTCGGTCTATATTATAATACTTACTTCCTGGATAGTAAAAAAGTCTATGGGGAGTAAAATCTGCTGTTTTAAACAGTTATTAATTTCAATTGTAGAAATGGCTGGATCGAAATTATTTATAAAAAAATATTAAATTATTTAAATGATTCGTTAGGTAGGCTAATAGTGTACATGTTGCTTGAATTCGAGCAATCGCAAAGTATTACAGAAGTAATTTCAAAACGAACAGTCATATTTACAATGAGTTTAAAAGAGTCAACTCAAAGATTGCCGGTGTGTAACTCGAGGAGATACTGTATATAACAGTAGTCAACATTTCCTGTAAATATTTTATCATATTTCATAACCTGTTTTCTACAAACATTTCCTGACTTATAGCCGCATAAGGTTGTCCATGTTTATCTTCGTTATTGATAAACCTATGC
Organism: Macrosteles quadrilineatus; assembly: GCF_028750875.1. Lineage (NCBI taxonomy): Eukaryota > Metazoa > Arthropoda > Insecta > Hemiptera > Cicadellidae > Macrosteles > Macrosteles quadrilineatus. Next base: position 39,875,930 of record NW_026542599.1, read on the forward strand.
ATGGTACCACCCTTGTCAAACAATAGGCGTTAGTAAGGCTTTAGCTTAGTGTTGCTTTCTTGCCAATAGTCCGACAAATCGATGGTATTATGCATAGTTGCAAAATCGTAAGACACGAAATGACTGAACTACTTTCTAAACACCTGCTTATTTTCAATAGCAGAATTAAAAACAAGCTGAAACTGGGTTTTGTAAGATTATTTTTACATGAAAATCATTTTAGTTGTCTGCTTGGTTTGTTAATTAATAAAGCAATATGACAAAAAATAAAAACACCATTATGAAATTATAACTTGAGCTTAAGTGGAGAAGTCACTTTACGCCAAGAGAAGGAATGTATTTTACCAACATCAGGGCACTTAATCGTAAGCATGCATGATGCACAGTTCAAAGTCTTTAGATTTTACAATGAGACATGGAAAAGGGTAGAGTCCAATAAGTTTAAAGTATCCAAGTTTAATGATTGAAGAAAATAAAATCAGTAGTTACCAAAGAAAGGAAAATATTGGGTTCGAAAATTAAGATTTACAATTACTAATTTGGATAAAAACTTAAACAATGGTGTGTACTATTATCCTACCAATTATTTGGAATGTAAATTTATCTCTTGGTTATAAAATCCATCCATTTTAAAATTCTAATCCAAACAATGTTAATTAGATCCTAGTTTAAATTTGTAAACAAAAGCTGCCGTGTACAAATGTTAAAAAATATTTGAAAATTAAAAGATCCAACTTTTTCCATGAACATGTATTGATAAAATAATTTTCTTAATTTTACTTTGAAAACGCGGTAAAGATGCCTGACAAAAATTTTAGAATTTGGGTAAAACATAATAATTTTATGTAAAATCCATATAAACTGTTTAGTGATTTTTTTTACTTATAGATGCTAATGACTGGCAAGCAATCAACTAATTATATCTTTAAGTAAGCGTATTATTAAACAAATCACATAGGTACATTATTTTTATACATGCCTCAACGCCTTAATATGATTTGTAGAAGGTAGCCCCCCTTAAATGGTAGTTTATCTTTAAAAAAAATTTCAAACTTAGAGGTCCCATTGATTTTTTTTATAAATCCAAACGCGGATGAGTAACTATGTTATAGAAAAGAAATTGATCGTATCGATTATTTTACGTAATTTTAAATTAATCCAATATGCGTAGTAGTATAAAAAATATGTATGGGATGCATGATATTACAGTAAAAGCTGATACAAAACGCGAAAATAACAATAAGGATGATTATGCCAAGACCGAGAACTTTTAAGCAGCTTCAGTTTCTTAACGACTTTTATTAGAATCTTGATTAAAATTCAAATGTATTTTAAGAATCAATTATGAGATGTGACTAAGAGTTTTACATATTAATTGATTTTTTACGCTTAAGGAGAAGGAGCATTAAAAGTGTAAATGGGTTTCTGTCTAAAGTTGTTATTTGACCAAACATAAAAATAGTTAAATTCGATGTCAAAATAATTATGTTCAGAATACGTTAATTAAGGTTGTATGAAAAAAAAATAATTTTTGTTGTAACGTTAAATTTTGAATCCTATAAATTTGTATTATTTCCTCTTGAGTATTGGGGCAATTATTTATTAAATTGATTAAATGATGGTAAGATGTATTTGTTAGCAATAATTCGAAATACATTTGCTAATTTATAATATAAAGTATTACATAAGTAATCTAATTACTATAATATACATAAAAATTTACATAATGTTTTCACAGAGAAGCCTATGTAAGCCATTGTCAAATTAATTCTTAACATCTCCTACAATTGAAGCGTCAGTTAAACCAAGATATCTTTAATCTTGTATAGCATACTATTGCTTATTTCCTACATTATTACAGATTTTATGTTTATTTTTTGCAGCTAGATCCACTTATTCTTCTAACAATTAAAAGTAATTTTTCACTCTATCAGTAATCTCTAAATTTTATGCTTATAACCAACATTTAACTAATATATTTTGGCTTAACCACAGAGGCTTCGCTGATACTATAGCCTTATTACCTTAACATTACATTTTACGTTTCGAGTGTTACTGGACGTATTTGTATTTACTTTACTTTACAATAATACTTTAGTTTACTTTTACTTTCGTACTGAAACGGTGGCGTCGTCCTGAAATACAGCTACTACGAGGTGACGAATTGTGGATATTTATAGGCACGCGCTGTGGAAGCGATACTCCCTGGTGTAGATTAATGTCCACCCTAGGGAATAATTCGCTAGTACTATCCTGATAATTAAATCAATTATTTAATTACGAGGCCAAAATGTTATTCGGATTCCACTGTAAACGGTAGGACCCTTAGTTGCCTTTGACTTTATGGGCTTCCCAGCTGTCTATGGAATATTATACCGGCCTTAGTCACTAACAAGACTAAAAGATCGTGCCACTCTTCTCAGATTCATCTCCATTCATACTTAGCTTAAAATACCTATATTCGTATGGTTGCCATTTCAAAGTAATTAAGTAATTAATAGTAATTAAGTATTAAAAATGTAATAGAAAGTACTACGCCAACTAAACATGATTTTTTTATTTTATCATTCCTTTTTTATTTGTCTGAAGAACTTGTATTAACGAAATAATCATTACTCAAAAGATACTCTAAAAGTGTTTAAGTGGAGTCAGTCAGCCAAGAAACCGATGGCAGGAAGTCCATTTTGCCAGAGCCAGAAACATTTCCTCTAATCCCGTGAAAGGCGGCGACCACGCTAACCAACAATTGTGACTTTCAGGATCAGTATGGGTGGTTTAATAAATGGTTGTACCGAAGAATTAAAGAATGTTCATAAAAGCATTTTTAAAGGCATGGTCATTAATGTATCTAACTACTCATTATTGTAACTAATAATTACATTAATGTTCTTAGGTATTTTTAAAGATAATTAAGATGTGTTTTCTCGGACGGTGTAAGAAGTATTAAATTGACAAATAGAAAAATTTAATTCAACAGGTTGATAGAATAAAGACTCTACTCATTTTTATACTTATTTTAAGGTCTGTCAATCAAGATAAAACCACTTAAAATAGCTTTGGTTAATAAAAGTAAAAGAGTATACCTTAACTTTCATTTCTCTCTCCCTCTTTTTCTAAATCATCTACCTTTAAAAGCCTTTAACCAGTCATGTCACGTATAAGACTTGTTAGCAATCAAAGGTTTTACTTGACCTTTTGGTTTAAGTCCTGAAGTGTTAATAACAACCCTAAAAATAATAACAATAATATATTTAGACACCAAAAAACTTTCATAAAAACTGGGCAATTAAGCATATATTTTTTATTTTGCTAAATAATTACATTTGATTATCTATAGATTACCTTAATATTTATATAACTTTTAACATCTCAATGTAAAAACGTACATGAGAACTCTGTAAAACACAAGCCAAGACCTAACAAATTGTGGGTCAATCGCTTAACCATTGTTTGACTAATTCATATGTAACTGCGTACATTGAGCCCCTTAAAATGGTTTATCATATTTTATGTATTTAGTAAGTACATATTAAGAAAGATTTTAAATAATTGAAAGCCAAAATTAAGAAGGTACAGTCACAATTGACATTAATATCAATTCCTTTCACACTGTAAAATAAAAGTATTTAGTTTAATTTATAATTCTTGTAGCCTTTAATTTTGAAACATTACCTAATGATTTTACGAAATTTTAAATACCAAATCTGGTTAAAAAAGCTACTTACTATCTAGTTTGAATGATAAGACTACTTTTGTAAGTATTATTTTTGGGCTCTTTTTTAAAGTAAGATATATTATTCGATATTTTTTTTTTTTACTTTCAAGGCTTATTATTATTTTAGTGTTTACCACCAGGACAGAATATTTAAATTTTACAATAAACGTCTGGATAAATGAATATCTTGAAGTACAGTATCCAGTATCTACATTAGAAGTTTTGTCTGTTGTCACCAAAATAACACTTTATATTGGCTCTACTCCAATGTATCACTTTTCCCCTAACCATATAATAATTCGAGGTGATAAAACACTACCATTAGCTAATGTACAAGAAAATCACGTTATTATGATGTTATCTTTTTACTGTTTAAATGAACACGCCCACCTAAAGATTTATATCTCGTTGATACATGTAAAATGTGAGTACATTTTACTTAAAAGCATATCTTATTAAACACTATATATTTTTGTAGGTTAGTCTTAATTAGTGACTATCCTATAGTTATTTTTAGCTTGACCGGTTGTCAAAGATATCATTTACTGGAGCATTAACAATGTGTAGTAATAGTCATTATGTAATGTTTAGGTGAAATTACCTTACCTTACCTCCTTGGCCAATCAAACCTAAAAAAATAGTATTAATAAATTGTAATCAATAACAATTAAAATTCAAAATCTGTCTTTTTAAAAATGCATAGCTATGTTACTAAACTAAATCATGAAAAACATTATTTTACATAAAAAATTAAACATTTAACATTAAATACGGATCAAACATTGAAACAAACAAAATATTCAAACATGTCTATTAAACTTATAATAAAAGGAAAATTTACAAAAACATATAACTAACATTTCTTATGTAGGGATAAATACTCTGGCATGGATGTATGCAATAAATGTTTCGACAATACCCCCGAATCACGTTGCCAAACACTGTGATGATAAATGTAAATATTTTTGCGAGACTAAAATTGGTCTGAACACATGAGTTGTCAGTAGCAGAAACAATCACAGAGATTTATAACATTATAACTTGTGTGGCCACTAAAAATTCCCACTTCTGAATTGTTGAAATTCTACTTTTTCAATTAATATTTACCTTTTAACCCAATTTGAATCAAACATATATTTTTCACCTGATAAAATCATTCTTATTTTAAATAATTTTAAAGAGTTTTGAAGCCGTTATTTGGCGTTTGAAATATTCGGTCTACATTTTCCCCATTCTTAAACTGTAGAAAACATAAATAATAACATACCTTCGACTTAAACTAAACTATTTTTGTTATCTTAAATAGTCTTAGGTTCAACTTTTCAAATTTGTTGCAGTGTAGGTCCTAGATGTGCGTGATCCTCCTCGGACCCATACCTAAAATGTGATTTTGTTTAGGTTAGGGACATTTTTAGGTTGATAAAAAATAAAGAATATATCTAAGTAGTGAATTAAGAAAAATGTTTTGTAAGTGGTCACATTTATTTGACTCTCTGAGTCCAAGCAGGACCCATCTGGGAACTGGCTGATGTAATTAAGCCATAAAATAATTACTCATC
>NW_026542599.1:39881303-39954261 GCF_028750875.1 Macrosteles quadrilineatus
AGAAGCTTTTTGTATATAAAATTATATTACGTTTTTATTATAAATAAACTGTTTTAGGAGGTATTCATTATGCATTCCTAGTATTTAGTAATATTCAATTTCACTTGTTTAATACCTTATTTTCAGTACATATTTGACTGATCTGTATGCCATTTAACGTAAACGCTTACATAAATGGTGCGTAATTTATAAAGCAAACACGTTTACTTTTTTGAATTTATAATTATTTTATACTTATAGATTTAATACTACATCACCAGTTCTTAAATTCAACTTGTTTCTGATTGTATATTATACTCGTATTAAACATTAGCTTGAGAGCTGAAACTGTATTTTAAAGTCAACGAGCTCATATAAGAATATTATTCAATCTTAATACATTTTTTCGGGTTTCAGATTTCCGGCTAATGTTAAATATGATTATTTACCAATACTAAGGCTTCTGCAGGTATATTCAGCAAGAACTTTGACTGCCGCCATTTGTAACGGATGAACCTTTTTGACGCGGTTTCGGCAATGAACTCCACTTGACCAGACCTTTAAAATGATGTGCATATCAACCTATGCTTACATTAAAGATTATGTACCTACTCCTCATGGGTCGTCCCCTGGTGAGGTCAAAAAAGTAATGCTTGCAAAAAGTAGTTTTAATGCATATAAGTTGATGTGAAAAGTTTGAATTTTTTAACAAATTTAGTTAAAAAGATATCAAGCCGTTTCCAGACTTTTTTGTCACCCTGTATATGAAATATACATTTAGAGAGAGACTAAACATTATATACATTGCCCAAAATTTACTAAAAGAAAATATAAAACAAAGCTCGTTATATACATTTTCAACACATTCTATAGAATTACCGTTGCACTGCAGGTAAAGTATAAAATACGCTGTTACTTTTTAGACTTTGAAATCCTTTTTGACATTATCTTTTTTAATATAAAATGAGCCATTACCCCATACACTTTCTTTTTATTCCAGGAACGGTTTTAAGTAGTTTGATTCATTTCTTTGCATAGCCAATCTATCTAAAACCAACCAAACTACCTAACCCTACACAAAATAAATCAATACTGATAAGTAAATGGGTTTTGAACTAATAGTATTTTATTTAATGCTTTGTCTGTCACACTTGTGGGGCCTAGAATGTCTAGACAAAGCATACAAAATACCATCGTTATTAGTATATTATTCTATTTTATTCTCTGCCTAAAGCTTTGGAGAATGTATAGAATACTTAGTCGTTCTTCAACAAAATGTATGCTGGTGACATATAAGTAAAATTATTACCAACTTATCTGTGCCACCATTAATATCTCAGAAACTGTTATACTTTGATTTACTATTATCATTCTATTATATGCTATTCATTTTAGAAGAATCAGTCAATAAAAAAATTTAAATATAAAATAACCTTAAAAAAATATTATAGTAGGTCCAACTATTAATATTTTAAGCCCATTAATGGTTGATATATTTTAGATTCTATTACTGTAAAGAATACTACGAAATCATTTCACATGCATTACTAGGATAGATTCATAGGATTCTATTTGCATATGTGATTATTCCGGGGCTGAAACCAAAGTTGTGTAACGGGCTGCATGTTAAATACAGTTACTAGTTCTGTTCCGTCTATTTAGGTCAAACTACAAAACCAGTTAAATACTTCTTTTTCAAACAAATAGATATTTAATGTAATTTACACATACTTTGTTGAATTTGAAAATTGTCCAAATATTATAATAAATATTTTTAACCAAGGCATTCTTTATTGTGTGAGTCTTCTCAATGTGATTTTCAAAAGTAAGAAAGTCTACTTTTTATCAATTTTCAATACTTTATATAGGTTATTAATAAAACTTTCCACGTTTCTTATTTTATTTTAAGTCAAAGAAGCAATTGCCTGTTCCAAATTTTAGGAAGTTCTCTTCTACTGTAAATAAAACTTCGTTCATATGACATTATAAATTTGAAATATCATAAAGGTATTACGCATTCTTCAAAAAATACTTTATTTTTAGTTCTACATTTACCAATTAGGAACATAAAATGCTTTCAGCTTCAGACCCAAATGATATCTTCATTTCAATTAAAATCAATTATAGTCGTGCTACGATCCATTATTTTTATTTAGTGATGAAGAAAGATTTTAAGCATCTTGAATAAACAATTTAGAAGCAAGCTGTAACCTTAAAAGTTCATAAATAAACTTTTACTACTCTACCACACTATTTGCATGTAATTTATTTTTCAATGCCAGCCCTGAAGACGAATTTCGTTTCATAGGTCTAACTGAATTTCAAAATAAATTAACGAAGAATTATAATGTTGTAAGAAAAAGAGTATTATACCTATAGTAAAAGGCATAAGGAAAATCCTTCTTGTAAAAATACGTTTTGTTTTTATTCTAAATGTAATGACGTTCAGTTAAACCATAAACAATATCCAGCGAGTGGAACCAAATTGATTGACCAGTAACGTTTATTAAAGTTTTAAACTAATGCTGTGGAAATCTACTTTTTCTCTATTTAGCATAAACCTAAAGCAACATCAATGATTGTGTTGGATTGGATTGGATTACGATTCCATTCAATCTCTGATTGGTTTTCTGCCCCATTTATACTGCGATTGAGTCGTTTTGGATGCACTTTTTTAGATTCGTATATTGAACAGAACTTTGAACTATAAATGACTTTGTAAAATATTTAAAAACAAAAGTTGAACTCAGTATATTTTAGTATTGAGATATGTGAATGTTTTGCTTGGTCCTAAATATAAGCTTTAGCTGCAATATCTGTACTAATGTATACAAACTAGATGGCGTGTGTCTGTGTATTTGTGTACTACTCAATCACTCGATTACCACTGGACCAATTCCAATAAAAATTATGCATGGAGGTAACAGAGGTGCATGGAGGTAGCTTAGTGAACATATAATAGGCCTCTTTCTGTTCTGCGATTTCCCATGGGCTCCACCCCACGGGCTTTCAAGCATTCAATGACATTTTAGAAGTATGTAAATAGCCAAGTCAGCTGAAAATATGTTAATTTGACAGTTCATAAACAGACACAATTCGAATTGTCAAACTTTAAATCCTTGCTACTAGCCTGTTCGGATATTATGGGGTTTTTATTTTATCAAAGAAGTGTTGGAATTTATTTGTAATCTTGTTCCCCATTGCCTTCTTGGTATTAAGTTTAAAGCAGCTGTCATGTATGATATTATATCCCATGTGTTTGCTATGTTCATTTTATTGTTGTAAATAAACTTCACTTCCACTATGGACTTTAGAAACCGTAGTCATTTTACTTGTAATTATTATTAAGGAAAATCAATTACACCGATCAAATTTCTATAAAATACGACTAAGTTGTACATTTATTTATTCAAAAGTTGATCTATTCATTGTAGATTAAATCTACCTGGGTGTGATTCTACAACCATTCTACGCGTGTTGTCGGTCTATATTATAATACTTACTTCCTGGATAGTAAAAAAGTCTATGGGGAGTAAAATCTGCTGTTTTAAACAGTTATTAATTTCAATTGTAGAAATGGCTGGATCGAAATTATTTATAAAAAAATATTAAATTATTTAAATGATTCGTTAGGTAGGCTAATAGTGTACATGTTGCTTGAATTCGAGCAATCGCAAAGTATTACAGAAGTAATTTCAAAACGAACAGTCATATTTACAATGAGTTTAAAAGAGTCAACTCAAAGATTGCCGGTGTGTAACTCGAGGAGATACTGTATATAACAGTAGTCAACATTTCCTGTAAATATTTTATCATATTTCATAACCTGTTTTCTACAAACATTTCCTGACTTATAGCCGCATAAGGTTGTCCATGTTTATCTTCGTTATTGATAAACCTATGCATGGTACCACCCTTGTCAAACAATAGGCGTTAGTAAGGCTTTAGCTTAGTGTTGCTTTCTTGCCAATAGTCCGACAAATCGATGGTATTATGCATAGTTGCAAAATCGTAAGACACGAAATGACTGAACTACTTTCTAAACACCTGCTTATTTTCAATAGCAGAATTAAAAACAAGCTGAAACTGGGTTTTGTAAGATTATTTTTACATGAAAATCATTTTAGTTGTCTGCTTGGTTTGTTAATTAATAAAGCAATATGACAAAAAATAAAAACACCATTATGAAATTATAACTTGAGCTTAAGTGGAGAAGTCACTTTACGCCAAGAGAAGGAATGTATTTTACCAACATCAGGGCACTTAATCGTAAGCATGCATGATGCACAGTTCAAAGTCTTTAGATTTTACAATGAGACATGGAAAAGGGTAGAGTCCAATAAGTTTAAAGTATCCAAGTTTAATGATTGAAGAAAATAAAATCAGTAGTTACCAAAGAAAGGAAAATATTGGGTTCGAAAATTAAGATTTACAATTACTAATTTGGATAAAAACTTAAACAATGGTGTGTACTATTATCCTACCAATTATTTGGAATGTAAATTTATCTCTTGGTTATAAAATCCATCCATTTTAAAATTCTAATCCAAACAATGTTAATTAGATCCTAGTTTAAATTTGTAAACAAAAGCTGCCGTGTACAAATGTTAAAAAATATTTGAAAATTAAAAGATCCAACTTTTTCCATGAACATGTATTGATAAAATAATTTTCTTAATTTTACTTTGAAAACGCGGTAAAGATGCCTGACAAAAATTTTAGAATTTGGGTAAAACATAATAATTTTATGTAAAATCCATATAAACTGTTTAGTGATTTTTTTTACTTATAGATGCTAATGACTGGCAAGCAATCAACTAATTATATCTTTAAGTAAGCGTATTATTAAACAAATCACATAGGTACATTATTTTTATACATGCCTCAACGCCTTAATATGATTTGTAGAAGGTAGCCCCCCTTAAATGGTAGTTTATCTTTAAAAAAAATTTCAAACTTAGAGGTCCCATTGATTTTTTTTATAAATCCAAACGCGGATGAGTAACTATGTTATAGAAAAGAAATTGATCGTATCGATTATTTTACGTAATTTTAAATTAATCCAATATGCGTAGTAGTATAAAAAATATGTATGGGATGCATGATATTACAGTAAAAGCTGATACAAAACGCGAAAATAACAATAAGGATGATTATGCCAAGACCGAGAACTTTTAAGCAGCTTCAGTTTCTTAACGACTTTTATTAGAATCTTGATTAAAATTCAAATGTATTTTAAGAATCAATTATGAGATGTGACTAAGAGTTTTACATATTAATTGATTTTTTACGCTTAAGGAGAAGGAGCATTAAAAGTGTAAATGGGTTTCTGTCTAAAGTTGTTATTTGACCAAACATAAAAATAGTTAAATTCGATGTCAAAATAATTATGTTCAGAATACGTTAATTAAGGTTGTATGAAAAAAAAATAATTTTTGTTGTAACGTTAAATTTTGAATCCTATAAATTTGTATTATTTCCTCTTGAGTATTGGGGCAATTATTTATTAAATTGATTAAATGATGGTAAGATGTATTTGTTAGCAATAATTCGAAATACATTTGCTAATTTATAATATAAAGTATTACATAAGTAATCTAATTACTATAATATACATAAAAATTTACATAATGTTTTCACAGAGAAGCCTATGTAAGCCATTGTCAAATTAATTCTTAACATCTCCTACAATTGAAGCGTCAGTTAAACCAAGATATCTTTAATCTTGTATAGCATACTATTGCTTATTTCCTACATTATTACAGATTTTATGTTTATTTTTTGCAGCTAGATCCACTTATTCTTCTAACAATTAAAAGTAATTTTTCACTCTATCAGTAATCTCTAAATTTTATGCTTATAACCAACATTTAACTAATATATTTTGGCTTAACCACAGAGGCTTCGCTGATACTATAGCCTTATTACCTTAACATTACATTTTACGTTTCGAGTGTTACTGGACGTATTTGTATTTACTTTACTTTACAATAATACTTTAGTTTACTTTTACTTTCGTACTGAAACGGTGGCGTCGTCCTGAAATACAGCTACTACGAGGTGACGAATTGTGGATATTTATAGGCACGCGCTGTGGAAGCGATACTCCCTGGTGTAGATTAATGTCCACCCTAGGGAATAATTCGCTAGTACTATCCTGATAATTAAATCAATTATTTAATTACGAGGCCAAAATGTTATTCGGATTCCACTGTAAACGGTAGGACCCTTAGTTGCCTTTGACTTTATGGGCTTCCCAGCTGTCTATGGAATATTATACCGGCCTTAGTCACTAACAAGACTAAAAGATCGTGCCACTCTTCTCAGATTCATCTCCATTCATACTTAGCTTAAAATACCTATATTCGTATGGTTGCCATTTCAAAGTAATTAAGTAATTAATAGTAATTAAGTATTAAAAATGTAATAGAAAGTACTACGCCAACTAAACATGATTTTTTTATTTTATCATTCCTTTTTTATTTGTCTGAAGAACTTGTATTAACGAAATAATCATTACTCAAAAGATACTCTAAAAGTGTTTAAGTGGAGTCAGTCAGCCAAGAAACCGATGGCAGGAAGTCCATTTTGCCAGAGCCAGAAACATTTCCTCTAATCCCGTGAAAGGCGGCGACCACGCTAACCAACAATTGTGACTTTCAGGATCAGTATGGGTGGTTTAATAAATGGTTGTACCGAAGAATTAAAGAATGTTCATAAAAGCATTTTTAAAGGCATGGTCATTAATGTATCTAACTACTCATTATTGTAACTAATAATTACATTAATGTTCTTAGGTATTTTTAAAGATAATTAAGATGTGTTTTCTCGGACGGTGTAAGAAGTATTAAATTGACAAATAGAAAAATTTAATTCAACAGGTTGATAGAATAAAGACTCTACTCATTTTTATACTTATTTTAAGGTCTGTCAATCAAGATAAAACCACTTAAAATAGCTTTGGTTAATAAAAGTAAAAGAGTATACCTTAACTTTCATTTCTCTCTCCCTCTTTTTCTAAATCATCTACCTTTAAAAGCCTTTAACCAGTCATGTCACGTATAAGACTTGTTAGCAATCAAAGGTTTTACTTGACCTTTTGGTTTAAGTCCTGAAGTGTTAATAACAACCCTAAAAATAATAACAATAATATATTTAGACACCAAAAACTTTCATAAAAACTGGGCAATTAAGCATATATTTTTATTTTGCTAAATAATTACATTTGATTATCTATAGATTACCTTAATATTTATATAACTTTTAACATCTCAATGTAAAAACGTACATGAGAACTCTGTAAAACACAAGCCAAGACCTAACAAATTGTAGGGGTCAATCGCTTAACCATTGTTTGACTAATTCATATGTAACTGCGTACATTGAGCCCCTTAAAATGGTTTATCATATTTTATGTATTTAGTAAGTACATATTAAGAAAGATTTTAAATAATTGAAAGCCAAAATTAAGAAGGTACAGTCACAATTGACATTAATATCAATTCCTTTCACACTGTAAAATAAAAGTATTTAGTTTAATTTATAATTCTTGTAGCCTTTAATTTTGAAACATTACCTAATGATTTTACGAAATTTTAAATACCAAATCTGGTTAAAAAAGCTACTTACTATCTAGTTTGAATGATAAGACTACTTTTGTAAGTATTATTTTTGGGCTCTTTTTTAAAGTAAGATATATTATTCGATATTTTTTTTTTTTACTTTCAAGGCTTATTATTATTTTAGTGTTTACCACCAGGACAGAATATTTAAATTTTACAATAAACGTCTGGATAAATGAATATCTTGAAGTACAGTATCCAGTATCTACATTAGAAGTTTTGTCTGTTGTCACCAAAATAACACTTTATATTGGCTCTACTCCAATGTATCACTTTTCCCCTAACCATATAATAATTCGAGGTGATAAAACACTACCATTAGCTAATGTACAAGAAAATCACGTTATTATGATGTTATCTTTTTACTGTTTAAATGAACACGCCCACCTAAAGATTTATATCTCGTTGATACATGTAAAATGTGAGTACATTTTACTTAAAAGCATATCTTATTAAACACTATATATTTTTGTAGGTTAGTCTTAATTAGTGACTATCCTATAGTTATTTTTAGCTTGACCGGTTGTCAAAGATATCATTTACTGGAGCATTAACAATGTGTAGTAATAGTCATTATGTAATGTTTAGGTGAAATTACCTTACCTTACCTCCTTGGCCAATCAAACCTAAAAAAATAGTATTAATAAATTGTAATCAATAACAATTAAAATTCAAAATCTGTCTTTTTAAAAATGCATAGCTATGTTACTAAACTAAATCATGAAAAACATTATTTTACATAAAAAATTAAACATTTAACATTAAATACGGATCAAACATTGAAACAAACAAAATATTCAAACATGTCTATTAAACTTATAATAAAAGGAAAATTTACAAAAACATATAACTAACATTTCTTATGTAGGGATAAATACTCTGGCATGGATGTATGCAATAAATGTTTCGACAATACCCCCGAATCACGTTGCCAAACACTGTGATGATAAATGTAAATATTTTTGCGAGACTAAAATTGGTCTGAACACATGAGTTGTCAGTAGCAGAAACAATCACAGAGATTTATAACATTATAACTTGTGTGGCCACTAAAAATTCCCACTTCTGAATTGTTGAAATTCTACTTTTTCAATTAATATTTACCTTTTAACCCAATTTGAATCAAACATATATTTTTCACCTGATAAAATCATTCTTATTTTAAATAATTTTAAAGAGTTTTGAAGCCGTTATTTTGGCGTTTGAAATATTCGGTCTACATTTTCCCCATTCTTAAACTGTAGAAAACATAAATAATAACATACCTTCGACTTAAACTAAACTATTTTTGTTATCTTAACTAGTCTTAGGTTCAACTTTTCAAATTTGTTGCAGTGTAGGTCCTAGATGTGCGTGATCCTCCTCGGACCCATACCTAAAATGTGATTTTTGTTTAGGTTAGGGACATTTTTAGGTTGATAAAAAATAAAGAATATATCTAAGTAGTGAATTAAGAAAAATGTTTTGTAAGTGGTCACATTTATTTGACTCTCTGAGTCCAAGCAGGACCCATCTGGGAACTGGCTGATGTAATTAAGCCATAAAATAATTACTCATCTTCTTGCATTGTAAGTAGTACATATTAAATGGTTCAGAAAGGTATTTATGGACACATTTATAGAGACATATGTCTCCTATATATTTACAATTATTTTAGATTTCTGATCAACCTATTATTGATGACGAAAAATAAACAAATAAACTATTTTAGACTATTTAAACTATTTTAAACTGTTTTTTTTTATTTCAGCATTGTCTCTCGTTGCAATGTATTTTAGGATTACCAGTGTTTCTTAGTTTCATTATTTAAAATAATTTTAAATTAAATTAAAAATATGCATTTTATTGTAATCCAGGTCAGAAAATTAGCTCTATTAGCTCAAATAAAACAGTAACCATTAAATTCCGTTAAAAGTTCAATTAAGTGGAAAAAGAAAATGACATTGGATTTCGATCTCAATACCGTTTAATGACGAGTCCAATTGCCAATTTCAATTTTGATTATTGGATTTCTTCATATTATGTGCCTTACTCTAAACCTTCGTCCTTGAAAATAGTTTTTATTTTTTTTTCAGTAGAATATCTTTCATCGAAAACGTATAAACCTTATGCATTTTCAGCATAATTCAGAGAAAACCAATGTTATGTCTTTATCAAACGGACTCGCCAAATGTGTTAACATTTCAATGTTGGTGAGTTGCGGCTCAAACCTTATTTTTCGTATGAGTTGCAGCCCAGACTGAAATAGGTTTTGTACGAGTTGCGGCCCAAGTATTAACAGGTTAATTGCTGCCAAGGATATAGTAGGTTGGTTTAATGGAACCTAAAATAATCGTACATAATTTAAGAAATCAGTTTATTGTGTTAGTTTGGTTTGCACTCCATTGTACATAAGTTTATTGTGTTTGCAAATATTTAAAATTTACACATTTTCGAAAACTTTCAAATTGAACTTGATAAACCCTGTGATATCTAATACTAATACTACTCTTCAACTGCTTTTCGTTTTAACTTATTATTCAGATTTTTCCAATTCAGAACGGTATCGTCACATTGGTCATGATTGTGGTTAGTCTGTTTTTAAATTATTTCATTGATAACACTTAGCTTTAAGAAAGACTTACACTTTTTTTCACAGAATGGCCATCGCTGAGCATCTTTATTCAATGTTTTGTAAAATCTAAAATTTAATCCCTCATAAACTACAAGTGGCTTTGACTTCTCACTAATAATAAACTCCATAAGAATAGATTTAGAACATTCACCAAGCATAGTAGTGGAGGAACTGATAGACATATACATTCCTGTAGGTTGTATACCTGTTGGTCGGGCCCTCTACCAGACAAAAAAGTAAGGTTTATTTGGCTTGTTTTAACCAGTTATAATAGTATAAGTTTAAAAAAAAAAATCATCTAACCCGAATGTAAATCTTATAACTTTGTATTGCATGTCTACTACAGTCTAATAACGAGGTATTATGTTTTGGACCATGTTCCCTACCAATAATTTGAATGGCTGGATCCCCTATGATTTTGTTTACGAAAAACCCCGTGATTAGGTTATACTTTTCAAATCTTCGACATTTTTCTTTTGTTGTTAATTTTGCTTTAAACTCTTTTTCACGCATATTCATGGTTGTAAATTAACTCATTGCTTTGCAACTGAGCTACATTAAAAATAATTTAAATATTTAAATTATTATAAATATTTCAAATACTTAACAATTTTTTTGGTAACTTGTTTACATGTTTAGCCTCATATGGAAAGGTATTAATTTGCATAAAAATAACGCATGCATGCTCTTTACAAATATGCCAAATTTGAGAATTCTGAAAAAAGTTGTTGATATATTTTCTTTACAAAAAATAACCTACCAATATATCACAACAAACAGTCTTGAACATAAAACGATCTCATACAATATTTATTACAGTTTTTATGCTTAAACATTTTGAACTTTACATTTAGTCTTTCCTATTGAATATTCAACTATAAAACATGTAAGGAAAATTTTGATTAATAGGCCCATTCAATAGAATACTAACGAGATCTCCAATACTGAAAGTTTATATTCAACTCGTCAGTCTAACGATGATTACAAGCTTAAGCAGAAAGTAACAGAGGCAACATGTAATCACCTCACTGCGAGTATAATTAATACTTTGATCAGTCACTTACCCTATATTTACCGTAATTAATACACAAAATATATTTTAGGGTATAAATATATGCTTAAATGTCTGAAAACAACAATTTTGTAAGTTAGTGCTGTATATTCCGTTATTTTAATTGTTTCAAAATTAATTTCCTGCATATATAGGTGATAACAGCCAAAAAATGGTTGTATAAAATCTCATAAATAATACTGAAAACGAAGTAGGGTAAAATTTTACTAAAAAGAAATGGTAATCTTATTAAAATGAAGAAGTCGCTGCATTTTCAGAGATAAGAATGAGAATCAAGAGGCAATAATTAAGTCGTTCTCCTGGATTGCGGCACCTTCTGGTTATAATCAGAATATTTTCCTCTTCATAGCATAATAATCTGAAATTCATACTGTAGGAAGACTTTTAATAGGAAACAGAAGCTTTTTATATTATAAAATTATATTACCTTTTTTCTTATAAATAAACTGTTTTAAGATGTATTTATTATGCATTCCTAGTATTAAAAAATATTCAATTTCACTTGTTTAATACCTTATTTTCAGTACATATTTGACTGATCTGTATACCATTTAACGTAAACGCTTACATAAATGGTGCGTAATTTATAAAGCAAACGCGTTTACTTTTTTTAATTTATAATTAATTAATACTACATCACCGAGTTGTTAAATTCAACTTGTTTCTGATTGTATATATATGTAATATACATTTAGAGAGAGACTAAACATTATATACATTGCCCAAAATTTACCAAAAGAAAATATCAAACAGAGCTCGTTATATACGTTTTCAACTCATTCTATAGAATTACCGTTGGCATTGCAGGTAAAGTATAAAATACGCTGTTAACTTTTTAGACTTTGAAATCATTTTTGACATTATCTTTTTTAGTCTAAAATGAGCCATACCCCATACAACTTTCTTTTTTATTCTAGGAAGGGTTTTAAGTCGTTTGATTCATTTTTTTGCATTAGCCAATCTAAACTAAAACTAACCTAACCTTACACAAAATAAATCAATACTAATAAGTAAATGGTTTTTGAACCAATACTATTTTATTTTATGCTTTGACTGTCACACTTGTGGGCCTAGAATGTCTAGACAAAGCATACAGGATACCATCGTTATTTGTCTATTATTCTATTTTATTCTCTGTCTAAAAGCCTCGGGCAATGTATAGAATACTTAGTCGTTCTTTAACAAAATGTATGCTGGTGACATATAAGTAAAATTATTACCAACTTATTTGTGCCACCATAGGTATCTGAGAAACTATTATACTTTGATTTACTATTATCATTCTATTATATGCTATTCAATTTTAGAAGAATCAGTTAATACAAAAATTAAAATATAAAATAACCTTCAAAAAATATTATTGTAGGTCAAACTATTAATATTTTTAGGCCTATTAATGGTTGATATTATTTTAGATTCTATTACTGTAAAGAATACTACGAAATCATTTTACATGCATTACTAGAATAGATTCATAGGATTCTATTTGCATATGTGATTATTCCGGAACTGAAACCAAAGTTGTGTAACGGGCTGCATGTTAAATACAGTTACTAGTTCTGTTCCGTTTATTTTAGGTCAAACTACAAAACCAGTTAAATACTTCTTTTTAAAAACAAATAGATATAAGTGTAATTTACACACACTTTGTTGAATTTGCAAATAGTCCAAATAATCCAAATAAATATTTTTAACCACGGTATTCTTTATTGTGTGAGTCTTCTCAATGTGATTTTCAAAAGTGAGAAAGTCTACTTTTTATCAATTTTTAATATTTTATATAGCTTATTGATACAATTTTCCACTCCTCTTATTTTATTTTAAGTGAAATCAATTGCCTGTTCCATCTTTTAGGCAGGTCTCTTCCACTGTAACTAAAAGTTCGTTCATATGACATTAAAAAATTGAAATATCATAAAGGTATTACGAATTATTCAAAAAAATACTTTCTTATTAGTCATAAATTTACCAATTAGGAACATAAAATATTTTCAGCTTTAGATCTAAATTTTATCTTCATTTCAATTAAAATCAATAATAGTCGTTATACGATCCATTGTTTTCATTTAGTGATGAAGAAACATTTTAAGCATCTTGAATAAACAATTTAGTAGCAAGTAGTAACCTTAAACGTGCATGAATAAAATTTTACTACTCTACCACACTATTTATATGTAATTTAATTTTTCAATGCCAACCCTGAAGACAAATTTCGTGACATAGGTCTAACTGAATTTCAAAATAAACTAACGAAGAATTATAATGTTGTAAGAAAAACAACATACATTATACCTACATACATATACATACATATACATACATATATATATTATACCTATAGTAAAAGGTATGAGGAAAAATCTTACTTGTAAAAATTCGTTTTGGTTTTATTCTGAATGTAATGACGTTCAGTTAAACCATAAACAATATCCAGCGAGTGGAATCAAATTGATTGACCAGTAACGTTTATTATAGTTTTAAACTAATGCTGTGGAAATTGACTTTTTCTATATTTAGCATAAACCTAAAGCAACATCAATGATTCTGTTGGATTGGATTGGATTACGATTCCATTCAATCTCTGATTGGTTTTCTGCTCCATTATACTGCGATTGAGTCGTTTTGGATGCACTTTTTTAGATTCGTATATTGAACAGAACTTTGAACTATAAATTACATTGTAAAATATTTAAACACAAAAGTTGAATTCAGTATATTTTAGTATTGAGATATGTGAATTTTTTTCTTGGTCCTAAATACAAGCTTCAGCTGGATTATCTGTACTAATGTATACAAACTAGATGGTGTGTGTCTGTGTATTTGTGTACTACTCAATCACTCAATTACCACTGGACCAATTCCAGTAAAAATTATGCATGGAGGTAACAGAGGTGCATGGAGGTAGCTTAGTGAACATATAATGGGCCTCTTTCTGTTCTGCGATTTCCCATGGGCTCCACTCCACGGGCTTTCAAGCGTTCAATGACATTTTGGAAGTATGTAAATAGCCAAGTCATCTGAAAATATGTTAATTTGACAGTTCATAAACAGGCACAACTCAAATTGTCAAACTTTCAATCTTTGCTACTAGCCTGTTTGGATATTATGGGGTTTTTATTTTATCAAGGAAGTGTTGGAATTTATTTGTAATCTTGTTCCCCATTGCCTTCTAGCTATTAAGTTTAAGGCAGCTGTCATGTATGATATTATATCCCATGTGTTTGCTATGTTTATTTTGTTGTTGTAAATAAACTTTACTTCCACTATGGACTTTAGAAACCATAATATGTAGTCATTTTACTTTTAATTATTATTAAGGAAAATGAATTATACCGATCAAATTTCTATAAAACACGACTAAGTTTTACATTTATTTATTCAAAAGTTGATCTATTCATTGTAGATAAAATGTACCTAGGTAAGATTTTACAACCATTCTACACGTGTTGTCGGTCTATATTATAATATTTACTCCCTGGATAGTAAAAAGTCTTTAGTCTATGGGGAGTAAAATCTGCTGTTGCAAACAGTTATTAATTTCAATTGTAGAAATGGCTGGATCGAAATTATTTATCAAAAAAAATATTAAATTATTTAATTGATTCGTTAGGTAGGCTACTAGTGTACATGATGCTCGAATTCGAGCAATCGCAAAGTATTACAGAAGTTATTTCAAAACGAACAGTCATTTTTACAATGAGTTTAAAAGAGTCAACTCAAAGATTGCCGGTGTGTAACTCACGGAGATACTGTATA
Organism: Macrosteles quadrilineatus; assembly: GCF_028750875.1. Lineage (NCBI taxonomy): Eukaryota > Metazoa > Arthropoda > Insecta > Hemiptera > Cicadellidae > Macrosteles > Macrosteles quadrilineatus. The sequence goes on from NW_026542599.1 coordinate 39,896,347, forward strand.
CAACAGTAGTCAACATTTCCTGTAAATATTTTATCATATTTCATAACCTGTTTTCTACAAACATTTCCTGACTTATAGCCGCATAAGGTTGTCCATGTTTATCTTCGTTATTGATAAACCTATGCATGGTACCACCCTTGTCAAACAATAGGCGTTAGTAAGGCTTTAGCTTAGTGTTGCTTTCTTGTCAATAGTCCGACATATCGATGGTATTATGCATAGTTGCAAAATCGTAAGACACGAAATGACTGAACTACTTTCTAAACACCTGCTTATTTTCAATAGCAGAATTAAAAACAAGCTGAAACTGGTTTTTTTAGATTATTTTTACATGAAAATCATTTTAGTTGTCTGCTTGGTTTGTTAATTAATAAAGCAATATGACAAAAAATAAAAACTCTATTATGAAATTATAACTTGAGCTTGGGTGGAGAAGTCACTTTACGCCAAGAGAAGGAATGTATTTTACCAACATCAGGGCACTTAATCGTAAGCATGCATGATGCACAGTTCAAAGTCATTAGATTTTACAATGAGACATGGAAAAGGGTAGACTCCAATTAGTTTAAAGTATCCAAGGCAATGATTGAAGAAAATAAAATCAGTAGTTACCAAAGAAAGGAAAATATTGGGTTCGAAAATTAAAATTTACAGCTACTAATTTGGATAAAAACTCAAACAATAGTGTGTAAAATTATCCTACCAATTATTTGGAATGTAAAATTATCTCTTGATTATAAAATCCATCCATTTTAAAATTCTAATCCAAACAATGTTAATTAGATCCTAGTTTAAATTTGTAAACAAAAGCTGCCGTGTACAAATGTTAAAAAATATTTGAAAATTAAAAGATCCAACCTTTTCCATGAACATGTATTGATAAAATAATTATCTTAATCTTTACTTTGAAAACTCGGTAGCCGAGCCTAGGTTGTTATATCAATGGTTGTAGAATCTTACCTACATTTTATCTACAATCAATAGATTAACATTAGAATAAATCAGTTTACCACTTAGTCGTGTTTTATAGAAATTTTATCGAATTTTTACATCCTTAATAATATAAAAACTCCATAATCTCTAAACAGTCTAGTAGCAAAGTTTTAAAGATGACAATTCGAATTGTGTCTGTTTTTGACTGTCAAATTAACTAACTATGGACTTGTAAAATAAATGGTTATGTATAAATATGCTGATGATATTATATTGATGCTAATATCGTGCCTTGGTGAGCAATAATAGGGATTACGTTTTACTAACAAACGATAATAACAGCTTTTTATAAATTTTCCATAACGAGTTTCAGGTAAAGATGCCTGAGTTTGGGTAAAACATATTAATTTTATGTAAAATCCATATAAACTGTTTAGTGATTCTTTTTTACTTATAGATTGCTAATGATAGGTAAGCAATCAACTAATTATATCTTTAAGTAAGCGTATTATTAAACAAATCGCATAGGTACATTGTTTTTATACATGCCTCAACGCCTTAATATTATTTGTAGAAGGTAGCCCCCCTTAAATGGTAGTTTATGTTAAAAAAAAAATTCAAACTTAGAGGTCCCATTAAATTTTGTTATAAATCCAAAGGCGGATGAGTAACTATGTTATAATTTTGCCATAATTGCCATAATTTTAGTTTAGGGTCCCAGTTTTTTAGAAATTAAGTTTTAATTTTCAAAATTTCTAGCAGCCGACGGACGAGTTAAAGTCGTTTTAGTGGTGGTTTAACTAACAGCTGGTTTCTAACTGTCATTGAAATGTTTATGTTACAAGTTGTTTGTATACAAAAATATTGATTGAGTTTGCCTACACACTATTTCACTTTAAAATACAGTTTATTAACTACCATAAAAGATGTTATCAGTAGATTGTGTAATTTTGAACTAAACATTTTAAACGTATAATCAAGTTTTGTCATATATGCAATCCGTCTATCTGCTTAATCCTTAAGATATAGGTGGTTTACGTGTTGATACATCTTTTTCTAGATGTTTGGATATAAGTATGACTACATACAGTACACATGAAAATGTCAATCGGTGTAGTAGGTCTCCAGAAAACTGACCAGTAAGCTACAGGGTGTCAGTAGAAACCAAAATCGATTCATACCATATCATAACTATCCCAGTAGTACTGTATGATTCAGAAACTTGATGAAGGGGTACATTCCAAAAGGCTCAGATCTCGGATGGGCTGGGCAGGTTTTGCATGGCGGAGAGAAGATACTCCAACTTTTAAAAGTGTACTCCAAGGAGTACTACAAGGTAGACGACCACTTGGAAGACCAAGTAATGAAAGACATCTTCAGACTGGTATCTTCCTTAGAAATGGCAGGGGATAGAAGAGAACGGGAGGCCAGTATCATTTTAGAGGTGCTAAGTGATAGGCATATGCAGTGGAAGGTGGTATGTAGCTACTGTACTCAAAGCCAGTGTGTGTGAATCGGCCACCAAGTTGTAAACTAGCTGTTCTGAATCATATACAAAATGGACTACTCGATTCCCGTACGTAGGACGGGCCAAACAGCTCGTTATTTATTAAATTGATTAAATGATGGTAAGATGTATTTGTTAGCAATAATTCGAAATACATTTGCTAATTTATAATATAAAGTAAATACTAGATAATACATAAAAATGTACATGATGTTTTCACAGAGAAGCCTATGTAAGCCATTGTCAAATTAATTCTTAACATCTCCTACAATTGAAGCGTCAGTTAAACCACGATATATTTAATCTTGTATAGCATACTATTACTTATTCCTACATTATTACAGATTTTATTTTTATTTTTTGCAGCTAGATCCACTTATTCTTCTAACAATTAAAAGTAATTTCTCACTCTATCAGTCATTTCTAAATGTTATGGTTATAACCAACATTTAACTAATATATTTTGGCTTAACCACAGAGGCTTCGCTGATACTATAGTCTTATTACCCTAACATTATATTTTGTACGAGTGTTACTGGACGTATTTGTATTTACTTTACTTTACAATACTACTTTAGTTTACTTTTACTTTCGTACTGAAACGGTGGCGTCCTCCTGTAATCCAGCTACTAGGAGGTGACGAATTTTGAATATTTATAGGCATGCACTGTGGATGTGATACTCCCTGGTGTAGATTAATATCCGCCCTAGGGAATAATTCGCTAGTACTATCCTGATAATTAAATCAATTCTTTAATTACGAGGCCAAAATGTTGTTCGGATTCCACTATAAACTGTAGGTCCCTTATTTAATTATTGGACAGTTCTTACCTTAGCCTTTGTTCTTGCAGAAAGATGTTTAAATCTTTAAATAAAGAACAAAGGCTAAGGTAACAACTGTTCAATAATTAAATATTCTTGCCACTGGAAATACATCAAGTAGGTCCCATAGTTGCCATTGGCTGAATGGGCTATTTATATGGGCTAATTAACAGCTGTGTCTATGGAATATTATGCGGCTTGGTCACTAACAAGAATACAAGATCACGTCTCACATCTTACATTCATCTCCATTCATACTTAGCTTAAAGTACCTATATTCGTATGGTTGCCATTTCAAAGTATAGTAATTAAGTATTAAATGTAATAGAAGGTACTACGCCAACTATACATGATTTTTTTATTTTATCATTCCTTTTTTATTGATCTGAAGAACTTGTATTAACGAAATAATCATTACTCAAAAGATACCTTAAAAGTGTTAAAGTGGAGCCAGTCAGCCATGACACCGATGGCAGGAAGTCCATTTTACCACAGCCAGAAACATTTCCTCCAATCCCGTGAAAGGCGGCGACCACGCGAACCATCAATTGTGACTGTCAAGTTCAGTCAAGTGTGGTTGTGGGATAAAGAGCTTGATAAAAAGATCTAAAAGGGTTCGATATTAAAATTAATCGTATTTTATTTCCACATTAAATGATTATTTAAATTGACGTAAGTACCATTTAATACACGTTTCTGTAGGAAAAATCATTTATTGCAATCATTTATAATGCAGCAGCTAAATAAGTAATTTAAATAGCTTAGAAATATTGTTTAGAGATTTTAAAAAATATTAGTTTGATTGATTTTGACTTATGAAGATTTGTAGGATGTTTTTCGGTAACGTAGCTTCCAACGAGCGTCGAACACCGGGGTCTTATTTCTATAAAAATTAGTATGTCAGTGACAAATATCCAACACAAATTACACAATTACTTATAAAACAACAACAAAAAACTTTTTAAAAATTAACTGTTTTAGGTACTTTCCTGCAGGGTAGTAGCTATACCCGGGACTGAGTTCCTATTTTTAATTTGATGTCCACAGAGGCCAAAAACGCTCTTTAGATTTATATACTATATAAGTAAAAACTATTTTAAAGACATGGAAATTCCAATCAACTTTAAACTGTAAAGCTTATCCGAAGGCCTTAGTTTTCGAGTTTACGACTTAAAACATATGTTCAATATACGGGGTGTCCCACCCACGAAGGGGTTTAAATGTTTGATTTTATATTACGTGCCCATTCATGCATCGGACTTTTTTAAACTTTACACAGTTTAAGAAGTAGGATATAAAAATATCCTGGAATAATTTCAACTCCCTAACCTTAGTAGAAACAAAATGGCGGCATATTGAAAAACGATGCTTTAATAACATTAAAGAAGGTATTTTTTGTTTTATAAAATATTTTTATTGTTACTTTCCAGGGCAATATGACTTAAATAAAAAGAAAAAACTAGAACATAGCCTAATGAAAAACCTTAATGTCCAAAATTATTCAAACTATAACCCATCCACAGCAACACACTGATAACAGCGCGTAACAAATTATTCGTAAGCTCTTACAAAGAAACCCTGCGGTATCCGGATAAGTTCCTCTTCTATTGATCGTTTTAGTTCCTCATCATTATTAAATGTATGGGTATAAACTTGTTCCTTCAAGAAACCCCATAAAAAGATGTCGCAAACAGTTAAATCAGGTGATTGGGGTGGCCAATCTAAAAAATCATTTCCACGACCAATCCAACGGCCATGAAGGTTGCCATTTAGTAATTGCTTGACAGGATTTGCGAAATGAGGTGGTGCACCATCTTGTTGAAAAATTGCTTGATTAATTTCTGGTACCGTCAAATGGGGCAAGACCTGTTCATTTAAAACTCATTTTACAATCAAACAGCTGTTCTTCAACAATGAGCGTTAGAACCGCAACGTAGTAAACAAATCAGATAATAAATCATGAAAGTAGTTTTCATAGGAAGCAAATTGGTAAATTTTTCAATATGCCACCATTTTGTTTCTATTAAAGTTAGGGAGTTGAAATTTTTCCAGAATATTTTTAGAACCTACTTTGTAAACTATGTAAAGTTTAAAAAAGTTCGGTGCATGAATGGGCACGTAATATAAAATCAAACGTTTAAACCTCTTCGTGGGACACCCTATATAAAACGCGTGTGTTTTAATATTATGTAACAATCAAAAGAGATACCACGGGCACTGCAAACAATTAACATGACATTTGAAACGAGAGTCTTGAGCTCAGGTCGAAAAAGGTCACCTTACGCACTTGTGATGAAGTATACTAATAAGCTTAATGCGATATTTTATTCTGTAATTAGATATTTTCCAGTGTTTTGAAAAGTATCGCTCATAACTTGTACCGAAAAAGATTTTCCTGTCCATTCTTTCATTATTTCCGTCCTCGGGTTTTTTTAAACTGTTTCAAAGTTGTTACCCAATCAAATCAATCCCAATCACTTAATCATCAAATAAATACTATAACCACGCAAACATCTAAATTACATAGACAAATTTAATTTTTACTACTCCATCATTTTCCAAAAGATTCTCTAATATGATTTGTCGTCAGAAATGTTAAATAGATATACATTCTGGTTTCAAGATTCTGTTCATTTAATTTACCAAAGGAAATTCTACTTTATAATTACTTGTTTCTGCTTGCGGTGTACAACTTGGCCAATTCCAGAGCGAGTTGCCAATTGCTAGATAGGAACGGTGCTGCTATAACACTTTTACGCTTTAACACAGTTACTATATACATTAGTATTTATAACTTTAATTTTGTTTATGAATATATATTTAAAAGGTAACATTAAAAATGCTTGCACTAATTCAAGAGGGGTTATAAGGTACCTAAAAGTATATTTGACCGATTTGGCTCATCAACATTGTATAGTATAAAATAAGAAAAGGACATTTCAAAAGGAAAAGGAATTTTAAGGATTGTTTGTACGATAATACGGCAGGTTATTATGTTTTAAATTATCCATGGTTTCAGGGAAAGATTGTGTATTTGAATGAAAATAAAACCAATAATATCAAATGAGATAATGCTTTTCCTTAATTTTTGCTAGCATATTCCATAACAGTATTTGAGTTAAAATATGTGAACTTGTTGTTATTTGTTGATAATTTTAATCCAATATAATACAATTTAACTAAATAGTCAATACTGAAGAACTAAATGTTGTACCTTAAATAGTTCTGTAACCATCCCGTAAGAAACCTATAACATTGGTTCATGGATTAGCCTCAGTTATCGATGTACTGTATTATTACGATTGCAATATCAATATCAGATGCAAATACACACGATAAGTATCCCAGTGAACCCATCGCCCCTCAAGAACTCATCCAAAATCTCATGATAACCTCTCTAATGTCTACGGTTACTACGGCCATCAGATTTTGTATGAATATTTCTCGAATAACATTACTAAAACCGTTTACGTTCATGAGATTTTACCTTTTACCTTTATTTTATTATTGGAATAATGATTTTCTGTTAATACCGTTGTTATACATTTTTATAAATCTGTGTATTAAAAATTTTCGTCAACAAACTAAAATAAATTATAATTCTAAGATATGCTTTAATTTTGCATTAGATTTCTTCTTGTGACTAGACTTATTAAATCCTATTGTTGTTTTTTCTGTGCTTCACAAATGAGAAAGAATACTTGGGAGAATAGTATCGGTCAGTAAATCTACTGTTAATTTTAACAGTTACACACTTACCATGCAAATTATACAGGCAAATATCAATAGTACATATTGTTCATTTTAATGAAAATCTCTTGTGTTTTTGTTTACAAATGTGTGGCAGAATTTTAACATTCATAGTGAGGATTAAAAGATTAACTCAGGGGAAAAGAGAACAAACTATAAACAAAAATAAAACTAGAAATGGAATTTTAGATAATAAATATAATTATATACACCCCTTTAATCGAGGCTCCTGTCCAAAGTTGGAGGGGCTATCAAAAGACATATATTTTTTAGGGTATGTTTCACATCAAGAATTTTCATTCAAGGGTGAGGTTGATAGGTGTGCGGCTCACGGGTTTTTCGATGGATCCTCATCAGCTTGATATATAGATACTTCGACTAAAACTTAACCTAATTGTCGGATATTTTATATGATCTTGCAAAAAATATTGGTTTTAATTAGCTGTGTGATAACTCTTTTTCTAATGCATAATTTGTGTATTAAAAAATATAATTAAATAATAATCAAAATGAAAAAGGAGTATAAAAAATAAACAAAGGGCAAATAAAGTTGGCGTAAAAGATTAAATGTAGATTAGGAGACGAGCAATACAAGGATAAGTTATTCTAAGATAATTTATTTCACGTAAGAATATGGAAGCAAAATAAGTAGCTTTAGAACATTAAATAATATCTAAGTATTTTCTCATACAAAACTGATCTGGCATACCTACTTTTAATGTTTAACAAATGGAATAACACATTTAAGCTAATGACATTTTTTGAGCACGTAACATTAGAAAATGTTTCAAATGTAATGTTGTATATAAATAGTATATCTATATAGGATACAATTTTAGATATGACAACATATTTAAATTTATTTAAATCCAAACATCCATCTGATAAAAACCAGCATATAATACATATAATGCTAGTCAGTGAAAACTTACAAAGAAAATACCAACTCTTCGTATAAAAATATCGCTAGTATGTTATCTCAGGCTGGCTGAAAGTTGCTTTGCCAACTTCCGCAGTCATTTCCTTTCCATATCAGATACGAATTTCCGTGACGTCATCATCCGTTACCAATATAAACCTTATAAAAAACATCACACAAATAATAACGTTTATCAATTAAAGTTATTAATCACACGGTGAGCTGAATTTTCAGATTTTTTTTACCTTTGACGTCTAATTTAATAAAGCAAAAATTTAATTTTTTTGTATTAATTTATATACTGTTTTGTATTCAATAGATGTATTATAAGAAGTCATTGTTGAATTGTATGCAGTTTAAAAGGAGCTGATCAATAAAACCAGTTTATGGCTTTTGTTAGGCTACTTATAATGACAAGATTATTACTTTGTTGTTGTATGACAACATTATTATTTTACATTAAAGTTATAAAATATAATATTGGGTAGAAATAAAAAATATATGTACTCAAAATAGAAGCTGAAGATTTATAGAGTCATTTTTATTTCAAACCTAGGCTGATATATAGTTTAATCGATCATAGTTTCTCTCAATAAATATTTTCTTAAGGGAAAATAATTACTGGGACGTATAGTCTATATACAATCAATATGACCCATTAGTTCAAGAACTCCTAACAGCAAGTGGAGCTCTGGTAGAACAGCATAATTAATATATCAATTTATTAAATTAATATATACAGGGTGGTAAAAAAGTCCCAGGACAGTTAAATATTTTAAAAAATAATGTAGATAGAGCTACAAACTTGGTACAAACTTACAGGGCATAAAACTCTATTTTAACACGTATTTATTGATCCAATAACTCTTCAGGGGGACGGCCCACAAGGAGTCGGAAGAAAATCTTAAAGGAAGCATAGGTAAATATGCACATCAAATTAAAGGTATTTTTTTAGAAGAATACAATGCCACAAACCGCACTTCAAAAGGTTGATCCTGCGCAAAATGGTAGATGTTCAAAGATTTCTTGAATCCGCCATTTTGAATCTTTGAACGACTGCCATTTTTTACTCAGTCATTCTTTTGAGCTTGAATTTACGGCATCGTAATCTACTAGTGAAGACCTTTAATTTGATGTGCATATCGACCTATGCTTACGGTAACAATTTTTCTTCCGATTCCTAGGGCTGTGCCCCCTGAGGAGTAAGCGTATAATAGCAATGTAAATTAAATAAATCTTTAAACAACTGTCATTTTGCGCAGGATCAACCTTTTGAAGTGCGGTTTGTGGCATTGTATTCTACTAAAGAAGACCTTTAATTTGATGTGCATATTGACCTATGAATCCATTTAAGATTTTCTTCCGACTCCTTGTGGGCCGTCCCCCTGAAGAGTTATTGGATCACTGAATATATGTTAAAATAGAGTTTTATGTCCTGTAACTTTTTACCAAGTATTGTAGCTCTATCTGCATTATTTTTTAAAATATTTAACTGTCCTGGGACTTTTTTACCACCCTGTATAAATTATTATATTAATATATCGTTATGCAAAGTTTGTATCTTGGAAGAAATTTGACATCTTATTGTCTAGTGGAGATTGTAGCCGTTTTTCTTTTCTTTATAAAGATTAATTTTAGTGAAAAACATATCCTTTTATTCCTAATTACTTTACCCCTTATCAGAATTTTGACCATTTATAGTGTTGGTCAAAGCAATCCTAGTCCAGATACTATAATCATAGTCTTTGACCTGACCTCAATAATGTAGGGCTGTTCAAGTTAACAATGGCAGAACTAATTATAATTACGATGTCTGGCAACAATATGTGCTGTGACGTCACCCTGTCCCGTGTGAGACAATCTGTAAACACATAAAATAACTAACACACATCCATAGTAACATCATAAAACTTTATTTTTGAATCATATTTAATTTGTTAATAAGGTGTTTGTTAAATTCCGACAGTTTCAATTCCAGCAAACATTTTTATGTGTGACAAAATGATCCCATGACACCTGAGGACTATCCATTTTAAATTGGAAATTTACATTATTATGATTGTACTAATGTTTTACATAGTTGAAAACAGCATAAAAGACAACTTTAATTTTTGAATAAATAATATGTTTTTCTAATAATAAAATAAGACTGAGACTGGCAATACTTATTTCATGTAAAATCTTAAATTTTAAATTTCTGAACCCCTGAGATATATAATGGTTGTTTTTTTTCTGTGGGATTGGAACTAGTGAACCTGGTTTTGGTAACCTGTATTTAAAAAATACATTTGGTTTATCGTTGTTAGATACCAACGGGTTGTATGAAATCAATAGTGAACACCTTACGTGATTCCCTATATATGACAAATGTTATTTCGTTGCGGATTCTAACAAAGAATAATGATGTAAATCATTATACAATCAGATTTTGTATTTGTAATGGCATTGATTATCTATATTAAAAATTCTTGATAAACTTTCTACATAAGAGACGAAAACAAATATATGTTTAAGAAAGATTATCGGTAATTTAAAAAAGTGTATTTTACATGCCTAGCGAGAAAAACCATCTTAAAATATTGATTATATTTAATAAAGTCAAAATAAACAGCAAGTGGATTTGTGAACTTCTGAGTTGCTATTTTCGACTGAAACTTGCCAAGGTAAACACCACCAGGAACCGGTGTGTATTCTACACTTACACACACACACACACACACATTTATATATGTATTTATACATATATAAATTCGAACGAATGGTGTTTTGGTCACTGGGAACCTCAAAATGAAAAAAGATGGTCTCGGACACAGATCTTGTTACCATTAGAAATACGGTAATCACTGATTCCCTATACTGTAATTCATGAACGGAAGAATTGTTAAGTCAAAAATTCGACCCAAATTTTGGCACGTGATTCATTCATCTGCGATGAAATATATTCATTTTGATGGAGTATGACATTTTTAACGTTGCTGACTATTAGTTTCTAACCAAGTACAAAACAGCATTGATATCAAGTAAGAAAACTAATTGCAAACACATGCGCGTCATTAAATGGTATGGCGCACAACCATACATTTGTAGTATACAACACTTTAGAATCAATAATATTGATTTGTCATAAGCCACTAGATAATAAAGTGTATTGGTAGTTGTCATTAACGAGCAAAACGTACTACAATGTTAAACAATTACAACATAGATACATTAACACAGTTACCTGTACAGTTTATAATGGACAAAATTTACTGTTCACTGTTTTATGAACAGTTTATTTTTTTTATATTCAAAATGTAACCGTTTAATACCTTTGTCAGTTTCCTGGTAATATGGTGTTAAATATCTCTTGTTTGAAGGAATACACCAACATAAAAAACAACACTAGTAAATACCTGTAATGTGATGTGCATACGACCTATGCTAACGTTTATGATTTTCTTTCCACTTCTAGTGTGCAGTATAAATCAGCAATGCAAGTTCAAGGAATCTTTGAACATCTGTCATTTGTTTACTATATTTTCCGTTTGAGTTCGGGTTTGTGGCATTGTATTTTACAGTATAATAAAATATTGGAAAATTATACAAAACGAATAATATAATATGGTACACTCCAAGAACCTACCTAAAAATACTATACTAGTATACCTGAAAATACTGTATAATCATGTGCATAAAAGACAAGGACTGAAATAATAAGCATAATTAATTCATGAAATGCATATTTTAATGTCTTATGATTTCACAGTCAAGGGCACTAACAATTCATCTGATTGTTTTTACGTATATGAAGGATGTAAGATTCACTCATGATGAATTTCCAGTCAACAACCAACTTAAACCCTGAGCCGCTTTGTAAATCACGAAGGGTGGCCCCGCAATTGCCCCTGCTGAAGCCCATACCGGAGAGGTCACCACAAGTCCCCCTAGAACACCCAACGCAACCTTCGTCTCTGGCTCCAGTTTCCCTTCAACAACCCTCCCGTAAGAAGCTACCTCTACCCCTTTTTCTTCTGAAACCAAAAATACAAAATAATTATTTGATTGCATCAATAATTTTGCTACTGATTATTTATAACCATACAACTTATCTTGTTGTATAAGTTCTTTTAAGGATATTTCTGTCTTGGTGCTACCTAAGTTGTTAATTCCACACGACGTAAGCCCTCAAACTTTTACTTTTTTCGCATTTGGATAGTATATGTAGAAAGTATTGTTTTCGACGAAAAATTTTAGTTTGAGTTTTGGATGTAAATACACGTTTTGGGTAGCCCAGAACAGAATATTTTGTTTTCGAAGTGATTTGTGTGTGCGTGTGCGTGTGTGTGTGGGTGTGTGTAAGTGTGTGTGTGAGTGAGTGAGTCACAGAGAGGGATATTTCGGTGTTGTAACACTTCAGCCCAGTAACATTTTGGCCAAACTAACAGTAACACTTCATCCCACTCGCTTTTACAGTTGATTAAATAAGTTAATGTAATCAGATTTCGTCCAGACGAAAAATTGAAAAGGGTTGAGGAACGCAGTTCAGCTAGTAAGGGGACCATGTCCTGTATACTTTGCAACCACCCTATGAGGGAACGCCGTCCAACCGTTATCCTTTTGGAATCGGTGGAATCTCGCCCCCACCATCCTCTTTGATTACGACGGAAGACCTAACCTAAGCAAATCCAACCCAATGTCTTTTTTACTTTTTAAGTGCTTCTAGTTTTTCACTATCCTCCTATAGTGTTAGCAAAACAGGAGTGCCAATGGAGACCTGTGGTGGTGCGTGCGTTTGAAGGGACTTGACCTGGTCTCCATCGGCACTCTCCTTTTACTAACACTGTAAATAGTTATTAAAGACCTGTCAAATACTTTTTGGGACGAACTGTTATTAGTGAGCAGGTAGAGAGTTGGACCGCAAGCAACATCTTAGGAGTTCGGGCCGAAATGTTACTGGACGTAAGTGTTACTTGGGTCGAGGTGTTACGACGTGGATCTTTCTACCTCCGTTTCATTTCTTGGACTGGGGAGTGTTGGCATTTTTGGGCCCTTCAGTTGGTGCCCGGGCAATTGCGGACATAGAACATTGCGGACACATCATTAAAGCAGGCAACGGTGAACCCAAGGGATTGTATAATCTTCATTATTATGAGATGTTCAATAAATTTATATTAACATATTTTAATATTTTGTAGTTTTATTGTAATTTCGTCAATGCTTTTGATTGGGGCTGTAGAATCGTGAGAGAATCATTAAAAGTTATCGTTAGAGTCGGATTTCCTTTAGGCGTTTGGGCAAGGATTGATGTTATTCACCAAAAGAGCCTGATGATCCTGCGCTATTCTAACGGTAGCGGGGATTGATAGTCTTAAGGGAAATTATTTGCTACAATATTTTCCCAGCATTGCCTCCAGAATTGATTTATGACCAAATAAATAGGTTTACGTACCTTACGTCGTAAATCCTTTATTAGCCCGAGACTACAAAAGTGAGCGGTGACTACTTTAATACCACCGACGAATGTCACGACTCATTTTCAGTGTTTAAGTCTTGTATAGTAAGTGTTTTGCCATGTAACTGTTCGACGTTCCCCCAGTGATCTCTGTAGATCACGCACTTCTTCTTTATCCTTCCGGGAAATTGTCATAATTTCAGTGGTGTGCACACGATCAGCTTTGTATCGCTTTACATCCAAGTTATTTTCTAAAATTATGTTTTGTTACGGACGTTTTCTTCACCTGAGTGATAGATTTTTATCGATAGAATAAGTTAACGTTGCCGAGACTATCTCATGGGGCCCCGGAGGAGAGTCATCCGGCTTCCTTGAGCGTCGGCGGAGAGACTTACCATCCTGGCCTATTTTGGACTCTGGCCCATCTCCGCCCGGCTTCATGGATCCTCCGGTGTCGTCTGCCTGACCCGCCAAATCGTACTACCGCAAGTTGTTGTGCATGTGTTGATTGATTTTTATTTATTGTTGCCACCATGGACTGAGATACTTTATTTTCATCCATCCTGGTTGTTATTTATATAGATATTTATTTCATCGTTACTAAAATGGATCTTTAAGTTTATTATTTGTTATTTTGTTTCAAAAATGTATTCACTAGCCTATTTATTAATTATTAGATTTATTTATTCTACAATGGGGGCCCTTAAAATGTAAATTTTTGACAACTCCTATACCTTCCGCAAAGATTCGGGGCGGCTGAGGGATTAGGACGGTCGGGTGGTGTCCCAGCCCCTAAATTAGCCCTCGCTCCACTGCTCTGGGTTTTGACCACGAGTCACCCACTACGCTCAATGCATAGTTGGAAGAATTTTTGTATATCACCATAGTTTTGTAACCTGCGTCAAATAAGAAGAACGTTGAGCCCAAACACGAAATAATTGCGACGATATTAAGTATACATTTGGTTTTAAAATAATAGACAGTTTTCGTGTCGTGGTATGCTTAATATCATCGCAATTATTTCGTGTTTTGGCTTAATGTTCTTGTTGTTTGATGCAGGTTACAAAAATGACGTTATTCAATACACATTACGATGATATACAAACATTTTACAAACTATGCATTGAGCCCACTGGCTGACTCATTGTCAAACCCCGAGTGAATCGAACAGCCGAGTGAGGGCTAATTTAGGGACTGGGACACCACCCGACCGTCCTAATCCTTCAGCCGCCACGAATCTTTGCGGAAGGATTAAATTAATGATTAAAATGTAAATCTATTGTTAACTGTAATTAGTTGTTTTACTTAGCAGGAATTGTAAATTATTAGCTTTGAATTGAAATCTATTTTTGATAACTAAAGAAATGGCTGTGAGTAAGTAGGATGGATGAGGACTATAAATTTTAGAATTTCTGAAAAATCTTATTCACATGTATTATGGTCGATTGTTTGGTTTGTTGTTATTAATTGTTCATTACAACTCGCTTCTCTCAAATGGCACGTTGTTCTTAAACCTTCCTCCACGGTTTTTCCTGTTTGGTAAATTTTATGAGCCGCTCCTCGTCCAAGTCGTTTGCCTGGTTGCAAGTGTGAGGGCGTGGTTCAAAATAATTGATAACGAAAGGTACGTACACATATTTATTTTCTTTTAAAATATTTTGTTAAAGTATATTTATGTCTACAATGGTTTAGTTACTTACCAATTGGTCGATAGCGAGTACGTGTCTCGTCATTCCTGAGTGGAAGGCCATTCGGTGCACCTTTGGCTTCGTAGAAACCCTGGAAGATTAGAAAGTTTCTAGTATACAAAATATCTAAGAATCAGTTCTCTACGACTGTAGTAGTCATATAAATACTATACACTAATATATGTAACTGACTCACGGGCGATACAAATGTTTGAGCACTTCTAGAGGTGCTAGATAGATAAATAAGTCCTGAAGGAGCCAATCAAATAAAACTGTATAACTGCACGACAACTTATTACGCAATATAAATTTTATGTTTCCGACTATGTAAATATTTTTTCCTACAGTCACCTAACAATGTAAATGTTCTCTCACTGATTTGAGAAAGCAAAGTGGCCAATTCGCTCATCAGTGAGACAATGTTAACATTGTCTCACTTTAATTACTTTGTCTCACTCCAGATTTGCAACGTAAAGACACGAAATAGTGAGCGCGTAACATGCAGGCAACGTCGTATGCGCGCGAAATACGTTGGCAGCACTGGCTGTAAATCAGCTGGTCAGCTGTTGTACTGTTGTATTTGTCACTTCACATTAAATGTTATATTAAAAGTTCACTTCTGTTTAAAAATAGGTTATGTTTCTTCACCAATTTATTTGTTTTATGGTAACAGTAGGAAAATTATAATGTACAACTCGAGTTCAAAGTACAATTGCTTCACTCGAGAAACCATTCCTCACTCGCCTACGGCTCGTGAGTAAAAGGGTTTCTCTCGAGTGAGTCAATTGCTCACTTTTCTCACTAGTTGCACAAATAACTATATTTTGACAGATTCAGTAAATTTTGAAGGTCTTTGCAGCTGTTTCATAAAAAAGTAGTGTAAAATTATTCATATGGTCGTAATGTAAACAAATCTGGGGGAGAAACTTTAAAGACCACTGGGGCAGAGCCCCAAGAAAATTTACTTCGTTTCTCTTTTGATGGCTCATCTACAGACCAAGACCTTTCTTAAAACGCCCCTACCAAGTTTCTACGCCCAGCCGTTCTCTCAAATTAGCTGTGACAAAACCCCTGTTTTTCCTCCATAAGAATAATATGGGATGGGAATTTTAAAGGCCACTGAGGCAAAGCCCCAAGGGAATTTACCTCGTTTCTCTTTTGACGACTCATCTACTGACCAAGACCTTTCTTTAGACACCTCTAACGAGTTTTTTTTTTACGCCCAGCCTAATAAGAACAATATAACAAGAACAAAATAAGAGAAAAAATGTCTTATGAGGAATAAGGTCAAACGTGGCTTACTGAACTTTGGTATGCTAATCTGAACTGTTTAAAAACATACTAGGTATAAACTTTAAATTTTCCAAGGATGTAGTAAGCAGTTAAATAAGGCACTACCACCCAAGGGGGCAGAGCCCCCGGCCATTCAAAGGTGAGTTGAATATAAGTTCTATACCCTCTAATAGAGGTGCATCACGTGTGCAATTTTATACCATTTTTTCATTATTTAAGTAGTTTTTTTTATATATTTTATCCATGGGTGGTTTCTCTCTCACTCTTAAGTTCAAGCATCCCTGATGGTTATGATATGACATCAGTAAAATTGCTAGAGAAAACAACTAAAAAAAACACTATTTTGCAATTTACCCTATTTATTTAGTTTGCATGTCCATTAAGGTGCCTTTATAAAAAAAATCAATATTCATTTTAGAATTACTGGGAAAGTGATGTCCTTGCGTTTGTTGATGATGTGGTGGTTTTTGTAGAGTTAAGTAACCCTAAAAATGATCCTGATAAAAGGAGCTAACAATTTCGGACACAAATCAATCGAAATCAAACAAAATACACGTTGGAAGATAAGAATGAATAAAATAGATTAAAGAACCTTAAAGTGGAGGTATTTGAGTTATACGTTGAAATATACGTTGGAAGATAAGAATGAATAAAATAGATTAAAGAACCTTAAAGTGGAGGTATTGGAGTTTTACCTTGTTGATGAGTTAAACTAGCTTGGTTAGTAATCATAAACACTGCAGTAAAGAAAAAAAATTGAATCAAAAGTTAAATAACTTTGGCTTTATAACCTAATTTGCTAATCTAGTCAAAACTACAATATTAATGCTAAAATAAACAATACAGTTCAATAATTCACCCCGTACAACTGTATCGATCATAAATGAGAGCATTAATAAATAATCAATTGTTGTGAAAATAATCAAGGGGCGCGAATGAGAGCAAATAAAAATATGTATATATATATTTTACATACATACACGGAATTTTTAGCTCAGATTAAGACTAAAAGGCTGAGATGGGAAGCAGTATACTGCTTGGCACTCCAAGGCTGAGATGAGAACTTAAGAGCTAAATGATATTGAATCACTTGAACAACATCTGAGGTAAGTAGCCGAGGATAGGGAAGAATGAAGGGTTACCGTTGGCGAGACTAAAGATCTGCTTAGGTTGCATCTGATGTTAGGTAAGGTAACCTATAATTTATCCAAATCCGTATACAAATTTAAACTACCGTACAAGATTATGAAGTGTCTTAAAAATATAGCAATTCAGTACACATATATCACTGACATAAGAAAATTGATGGTTAAGTAGCAATGATTTCAAATTTATCCCATGTTATTTCATGAACTGTGAATGTTTTTTTCCAATTTTAATTATACTACAATACAATTTTTTTTATAACTATAGTAAACTTAAATCTATGGCTGTATATTTACCAAGATCAAAATGAAAGAAGAAACTAGAACCAAACGAATCATTTGTGGTTGGTGGCTCCAAGACTTGTAGAGAACTGTTTTAAAAGCTGAACGTTTTCGCGCACAACAATTTGCGCACACAGATATGTAACGTTCCTATTGGTTGTTCGAGGCAATCAATCAATCGAACAGGCATGTTAATTGCTGTTCTGTCATTTGCAAGCAACATGGCTGTTTAAACTGTCTATCTACTTTTAGGCTCACAAAAAAATAAATTTTAAAATAAAGATGTGAAAAAATTAGTTTATTTCACTATAATTTTACTAATAAAGTTACAAACATTATATAAAAATACGTCTATATAACACTCTTGAAACATGTAAGTGTAGATAATAGGCCACCCATGTTTCACGAGTAATATTAAACGTTTTTTAATTAATTTTTATAAATTTTACTTACGATCGATTTTTAAACTAGCCTTCTAAATTCAGTTCTCAGAATAGAAAAGATTTACTTTACACTATTGTGTACTTACTTTACAATATTGTTTTGTTACTTTACAGTACAAGTTTGGGCCAATGAGGTTCAAGAATTGAAAGAGAGAAAGAAAATTGTAATACTTCGAGAACGTCAATTGTTTAGCTGGTAGGACCAATTTGATTGGTTCAAACAATGAGTGAGTGCTTAGTCGTTGAATCAAAATCAGTCACAATGTGAGGTTATAAACGAAACGAAAACATAAGCTCTCTTGTGAGTTATGAGTAGTGATTTTTAGTAATTAAGAAACGGTCGTAGGTAAAGTAGTGTACACAACTCGCATAATTGAGTGGGGCGAACGAAGTGGGCTAAACACTACTACACTCGTGCTTTTGTTTTCCACATACGCCTCCTGAATGGCTAAAGTGATCCGGATGATCTTTTTCACGTTCAAATTAACCAATTATGGATAGGTATAGATCTGAAATGGTACAAATCGAACTTAAGGGCTTTTCTCTACGTGAATTTAAATGTTTAGAAATTTAACATGCACCTTAATTGTTTTTGGTCGCCATGACATTATTGTGAGATAACAATAAAATGGTAAACAAAAGAGATATGTTAGTCAACGAATCATCTAAGCTACCACATTACAAACATATAACAAAGGGGAAGAACAATAGGATTATTTAATATCGTTGAGTGTTTACTACAAAATGAATAACTGATGATGGTCACCGGAATTAGGCTAATAAACTATTAACTTTAGATACTCCAAATAGCCATTCCATTTATGTGAACCAAATATACTAAAGATACAGCAAGTAGACATCACATTGACGTAAACTAGAAGTACTATTGACTTTGGATACTGCAAATATCCATTCCCTTTATCTGAATCAAATGAACCATTGACTTTGGATAACGGCTAATAGACATTCCGAGTAAGTGAAACGGACGTACCATTAATAGCAAATAGGTATTTCATTTATGTAAACCGAATATACCATTGACTTGGAATACTGCAAGTAGAAATCGCATTGGAGTGAACAAAATGTAGCATTGACATCGGATACTGTTAGTAGACAAATTAATTATGAGAACCAAATGAACCATTGTCTTTGGATATACTGCAAGTAGACATTCCTTTTATGTGGACCAAATATACCAAATACTTTGGTGGCGACTTTGGATACTGTAAGTAGACATGCTAATTATATGAAGCAGATGTAATTGGCTTTGGAACAAACTGTAAGGAGGCATCTGGCTTAAGTTAACGTTGGATACTTCAAGTAGCCTATACATCCCTTTTACTAGATGTAGCATTGACTTTGGAAAGGTATTGGATCAATATGCTAGCTCCACTCAATATTGCAAGCAGACAATTACATCGTACACCTAGTTAGCCTCTACGACACTCGTAGACGTTTTAAAGGCACTCGCCAAGACTCTTTGTAGGGCCTACCTTTATGTCGTAAAGACAATACTTAGACGATTGCTGCGTAAACTACTATATACAAACCAGTGTTCCAGCTCTGACCACACATTGAAGAAGTAGAACTTAAGTCAGGTCTGCCTCAAAGAAGTATGGAGTAGGCCTAAGGGAGTATGGAAGTAAGAAGGTCATGGACCTATATTATATATTATACAAAAACCTTTACCAAATATATTTTAAATGCTAATACATACATGTATGCAGATGCTACTGCTATTGTGGTTGCCAAGAAAGACATTACAGAGGCTTAAAAATATATTCAGAGTGCGATAAATAACTTTGTTTGAATAGTGGCATGATAATGTTCTTATAATAAACGGCAGCAAATAAAAGGATATACATATTCATTCACCTGCTTTTCAGTGTTCCAAAGTAAATATTAAATAATATCGGTTGGACTTTTTACATAGCAACACTTACTCTTTAGTTGATTCGTGTAGTTGTAAAACTTTGGAAAATGTTAATAATTTTAAATATTTCGTAGAGTAAAGAAAAAACTTAAAGAAAAAACTTTTTTTTAAGACTCGGTTTAGGCATTTGGAAGCAAGTGTTGAAAACAACCGTACTGGCTACAGTTTCAATAAACATGTTATTTTCCAGAGATGCAATAATCCACACATTTTAAGTGACGCTAGGCCTACATTTTTACGCCATTTGTCAGTCAACGGTTGGCAGGTTAAACGGTATGACGTCTGCCAAGATTAATCAACGAATATTTGTTATCAACACCTGTGACATGAACGCAAATAAGTTTAACAGCAATACGTTCAACTAGAACGGTGATGTAAGTTAGTCCTTTATATACTATGAGTAAAGTTTTTGTACTTTACCATACCGTAAGTACTCCTTTGGTTGGGGACTGTTTATCTCACAATATTTTTAACGCGCCGGGGCCACCATCTTATCTCTTAATCGGCACCAAGAAACACATTTATACTTACGGCGTAACTGAGTTCTGCTTTAAAAATAAGTTCTCTATCAGTGCTATAAACATGAAAAATATGTTTTATTCACTATACGAGTACAAGCTTTGTAAAACTTTAACATGGGCTTATGAAATGCCATGTCACCATGATGGGTTTGCATAATCAATAAAAAATAATTGTACCGTATGTTCACATGGAGCAAAACAAAGACCAATCAGATCAACACCATGAGGCATATCCTATAGATCTCGAAAAAGGCTTAGACGATTTCTTTCTAATGTTGTAAATAATTTATATCTGGCCTAGGAACGTGTTTACTGCAGTTAGAACTACTACAGTCGCGGTCAAGTCTAGAGAATGAGTGAAGTCTAGCGGATGAACCTTTGGTAGAATCTAGTTTGAGTATGCCTAGGCCTAACTCTGGTGAGCGAAGGAAAGTAAGAAGGGGGAGCATGAGGGGTAGAAGTGATATTAAAACCAAACTCCAAACCTGTGATTGAATGTTCTACACCTCGACCACAACCACAATCTAACCAAGCTGTGCCTTTCACGCATGATATTTCTGTCATGAACACATCTAACAGCCAAGCTAAGCAACCTAAGCAATAGCACCTAAGTAAGTAAACCTATTCCTAATACGGAAAGGAGGAAGATTTCGATAGTATCAGATAGTCATGGCAAAGACTTAACAAGCTATTTGACTGTTTTGACACAGAATAAATTTAAATTCTAATTTTTTTCTCCGTGTGTACACCTAGTGCTAAACTAGTTGGTGTAGATGGACTTATCAAGCAGGTTAAGGGTATGTGTAGTGAAGACACGGTAGTAATTATAGACGGCAGTAACGAAATCTTCCAGGGAATGTCTTCGATTATCTCTAGTTAATTTAAGCAATTACTAAAATGCCTCAAGAAACTAGGGGTCCTAAGGTAATATTGATGAGACTGCCACCAAGACATGATGATTCGAGACTCAATTGGAAAATCAAGGAGTGCAATAAGGGACTGGATGAGGCTGACAACGTGACAAAAGACTTTAATTTCAACCTACTGGTAACGTTTATGGAAGGTTTTTTTACTAAACATAGGCAACACCTAAACAATTTAGGTAAATTATTATTGAGTAAGAATATATTTTCATGTGTGTAATAAAACTAGATAATAAGATTAACACAACTTCAAATAATCTGTCTTTTTTTAGAGAGAACGTCGTTACTCAGGGATTTTCATTGCCCGATAGGCCCACAGAAAAAAAAAACTATATCTAAAAATATCGGAAATAATATTTCAAATACATCAATACCCGGTATCATTGTTGCAAGTAAATCTGCAAAGTATTAGAAACAAACTGTTGGACCTTGAGCTTTTCTGTGGTGATCACAATATAGATGTAGTGTGCATTTCTGAGCACTGGCTACCCGTAGGAGAAATAGATTTTTACGCCCCTTGTGGATTTGTACCTGCAAGTTCTTTCTGTAAGAGAGTAATTAGAAATGGTGGAACTAGTATTTTTACTAAAAAATGAATTAATTTTAAGTAATTGATATAGATGTTTTTTGTAAATAAGTAGATTGTGAATTTAGTTGTGTGAGAATAGTTGAACGGAATTGTATAGTGATAAGATCGTATAGGTCCTCATTGGGTAACGTAGAAACATTCCTAGAAAACTTTGAATTTATTGGTTCTGACAAAATTCAATAGTTTGAGAGTTTTCTTAACCTTCTGAATGTCTTTACGTTTAACATGTCCTTTTAATATACCAACACACATGAATTATTGCATTATTAATATTCTTATCAATTTCACAAATGAGATGTACAAGGTTTGCTCAAATGAAGGTAATTTTTCTATTCATATTGTTCAAATTATCAATATAAAGTCAAACAAAAACACAAATATTGATAAAACTGCTAGGAATATCAATCCTGTCACTAAAGTATTCTTCCGGAAACAATCTGAGGAAAATATGAATCTTTTAAAGAGCAATTGCGCATTTACGAGGACATTTTTTACAAATATGTTGCAGGTAGAATTAATTTTGAAACTTTAGTTGATAAATCTTTTAAGCAATATGTAACACTTTGGCACACTTGTTCTCCTTTGGTGCATAAGAAAAACAAAAATAACAGAAAGCCTGCAAAACAGTTCAACGGTATTCATCATGCATACTTGGTTAAGGAAAGAGAGTTGATATTGAGTTTGTTCAGTATCTATAAGAGCTATACAAGTTGTTCAGTATCTATAAGAGCTATACAAGTTGTAACTAAGACCTATTGCATAATGCCTATATAGCTTACATATCCTGTAAAATGAGTTATAGAAATGATTTAATATTGGCTAAAAGGCAATCCTGTGAGCAATGTATAGAGTCTGCTCTAAACAAATGCAAAGCAGCCTGGGAGAAAGTTAAGACATAGGATAGATATAAGGAGAGAGTTAAAAAAAACAGTATATAATTGTTGAAACACTGTACCAATCATTGTTTTGCAAAAACCACCAAAATCATTTTTCCGTTTATATATATAAATATATTATTTAAAACTACGTACCCTTTTTAAAAATCATTTTATTAAACAACGAATATCTTTGACAATTATGTTATCGTCATGTTGTTTTTATATCTCAAAATTGTCGAAACTAGTCGTTGTTCAATAGAATGATCTTTTAAAAGGGTACTTAGTTTTAAATAATATATTTTATATCAAAATATTAGCCCTAATCACTACGGTTTTCATATTATGTTATATATTGAATAAAATAATTATTAAAAGGGTACTTTGTTAACTATGTTTTTTATTTTTAATATATATATATATATTCAATATATATATATATATAACAATTACTTGCAATTCCCATAAATGTGGAGTGTTAACTGATTAACAAAAATCTAATTACAAGGTGGTGGAATTTTCCTGGCACTTAGAGTTAAGATATTTGTTTGTTTATTTATTCTTTTATTTATTTATTTTTGGCAGATCGGATGTTGTGGTCAGATAATATTAATGGTAAATGTTCAACACCGGGTGTTGCTTACCACTTGTGTATTGGGCCATGTATAGTTGATGCAGTCATAGATGTTATATGTTAGCTTGTAGATCCCGGTTAGTACGGGAGTTTTGGAACGTTCCCCATGTATTAAAATCCATAAGTGATTCTTTAATAGTGGGGACGGAAAACCTCAGTTGGGCTAAAAAAATGTCCGTTTTATGTTTAAATTTGAACTAATGTATAACTTATAGTTAACAATGCATATGTTTATATGTTCAATATATGAAAAACTATATTATACAATAAACACACGGATAAAAATTTGTAAATATAAATGACGAAAATGGTAGGGAATTTACCAAACTTACCCTCTTAACGCATAAAAACTCCAGCATCATGCTTCAGAACTCATACCGTAGATACGCATAATGTGAAATCAGCTAATTTAGCGTGCGGGAATAGTCAATCCCACTCAGGAGCGGAAACAAGTTAATTTTCTTACTATTTACAGGTGTCGGAATGCGATTATTTACATGCAGTGGTAGTAATAGTATATTACGTTACTAGTCCTGAAAATAAGTGTTTGCCGGACGAGTGTGGTCGTTCCCGTGCGAGACGAAGTTGAGTCCGGTAAACTCACTTTGGACGAGTGACGTACGATAGTTTACTCTATACTACTAAATCCGTTCAAATCTTTATATATTACCACCAACTAAAGGACAAAAAATCACTAGTCATGACCTCTAAGAGAGGTTATGTTTTTTTTTATAACCACTCATTGCCACCCAAATACGGTATAATCAGCTGATTGGTGTCCGGTAAAACTGATTACAGTGTAGTAGTACGCAATTAAACCCCATTTGATTAAGCTGGCGGTAAACAGCTGTTTTCTGGACTAAATCCTTGCATGGGAAGTTCGTCAAAACAGTGTAGTGTGGTGTAAAACTATTAACAAATTTAACATATTTAATGACGGTAGTATATTAATAACATTTTACATCTTACCAGATAACCTGAAAGCGAGTACGTTTTCCACGTGTAACAAGTAATAATAATGAATTATAAGGATTATTCAAACATGAATGCCTTGTAGTGATTTCATGCCGAAGTAGTCATGTTGTTCTGAATCACAAATATGGTCCGGAACACAGGGAATATTGTAGCTGATGTTTTATTCATCTGCTACTGATCTACCTCGGTGAGTGTTTTTTGTGTATGTTTGTTTATAAAGTGAAATAAATAAACACAACTAAAATTTAAAACAAATCTGCCAGCTATGAAGTTAAGTATCTTCAACCAAGCATTGTTTACACAATTGTTGATTCGATTTTTTCGGGCATCAATATTCTATAAGGTAGCTTTGTTCCCCATTATTAGTGGTTTATTTGGTTTTTTTTTATCCTAAAGCTTTTGTAAAATATAAATATGGGAATCATTCCCCAGTAAGTGACAGTGGGAACAAATAGTAATTTTATAACACCAGAAACTATATGTTTACCTAAAATAATGGTCCACATTTTTTTACTGCGAAAACAAAAAGTAAATAGTCTACGATCGTTTGCATTTTTATATTGTTTTTATTATTGTCTGCTATTACCATTCTCATTACTGCAACGTGTAACCAAACACTTAGAGAAAGAGATGAAAACTAAGGCAGTCCATTAAATTGTAATGGAAAGAGTAAACACTCTAAAGCCACTGTCACACAGAGCTGGTTTTCTCGCCGCTAGTAACTAGCAGCAAGAAACAGCAGAAAACCAGCATCGTGTGACTGATTCTCCAGCTGTTAGAAACACTCGCATGAGCTGGTATCTCCAGCCACTGGAGGTTTTAAACAGTTTAATATTACAAGCGCTTGAAGAGTCACTTGCAGGTCTTGTGACCACCCAGCTGTAGTCTGACAGTATCGTGCTAGTTATCCGCTTAAGAAAATTGAATTTAAATTAATTGAACACATTTAAACTAATCAAGAATAAATTTTAACTTTCATGTTTAGAAATTTGTTCACGCATTGTCATATTTTTCTCGTTGTTACGATTGCTACATCTCACATATATTAATTAAATGAATGTGATTTTTTTTTTGATGAAAGATAAAATCCTTTTCTTATACGCCTACCACAAAACCTATTCGATTTTAATTAGTTAATTTACATTACTGTAGTAGATACAATAGTAGTGTTTTTATATAATAATATTTAATTTTTCGTGGCACTTTTTACTTCTATGATGGCTGATCATTGACAAAACATCACTTATAATACCAACACTATTTTTGTTACCTACGGAGTGTGTAGTTACATCCAATTACATCCCCAGACTTGTAAGTTGTAGCGCTAGTTCTCCAGCTTCGTTTGACAGGACTTCAAGCGCGCTGGAGAACTAGCAACTAAAGCTGCTGAATCTCGCAGCGAGAACTAGCTGCTGGAACCAGCTCCGTGTGACGGGGGCTTTAGGCATATACAAATGCAATTGAGCGTTGATTATTGTAAACTAGTTAACTTCTGTATCAGTTCTTATCCAGGCAAATTAGAAATCATTTTTACAACTCGCATATTGAAAATGTTTAAGACTCATCATTCATTGGCAATCCCAACTATTACCAAGATTAAAAAGTTAGCAGAATAACCAATTAAACAAATACCGCCATTAGTTATTTTGTATAATCAGTGAGAAGGAAACATACCACAAACAGTAAAGATAACATTAGAATAGTAAGTTTAAATCATTGACTTATTTAATTATTACTCAACAATATATAATATGGCATTTAATCTAGATGTAATAAAGATTTTGAAGTTGGCTTTACTACTTCAATGTGCTTTTCACCAAACAATATTAACACCAATTATTTAGTGAATAATTCTGCGTAAAAAAAACTGTATCTCTTTCTCATTTTTGTTAATATAAGTACTTTACTAACTGCATTAGTATAGTAAGTAATAATAGTAAAATATAACTATTATATGATAATTTGTTACTGTGTGGAATTATTTCATATGGGCCTACACATTTCGGAATTATTCTTACTTATTCATAAGAACTATTGTAATATTGTAGTCTTCTTTAAAGCATAAAATACTTTCCACATCCTGGTTCAGAAAAAAATACGTAAATGCATCTTTTAAGAAAATGTAATGCAGTTGCTGTGTCAACTAGTAAAGATTAATAAGCTGTTAACTAATAAGAACTTAAAAGCGATTGAGCATTAAATAAGCTGATAACATGCTGAATATTTTATACGTGATATATGGGAATAATGCCAATTGTGGTCCAGACTTCCACAATTGACATTCTGGACAAGCTTATAAAACATTCGTTTTCGAAACTTTGTGAGGTATCTTATCAAATTACGAATTATTGAAATTTCAACAAATTTGTGCTATATTTAGAAATAATAATACCTCTGCCATAGCATTATAAAAACCTCTTTTTATGTTGCATTGAAAACCACCTAATATTCTATTATAATAGTATTTAACTGTTCATTTAATTGGAAATCACATATTTTACAAAATTGAGCATAACATTTACTGAGATCGATTATTATCAGGATTTAAAAGTATAGAAATAAAAAAAAACTGTAATTAAATTGTATTACAACAAAAGACTTTGTAATGTCTCGTTTGATGAAGGACTTAATGAAGTCACGCATCACTGGTCAAAGTAACAAGTTTGATTAATTTGTGGACATTGGCTCAAACATTTCCTATTTTAGAAACGAACTTGTATTGTTTATATTTTATAAGTAGTTTTTAATAACTCGACTTCAGTCTATTCTGCGTGTAATTCTTGAACGTGGTTTTAACTTTCTCCTATTCTCCTATTTACACATACACTACTACTGATCCACGATGAGCATTTGGTTATAAGTCACCTTATTTATTTCATTTAATAATTTATCGATATATTAGAGACTAGGATTAGTGTGATAGGTTTTGGAACTCAAATATATTTTTATGTATGTATATTAAAAGAAAAATCTATTACCATTTGGTAGTTTCTTAGTTATTTTACAGTTGGTTGATAATACAATGTCTAACCAATAAAAACTCTCTTTGTACTCTTTCATTTGCACACAATCCTAAGCAAATGGTATAAATATTCCTGACGGATAGAGCTGTAGCTTTTTTCATAAGTAATGTATAAAATCTGACTTATCGAAGCATTACATAAGTTGTTGCAATAAGTTATTCGTAAAATGATAACATTAGTGAAAAATTTATAAACAGCGATGTACATATCTGCATAAAGTGTAAATTTTATAGGCGTATTTAAATATTTTAAAGTAATTAAATATTATAGCTACCATATGTTATAGGCTCAAAGTATAGCCGAATTTCAACTGCATCTTGTCAATAGAAACTACGTGATGCCTTTAAACATGTACAGTATTATGAATAGAAATATAATAGATTTTTAATACAATGTTTGACTCATGTCCATGACATCTTTAAATTCAAACGTTAACCTTCTTTGTGATGTTGTAAAAATATATCGGTTCATCGTAACCTATTATTCTTTCGCAATTTTCTCTTTATTTTTATTGTAAGTACTATCCGTGACATTTTACTAGTTATATTCTCAGCCATTACATTAAAAATGTAGTTTTTCTTATTGTGTATTTAGCTCCATCTGAATTTGATTGGCTGCACTTAAACTTCATCACACATGCAATTAGTTCAATCATAAAACTCAAAATTATATCAAAATATCAAGGAAAATTAAATATCACTGAACACGACGGATAAATCGGAATCAATTCTGGTTTTGCATCTTGGCCGTCTTCCAAAATTACTTAACGTAAAAAATATGTTTTGCAACTTCCTCTTTTCGCAAAAAGTCTTACACAATATTGTGAGAGCACTACAGCTGTTTGATAACGTAAACATAGTTAGTTGGCATCAACTTTAAAACCTAGTTGTAGAACAAAGTAAGTAAATTTTATTCGTTATCCAATTAATTGTTTGGTAATTTATAAATATATATATTTAAATAATTAATTGGATGGTAGGGAATAATGAACAATTTATTTACAATGATTAAAGTTTTTTTATATAACATAATCTCGACAAAATAACTCTAAAAATGTCCATACTTTATCAAATGAAAA
The DNA here is from genome assembly GCF_028750875.1 of Macrosteles quadrilineatus. Lineage (NCBI taxonomy): Eukaryota > Metazoa > Arthropoda > Insecta > Hemiptera > Cicadellidae > Macrosteles > Macrosteles quadrilineatus. Next base: position 39,925,114 of record NW_026542599.1, read on the forward strand.
ATTATGAAACGTAGATATTACCCTAGCAGTTCTATATTTATTCTCATTCAAAAAACGAATCCTCAAAATACGTTCTTATATCAACATTATGATATATTTTATTTAACAATACTAATATCTTTTCTATGTCATAAATTAAAAGAAAAATTTTATAATATGGAATTAGCTCTTTCGTATTGACTTTTTAAATATCCTTCAGGTAGTTTTGTTGCAATACCACGTATTAATCTTTCCTTTGAATGTTCCATATGAAAAAGCGTGTGTATGGATTAAAAAAAAAAGAATAGTAACAATAATCATCAATTTAACCTAACTGCTTATTGCATTTGATTTATAAGTGGTGTAAAAATGTGGAAGGTCAGCTTCATCAAGCGAAGATCTTATACTTCGACTTTTGTGCATTTATGCAAACTCCTCGTAGACAACTAAGCGATCGTTCTGAAATGCTGCATGGTGAAAAAGACTATATCGGTGAGTGCAAACACCTATATGGCCTTTAAAAATGTCTCGCACTAATCCAGCCCACGGGATCTCAAGGTTCCAATGGAATCATTATGTAAGCAGTATTAGACATTAACTTAAAACTTCATTTGGATGGTTCAAGTTAATAACTATAATATACATAAAAAACCTAAAAGTACTATTCTGAATTTAGTTTTCTTAACATTATAGGAAAGAAGAAAACCAAAGTTTACATGTTCTTAATTGTTTTTAAATTAATGTGTTAAATGTTTTTTAATATTAGGTAAACTTGTAACTTCGTATACGCAAGGAGTGATCATAAAACACTTAACCGATTCTTAAGAGGGTTCCCTACCCCCGCCGAAAAACGTCAGAAAACCGCTTCGCGCGGTATCATATAGCGATTCTAGTTTTAACATTTAAATTGTGAACCAAACACCATTTTGTACATAAAGAGTGGTTCTACTAAGTTTGCTTTTTAAAAAATGTCTATGCTTACGCAATCAAGGGCAACGACTTGTCAAAGTTAGTGAACTTTACAGTTAAATAATAATATCTTTTTATGAAATTATCGATTTTTAATAAAGCAATATTAGTGCGAAATTTAACTAAAAATATCAAGTCATTTTTAGTTTTAAGAAAAGATTATTTTTTGTATGTGCAAAATGAAACCGCGTAAAAACTTGCACGGCGAAAAGTGCTATGATTCTGACGGACTCTAGCGGCCTTTATCGAAACTACTGTCTCGTGGAGGGACCACAATAATGTTAAATGGACCAGCAGACAGCAATCCTAGGGAATATTTTGTCGTCTTGTAGTTCCAACTAAACTCACCAGGGTCGCAGAAAATTGAAAACAGTTCGAGGTAGGGAACCCCCTTAAATGATTAGTTAAAAACCACGATACGTACAAAAAATATCTACAATTAATTGAACGTAACAAAGATAAAAGGTTTTGAAACTTGGTAATTAGGGTCCGAGCAAAGGCAACCTCACACTCCTGGCTACACACGTTGTCACGGGCAACTCAACCTTGCCAACGCAACCTTTCAATATTTAAAGTATCGTTCAATTGAATCCAACGAGTGTGTTGTTGCATTTAAATATTATTATTTTGAAAAAAATATTTAATTACTGTTAAATATGACTTATTCTACGCTAAGTGTTATGAAATGTTTGTTACAACCTATAAACGGTTGTACCAACATATGCTCAAATTCAAATATATTAATTAAAGACACAACAACAGCTTGGCCTCAGCAATTTTAATATCTTGTCGGCGAGGTCAATTGATGCATAAGGATGAAAAGCAAATTAGTTTTCAAATTTTCGTCTTTTCTTTAGAAAAAATTACTTAAATCTGCTATTCTTAAGGAGGTTTGTGGCAGGCACTCAGTGATGAATTTATGACCAATATATTCTTAGTTCACCAGATAACTTAAAGTAATTATTTGTGAAATAAAAATTAAAGATCGATAGCACATTTATTCTGATATTTACGATTGTCTTCATAGACATTATTTTATACAAGTTAATATTTTTAAACAATATTTTTGTCAGTCAGAAACACTCCAATTCACTCAAACTGAAAGGTCAAGTAAAACCTTTATTGGCTAACAAGTCTTATACGTGACTTGACTGGCTACAGGCTTTTAAAAGTAGATGAGTTAGAAAAGGGAAAGGGGATGAAATGAAATGATAGGGATACTACTATAAAATTGTTAACCTAAGCAATTTTTATTACGAGGGTTTCACCTGATTGAGAGGTTATCAAAAAGGTATAATAATGAGTGTACCCCTTATTCTATCAACCAGTTAAATTATATTACTCCATATGTGAATATAACACTTGTTACACCTTTCAAAACTTAATAAATGCAGGTTAAAAAAATACTCTATTTATGAGCATCAAGCACAGAATGATGTCAATACAATTCTTCTTCTTATTTTTTTACATGATAAGATTTTAGTCAAATCGTAGATGGGGTCTTCCACGGGCCGTGAACTCCTCAAGACTGTAAATTGAAGAGTCAACAAGCCAATTCCGAATTCGCATCCTCAATGTTGTGGGTGAACCCTCTTTGACAGTCTGGGGAAGTAGGTTGAAGAGCCTTGCTTCAGAATAAGTTTTTTTTCGAGAAGAGTGATGTTTCTGTGCGAGGGCAGATGTATATCCTCATTGCGTATCGTGTTAAAACTGTGGAAGGCAACATGCTTCGACGAAGAGACCTTTATTGTGTAAGCAATTTTCTCCAAGATGTAGATCGAGACTGAGGTACGGATGGTTTCTCTGTAGCTTTCTCTTGGTTGAAGACCGGCTATTGTCACTTAAAACACATTAATTTACTTTCTTAATTACTATTGAATGCATATTAATATCGACAAAGTTATTGACATTATAATACAGATTAAAACGACGATAAATTATGTTTTGAATGTTTATGAGCATCAATGTTAGAAAATTTTCGAAACCCTACATACATGTAAAGTGAATATTATTAATAGACCAGGAAAGAGGTATTATTACAGTACCATCGGATTAATTAAAGCAAGTAATAGTGCATTTCAAAAAGTGTTATTTTAAGCTGCATGTATTTTATTTGTATATAAAGTTAAATTGACAAAATAGACATTCTCATGGAAAGAGACTAAGAAAGGATGGCATAGGAATAAATCAGACAGTATCTTGGGAACGGTATATCTTGCTCAAGCTCTGTGCTGATGTTTAAGGTGCAGCTTAGAAATAATACATTTTATTTAGCAAAAATATTCCTTAGTTTTACTTATTTTTTGGATACGTTGGTAAAAATGTCAGTTTGTTCAGGAAAGAATGTTTTAACTTTTTATGAGACTGTAATACTGGTAATCTTTAAAAAATTCACATAATAAAATACAAAAATGGTATTGTGCAGTGATGCCCTTAGGTGACGGGATATATCAATCATCAATGATAATTTTTTTTTTTTTTTTTTTTTTTTTTTTTTTTTTTTTTTTTTTTTTTTAGGGAGAGGTGGGAAAATGCATTTATGCACACAGGTTGCTAGCCTGTAGTGTGGGACTCCAACGGGCTTAAGGCCCAGAGACTACCCACTAAAAACCTCCTCTACTCTTCGGACACTAGCCTGGGAACACTTGTCGCACTTCATCAGAACTAGGCCGAGTACGCCCGAGGGGCTTACGCCGTGTCTAGCCGTTTATTTCTTATCAAATCTAGACTATGTTCCGATCTAGATCATTCTTTTTAGCTTGAAGGACATTCCGGACAAAGTGCGACCAGCAGTCCCAGTTGTCCTCACCCTTCACTGTCTTCTAAGCTGTCAATCTTCAGACGGAATTCCCGAATTGGCTCGTTGGGGGTAAGGTAGACACTAAAAAACGTGACGTCCCTACACCTGACCCAAACGAAGCCTCGGCCGCGTCCGTGATCTCGCACTGGTGCTTCCGTGCTGTTTCGAACCCAACAAGCGGCAGTACCAAGAGAATCTGGGAACCAGAAGTGTGGGTCCCTGTCACGGTACTGCTCGCTGATCAAAAGGGTGTCCGCACCGATCTCTTGGGCCAGCTGATCTAAGGGGGAGTCAGCCGTTCTGGACCTCTCAAGGTTACCCTGGAGAATCCTCACTTCCTAGACCTAGCCTTCTCAAGGTCGAGTGCAGCCTTGAAAACACTGCATCGCCCAGCCCCTGGAATGTGACCTAATGAGGCGCCCTTTTGGCCTTTCTCTGCGCAGAGAAAACAACGCTCTGCTGCGGTACAGTTCTTCCTGATGTGGCCCGAGCCGCCACACCTGAAACAATTCTTGGATAGGTCGGGTCCTTTACAGTTTCGGGAAGAGTGACCAAACCCGAGGCAGCGAAAGCATCGCGGTACAACCACCCTCCGTCTGAGCCTGCAATTGACCCATCCAATTCTCAGGTGTGTGAGATTAAGCAGCTGGCTGGCATCTTGGTTTCGCATTTCAGCGATAGCTATGCGTTGCTCGCTGCGGTTGGGCCGCGTAATCCATACTTTAAGGGAGTCGGCATTTTGGATATCAGGGATGGCCTTGTTGATAGCCTCCCTGACTTCAGCCTCAGTCGAAAGACCGTCAAGGTCCCGGATCTCCACCGAGGTCCTAGGCTCGAGTTCCCGAACAGTGCCGTGGTCCCCCAGAGCCTCTCTGACCTTTGCAGCAAAAGCCACTCGGTCACCAGATTTCCCCAGCTCGAGGAGAACTTTCCCATTCTGGGTACACCTGATTGACTTAACAATCGTATCCGTCTCCTCTGGCTTGGCCTTAGACTTGAGTCAACCCAAGACTTCAGCAAAAGAGCGCCCCCCTAAGGGGTTGATCAGGATTGCCTCAGCCCTGGGCTTTCTCGGCCTGGGTTTCTTTGAAACAGGGGTGCCTTTCCACGAACCTCCCTCGCCGGAGCAGGGTCAGCAATCTTTCGATCTCTTGCTGCAGGTTCTTTGTTAGAGACAGCCTCCATTCGTCTCAATTTCCTCTTTTCTTTGCGGGAAAGCCTCTTCTCCCAGTTACCCACATTTGATGGTGCCACAGCAGAGTTCATAGAGCTGCTTCCGTCAACCGTTGGGAGAGAGGCAAGCTCCCTGGTTTGCTGAGGGCGCTTCTTTAGAGCTGGAGTGTGCTCAGTAGGGGGTGTCATCTGGGTGGCCCTGTCCTCGACCTTCTGCTCGACATCTGACAGAGGCTGATTGGCCAATTCAGGAAGATCGGGGCTCTCCGCTGGTGAGCTCCTTGCCCGTTTCCTTTGATTCCCGCCCTTGTCGTTCAGTTTAGGGGCTAAAACTTGGTTCACAAGCTCCCGTTCATTATCTAAAGCCTGTCTCATCAAGCCTTTAATTTCGAGAACTCGGGCAACCCGATCCTTCACCTTTGGGAGACCGTCCTTGATTGACCGGTTTACGTTGGTCCGGAGCTTCAAGGTTCCCTCCATATTATTGATGAGGTCCATCATCTCTACCAGGAGGTCAGACTCCTCCTCATCAGCATCGTCGTATTGTTGACGGTAACGCTGAAGTTCGGGATCCGACCTCTGGGGGCTGATTTTTGGCGCTGTACTTTCCAGGAGGGTTCCCGTCAACGCCGGTTCAACGTCTACTTTTCCTTCTCCACTTGTCAAAGGAGATCTTAGTGGGGGGAACTCATTTGAGCCCTTAAAGGTTGCAGGCGGTGGAGTTGCCTTAACGTTGTTCGCTGGTGGCGACCTCTTGACCTTGGAGCTACGCCCAAAAGGGCTCCACTCCTTTTCAGACTTAGATTTTTGCTCATTTGAGCTGCTGTTAAATAATGTGTTGGGTGGGGGGTTTTGACAAGCCATACATGTGTTTACCAGCGCATCGTGCGGCAAGAGACGGCCCGGATTTAGTCAGGAGCGGGTATACCCTCGGGGACAATCCCCTACCCCAGTTCCCCGGGGCCCGACCTCCGTTTGCCCAGCACCGGATACCTGACGTGCCGGGGGTCGCCTGTTGCAATGCAGAGCCCGACCTCTGCATCCATGCCGCACTTCCTGACCAAGGACCGAAGTGGCTGGCTCCTCACGACACACTGGGAATACCCATCGGCAGTGCAGAGCACACATCAACCCCTGCAACACAACAGGGGCACTCCCAGGGACTCACAGTGAGGACGTCAGTCACCCTTTTAGTCGCCTCTTACGACAAGCGCGGGAGGGCTGCGATCCTATTCTCACCCCGAAACCGCAGGGGGTCATCAATGATAATTACTGTTTAGTCATACACAGAGGTATGAGAATATATATTAGCACTATTACTATCGTGTACTATTATGGCGTAATCTTGCTTTGGTATGAATCTAGATTAGTATTATAAACACGCTAATAGCTTGATTATTAGCACAAACCTCTACATTTATATTAAGAAAGATAACACATTAGTCATTCACGACATATGATACGTTTGACATGAGCAAATGCTAAATAGATTCTTTGCATTATTATGTTTTCAAAACACCTTTGTTTGAACTATTTAAAGTGTTTTTTAAGTAAACTTATTTAGGCTTATATCTTGGGTTATTAGATCGTAGATACAATCGATAAGTTCTTTTGAACTTTTGTTTAATATTCTGAACTTTTTGTGTGTAAGTTTTTTTTTTAATCTAGTTCGATTACTAAAAATTTGTTTGATTTTTTAAATATTTTTTTATAAAACCTAATTTTAATTTTAACATAAATATAAGTATATTCAATGTCCATTTAATTTATTAAAATCGTTACAGAATGCCAAATCCAATTCAGAGTGAGAAGTTGGATGATGTAGGCAATCAGCTGTGATACATTATTCATCTTTAGCGACAGCTCTGGTGATTGACTGGTGGTTGGAGTTTAGAAACTAGTTTATCATCGCATAACGAATTATTAACATCTAAAACATAAGTGACAACACTGCATAATATTATACACTATTTCAGTGAACAAGTATGTTTGAAGGCCCTCTTAAAATTTAAATTCTTAAATTCTGTACAAAATAGAATAAAAAACGCAGATTTTTTTATGTACATAATGGTGTCTAGTCAAAATTACAAATAACTAAAGTAATGTTCTAGAGTATACAATTCATAATTTGATATTTAAAATTGCTAGTGTAAGATATGCCAAACAACTATCTTATACATTAGTTATACCAGAGTGTAAATTATTTGTATACGATTTACATTACCAAATAGGTCTACATTCTACATTTTTCAGAAATAATATTAATAACATATGATATTACATTATTTGTATAAGCAAAAAAATAATTTTATAATATTTTTAAGAAATTTGAAAGAAAGATTTGTTTACATAAGGGTTGATAAAACTCAAAAACGTACAAGCCTGAAGAGGACATAGTTCTAAAGCAGCCACAGTTGGTTTTCAGCTCACTTGAAGTTCACAAGACGTCTGCACTAAGAACATGTGAAAAGGTAATGAAGTGTTAAGCGTCCTTAACACTTACTCGCCTTACAGCAGAACACATCTTACTGCTTGGGTTGTATTTACTGTTTCTCTTCATCCTCTCTACTTCATTCTCTTATCAAAGAACAGGGTTATTCCATAAGAAGCACCGGGGGACCGAGTCATTGTTCGGTATAGTTTATTTCGATTGTAAAGGCAATATAAAGGGAAAACGTGAGTAGGAGCATACTGTTTAAAATACTCTCTTTCTCTTATGATGTATTTAACTGAATTAGCTGGATACAGATAAGTTCGAATCAAGATTATATAGCTAACTATAAAGATCATAGTAAAACAATTAACTTGGAACTAATTTAACTGAAAACAGCTGTTAAAATTATGTAAACATGTAAACTTACGTAAAAGAAAGTGCATAATTTGTTTTAAATCTGCCCTTAAATAAGAGTAAAACATTTAGTTTACGCTAGTGAACTCAAACGTCACCAACACGAAACCCTTATCAACATTATTATTCCTATATCGTATAATCTTCAGTGTAATCTTTGCTTAATAGTTATAACTGATTTTTTTTGCCTTTGGACTGTATTTTTCTATTTGCTAGTATACTGTGGATGGCTTGTTATTTTTATAAACACGGTTCAAGTCTGTTTGTTAACTTTTACCTTGATTTTTTGTTCAACCAACACAGTTACTTCGCAACCCATAAGTCCAATGTTAAATCTTTAAATTTTCAAATGAGTTTTGTAGCGAAATACAAATTTTCCTGTGGTAGTGCCTGTCACCAATTACATTTTTTGGGCTATACGTCCCTAATTAAAAATTTTGCCAAAATACTTCCGCTGGATTTTGAGATACATATTACAGATACACATATATTACAGACAGATATATGTTATGGACAGATAGACAGACAAACAAACAGACACAGCGCGTATAGAGTATAGGGTAGGATAGTGCATAAACGTGTTGTAAGCATGTTTCCGTGATTTTAAACACTTGATACCAATAATGGTAGGGTCTGTTTATAAGATTCTTTTGATGTTTGGTCCCAGTTGCTTAGTTGAGTACCACGAAGCCTGTTAACAAATGTTCAGCAGAAAATTGGGACCAAATTTAAGAAGGTGGCTCCTCATAGGAACTGCAAATTTCGTTGGGTGGGGTTATTTAAGACAACTGGATATTTGTGTGCCGGAAAGAGATCGGACCGTTCTCAGGCTCCACCAGAGTTTGCGTTGTGGAGAGGATCGAAGCTAAATTTATGCGGAGTCCAAAAACCTTGACTGTCAAAGCTCGTAGGGAACTTCACAAACCGCAGTCCAAGATATATCGTGTTTTATCCAAGCGTTTGAGACTAAAACTGAACAAACTGCAGTTATAACAGTCATTGAAGCTTACTGATAAGCCTTAAGAAGTGGTGATTAAAAAAAAATGCCTGATCAATAAATTTTCTTGGCAAAACAAACGTATAAACACGTAAGTTTCTTTGTTTCTTGTTGTCTTGTCTTTTTTGTTAAACCCTTTCTATTGTTGTAAAAAAAAAGCGGTTTTAAATCGGGGAAACAGATGAACGTTAAGTTTTGCACCATTCTTTTTGAATAACCACGTATATTAAGCTACTAACTGAAAACTGCATGTAACTTAAAATACTGTAATAAAATATAAATTGTCACAGACAAACTCAAGGCTTGGTAAGTATTTTGTATAAATAATCCATTAGATAATCCAGAGGAGAAAAGCTACATCTATTCTGTTTAAGCTCATAAATAATTCATTAAATCTTTATTATACAAATTTCAATACGTCTAATAGCACTCTTAAAACGTATATATAGACTTAAAAGAGTATAGTTTTGACATCATAAGATTTGGAATTGCCCCTGAACTGGTTTATAACTAATATAATGGTTTAATTACCTTCAGTCTCCAGTTCAAAGTAAGTCGATTAATGCGACCTTGGTTTCAGCACGACGTTGTGCTATCATCAGGCTTCCAGTCGAAAATGTTCAGTCCATTGGACGTCGTTTAGTAAAAACTATATACAGTTCACGACGTCCAATGGACTGAACATTTTCGACTGGAAGCCTGATGATAGCACAACGTCGTGCTGAAACCAAGGTCGCATTAATCGACTTACTTTGAACTGGAGACTGAAGGTAATTAAACCATTATATTAGTTAAAAGAGTAATTAGGTCAAATTGTAAGTTAAAACATCAGTTTCAAGACTGTTATTAGATTTGTTTTATTTACTTTCTGTAAATTTAATAGTACGTATAATGATAACCAAGAATTCTTTTAGTTGTTATCTATGAATATGTGTTTGTAATAGTTTTATGTATAAATGCGCTTGAAGTGTTACTTAATGAATATAAATACACATTGTTATCAAAACATGTACGCATATAAATAATTATAAACCCTAAATTGCTTTTGCTTCACACTCGCATGTTTAATTAATTTTATTTTAAAGTCAAAACCTATCTGAGATCAGAACATTACATAAGTACCTGTTGGATATAGACTGCTAAACTGTGTTTAACCACGGCCACCTTTAACTAAGCTTAACACAAACAATTTTATATGTAATTAAATTCATTAAAATAAACAAAGAATTATTGTTACTATTTTTTATAACAACCTTAACCATCGAAAACTCATCTTTTAATACAACGTTTTTGTCCAGCTGTTTTTACAGATATGATACATGTCTGATAATTTTGATAATTATTTAAATTAATGTATATTTATCACATATGCACACAGTATGATGTATATTTTAAACAGCGATATTTTCTAAACTAATATTGATATTGAAAGGGTTCTATAAACCAATGTAAATATTGTAAAATTTTCTAAAAGAAAGTTCAAAGGGTTTAAATTAAGCCCGTTCAACAATAAGGCACCGAGTTCTATTAGCTTAATTAGTTTAATTAATTTCAAACGGTGCAAGTCTGTCGTGAGAGACTAGAATATCTTCTTGTTTAATACATACAGATTTGTACAAATAATCGATTTAATAGCGTGTTTATAATACTAATCTAGATTGAGATGAAAGTGAGATTACGTCCCCATAGTATGACGTGTAATAGTACTAATATCTCGTGTTATACCTCTGCGTTTGATTAAACAGTAATTATTGGTGATGTTTGATATATCCGGTCATCACCATAGGCCATTGCTCTACACAATACAATCTGTGTATTATATTACGTGATTTGTGATTTAAGCCAATTTCCCATACATGGAATAAGCTATTACCGTAGTACTTATTGTAAGACTTGCACCCGGGGCCGTTTTACTTTTTGGTTTTTAGGTCCCTAGAGGCCAAAAACACATTCCATCTAAATTCATATAAAGGTTATATATATGTGTGTGTGTCCGTTAGCAATTCGAGCAAAAATGATTAGGTTTTTATAAAAAAGTTTTAAACGTGGAAACCTACATTTATTCGAACGAGTTTGCGAACCAGCATGATCGGACTAAGGGAACGGTGGTTTCTGGAGGTTTTTATGTAAAGTAGTTTCCTAAAGTTTTGAAATTCCCTTTTAAACCGTTTTGTAGATAAAAAACAATTTAGTATGTTGAAGTATTATCATACAGCTAATGGTTACAGAGAAAACTCCAAAAAAATTATTTAAAAATTCACATGTTATCCTTATGGAGAATAAATAAACTGTTGTAGTTTGCCTGTTTAGGAACATAGTTTGAACAAATTTGGAAAATGCATTTATTTTGGTACTAAAATATTAACAGTTTCACACAAAGTCTATTTATTAACCCCCCCTGTAGCAGCGAATCTAAGTAGGCTACTCGTTAAATTAATACTATTTAGATAGGGAATAAAAACGTGTTTTTTTTTAAGAGGTATTTTATTTTAAATACAAACAGGCAAATGTAAATTCACTTAGTCTGCTGGTTTGCTGCAACGGGAGTATTTTACTTTGATAATGATACATCTAATTTATGTTACTTAAGGCTTATTATATTTTAATATGTTTTACGTTTATACTAAAGTTGTTATATAATATTATTGTTGATATCCGTCCAGTCTATAAATATTTTCGTAAAACAAAAACAGAAGAATTAATGGTTTGATGAAAAATGATTTATTTACTTTAGTTATTTAAAAGTGTTTGAATAACTTAATCTCCTTAGTATTTAAATAGCCTAATTTTTTTAGAGTAAAACAATAGAAGACGTGGTGGACCATGTTTACACTGGTCTGAAACAGGTTTCAAACTATTTATTACTATATATTTAGTTCAAAAGCCTGGTGTATTTCATTAACAAGAATATCTGTTTTAGTTTAAAATTTGCAATAACTCATGCAATATTATTATTTGTATGCTACAATTAGTTTAAGAAATATCGGCCTTGGCATCTCTTTCTCAAAAATTGTCTATGTTTACTGGCATATTTAAAAAATAAATAAAGCTATGCAATAGTTTTATAAAATAAAATACATTACTTAGAAGCTGCACCTTTTTGCAAGGAAACGTCAGCGCAAAACTTGAGCAAGATATACCGTTCCCAAGATACTGTCTGATTTATTCCTAAGCCACCCTTTTTTAGTCTCTTTCCATGAGTTTATCTATTTTTTTTTCAATTCAACTGTTTATACAAATAGAATAAAACTATGTACTTAAAAAAATACTTTTATCAAATGGATCTGAGCACTGGCTTTATTAATATAATTTTCATTAAAAGTAGGTTGGATTTCAAAATGAAGCGACTGTCCATCGTTGGTGATCATGAAGATTTATGAAATTCCTTTTTAACATACTTATTCGAGGTATTCATTGTTCCTGTGGAAAATTTATTGATAAGATATAAATTTTTCTACGTCTGTTTCTTTGTCTGATTACTTTCAATTTCAGAACAATGAGCGAATTAGACAATGTATATTGTACGGTGCTACATATATTTCTCCCATTAGGACCAAGAGTATTTGGGAATACTAAAAATATAGCTTTAATCACTCGAATAACTCTTAGAGAGGTGTAAGTAAAGTCATCCAGCCAAGGAACCGATGGTGGGAAGTCCATTTTGCCAGAGCCTGAAACATTTCCTCTAATCTAGTGAAAGGCGGCGACCACGCGAACCATCAATTGTGACTGTCTTCACCATAAAACAGACAACGAAAAACAGCCTCGACAACAAAGTTGATGAGTTCCCTGTATTTGAATTATCAGTAGATGTATATAATTATATAACATAAAATAGGTTTGTGTGGTTGCCAGTCATGTCACGTAAGAGAGTTGTTAGCCGTTGAAATTTTTACTTAAACCTTCAGTTTAAGTGGATTACTCTTACAACAATTTTAAGCATCTGGCTTGTATTCGTTTTACAATTCCTAATTTTTCTTGGTTAAGAATATAGTGTATTAGGTTTTATCAATCTTTATAAACTGTTATAAATTTTTGTAGGTTCAGATACTATTAAAACTACTAAACCTATTTTCTTTGGTGAACTTTTTTGGATATGAGGAAAATAAGAAGTGGTTTTAAGCAGAAACCAAAGGTTAACGTAAGAGTTTGGAATTAAAATGGATAATATTTTTAGGTTAATTATTGATAAAGTAAATAAATAAAATATCATCTAAAAGCTATTTATGCTTTAAAGAAATATTTTAAACATTTTTGCCACCAAGACTGATATTCGAATATATAATAGGTTACGTACCTTGGTCCGTCTTCAGTCTTATTTTAGTCAATGGATGACTAAATGGAGTTCTGTCGTGTCCGCCGTGTAACCTGTGTCGGTTTGTCCCGTGTTAAATGTGGCCGGCCTATCAATCGTCTTATATGTTTCGTAACTTGTGTTTTTTAAATAATAAACTTTATGTGTCAACCTGTATTTATATAATGATGAACACTTCCGTCGGATTTTTGACTAGCTTCTACATGATGTTTTGAAAAGGATTTGACAATGGGTCTTTGTACCCGAAACTAGTCATCCATTGACTAAAATAAGACTGAAGACGGACCAAGGTACGTAACCTATTATATATTTAAGAAATATAATTGCTAACCAAAATGTCTTAAAATTTTTAAGACAGCACTATTAATAACAGCAGTGAATTAGTCTTCAGAACGATCTAAAATCCGCTCAACAAATATACCTACTTTGATTTGTTACGATTTCACCAGGAAAACACAGTTACCATAATATTGAATAACACGTTGTAGTAAATAATTAAATAATTAAATACTTTACGTTGATATATTGTCTAAATGCGTCTTTTATTGTGTTTTTTCCTGCAGAGCCCATTCTTTGTAAAACCAGCCACATATATGTCTCTAGTATTTCATATATATTTTTACTCGAGTTATCGTGCTGATGGACATACAAATTTGAACGGATGGTGTTTTTCGCCTATGGGGACCTCAAAAAAGGCAAATCTGTCCCGAGTTTAGTTCTTACCATGATACCTACTGTTATAACTTTTTTTCCTATATGGGAAATCCATTAAAATGTTTTCATATACTGATTCAATATTATAATATGAGTTTATAGTATATTTTACAGAGTAAAATTACATTTCCTGAATGACTGTTTACGATTACAAGTCATTACAAGTCGTGCATATATAAAATATTTAATATAAACTTTTTAAATGAATAAATATTATATACACATTTAAATAATAGCGGCATTACGAATACGAATTTACTTACTGTCAATAAGTCTGCATAGTTAACTCAGCTAATTTGGCTTTACTATTGTATGTTTGTTCCCAAATTATATTATTACGATATCGACAAAGCAAGATGCAAATACTTTATATATAATACAACTGCCCATCGTACCTACTCAAGAAAATTTCCAAAATCACATAGAATCCTATTTAACTGAACGGCCATAGTACGGTTACTACAAAACATCAGATTTTATATGTATACTTCTCAAGTATCGTTACTAAAGCCATTCACCTACCCTAGATTTTAATTATAATGGTCTTAAAGAAACAGAAAACACTAACAAACATTGGGTGGACCTTACTTTCAGGTTTGGGTGAAAAATTGCTTTTAGCAACTAGACTAATTAGACGTTCAAAATAATCTTCCGTTACCGGTACAACATTAATCACTATATTTATTTACCATCAACTTGTTTTTTTTTATATACTGTATATATAATAAATACGGTAGCGTTCTAGCAATAAATGCTGTTGCAAGATATGTCCTAACTTATCTTCACCCAATCCTAACACGTGATGTTAGTTCTTAGCTGGCCAACTAAGCCGGATAAAACATAAAAATACATAGAACTAGTTTGATAGCATGAAACTTGTTTACAAGTGAAGAAGTTTTTTACATGTGCAATACTAATTAAAGTAAATTAAAGTAAATTAAAGTAAATTAAATTAAAGTAAATTGAAGTAATTGTCAATACTACTCCTGATTTTATCTCTCAGACGTATCTGGTATTCACCTTACGATATGGGCTGCTTTTATTAACTTTTTTACATTGACCTATGTCCATACACTTTTTTAATGCAATTGGATTTTATGGTTACAGTTTTAAGTTGAACAGGATACGACCTGAAATTGATATAACTCATTTCGATTTATGTTACACTGATCAATTACATTTTGGCTCATTTTCTCACTTAGGCTTTGATACAAATACACTTCTTTTAGCAGTAACGAGGCACTCAATTTGAGCCGCAGAAGTTAATCAACTTCAAGTTTGGTCGAGAAAAACTTTCTTTCGCTAACAAGATCTGAGTGTGATGTGAATGGGAAGTAGTTGATCCTTAGTGAGTTTTCCACTCTTAGTGCATCTTTATATATTTTTCATAGAAATGTTATGAAAGTGGCTTTGACATGTAGTATTTTTAATTCAAATGTAACTTTTAGGATTATGTTTATGATTTCATAATATTCATACGGAAATTATAGTTGAATAACTTATCAGAAATAAATATAATGCATATCATACCATGACATTTTATTTTGAAAACTTTATTTTCTGTTGAGTCTTTACAAGAACAGGTTAAATTTGAGCTAATTAAACTGTAAAAATACTAAAAATGCTCTACGTTTACTAAAGAGGTCTTATATTCAATTAAAACAAAATATTTATAAAGAGTTTGTCTAGGAAATTCATACATACATCTTGTTGGACGTGTATGGCAATATCCCTGTACTGTATTTAAATAAACTTATGAAAAAAGTAGTTAAACCTAGCAAATTTCATATCATGTATATTTTTTTGTTCACTTAGCTTATGAAATGTAAACACGTGGTAAGACTGCTGTAAAGGAAACTGCATTCCTTTCAACAGTTTAGTGATAGTTGCATTATTGACTCTGGATAAGTTTAAGTACAAATTGATACGTTGGAGCGAAGCCAATACAGACCGCCATCTTGGCGATAACAGACACTAGTTCTGATATAACATAAGGCTATTGTGTATTATCACGTTATAACCTACCTATCAGCCTTTCGTTGTGTGTTTCGAGATAAACATGGTTGTTTAAACTCTAATAAAAGCTATTCTATTAAACATGTTGAGTAGACCAATGCTTGTAGTTATCTTACAACCCACACAAAGTAAGTTGTGTCGTCAATGTTTAGTCTCGTTTAGTTGTGTTATCAAACGTGGTAACTTTAGAAATCACACTTGGTGGTAACGATGAACATGCATTTCAGGTCAGATAATATTCCATGTGATTGCATATTAATCATCATCGAAATAAGATAACCTCAATGTAACAATAGTGGGTAATATTAAATGCAAATTTAAAAAATGTTGTGGTTACTAAGCGGTTAACGATTAGTAGTGTAATTAGCTGCGGGATTGGTTAAATGTTGAAAGGACCTTTCACAACAAGTTTTTACAACCTTTTTTACAAACAAGTTTTGTTTTGTAAATTAATTCATGCTTTCCTTCTCTACTTGTTGCCCCTTAATGTTAAGAAATAGAAGTAGTGAAGATCCAGTAACAAATTACTTAAAAATAGAAAATACATAAACCTGATTTCTGCATATGTATAGGGTCAATATGTGCTGTTAGCAATAATCAAAGCCTTAATTACCACATTTAAATAACGAAAATTCTTAAAATAGTTTCGTACTTCCAAAATAATTATTTTTCAAAAAGTAAACCAAAAACTAGTTTTCACATAGAGATCTTTTAAAATGATTTATGTTTAAGTCTAGTTTTAATTTTTAAGAAAAATTAAACTATTTTCACTAATTTAAATTAAAATATCATACTTAATTTGCCTCCAACTTATGTATTTGGCTTGGAAAAGATAAGCTATAATTAGGGACAAGGTCAATTTTGGTCTTAAAAGTAAATTAGATCCGATGTTGGGGGAAATACTTTGTCAACCTACTGTGTCTGCCGTGATGACATACAGGGGTTTTCCAATAACACGTAACTATTTTTTTTATTATTTATAGCCTAATATCCACACAGTTATATATCAGGACTGCTATCCTGATGTACCAATATGATACCACTGATTCCAATACGGTATTTATTATATTGGTAAAAAATTACCATATATTGCTTTTCACTCTATTCACACAAATCATGACAGTTACCAACTAAGTAGTATTTACCAGTTTTAGTAGTATATATCTTTATTCAAGCTTATTCAATGTAATTCAGTGCATACCACCATTTTAATAAAAAGTAACTTGTGAAACAGTAACTTTTTTACAACGTCCCGCAACGCCACTTAGAAACAGGTTGTACAACGATAACTTAGGTGTAAACTTTATACGCAAAGTTTGGTATAAAGACATGTGTTGAAAAAGTAACGACCATCTACGTTCCTCTCTTTACAGTGTTGTTAAAATACTATTAAAAATTAGAATTTTATGACAGTGTGGATTTACTTGGTTTAATTGATTAGCTTATGTGCTAGAAGACAGTTTTATCCCGTAAAATTAAAATTTCTATACTGACCTCTTTCTAAGTAATTTATTATTAATGTTATCAACTTAATTTTAAAATTAAATATAAATGTGTTTGCAAAAGTTTCGTAAGTAATGTTCTCTAGTTAAATTCAGTAAAATAACGGTCTATAAATTCGCATGGCTTTTATATATTTCGAACGTGCCAGTACATTTAATTCACCACAGTTCTTTATGTGACCGAATTTGCGTGATTGAAATCTTAGTTAAATAGCCTAATAGTTAGGTTATTTGTGTAAGTTACTGTATTTGAATACAACTTGCAGGATAGATGTCAGTAAACTTGGACGGTAAACAATGACCTAGTAGTAAATCAAGTCATGAGATAACGGGCCATAACAACATTTAAAGGTGTGGAAGGTATCTTTTTACATATTTTAGTAATGCTGGTAAGTACCACAATCATTTAAATCGTACTACAACAAAGCCAAATAACCTGTTTAATGTCAATAATGACAAACTACGCAATCTTATATATTAAACAAATTTTGTTTTCTTTTCCGAGTTCGTTTGGCTCTTCTACCCGACCGATTTTCATGATTGAGGTCTCAAGTATGCACGCACAGATTTCACATCAAACATCAGCATATATTAATCTATTGTATTACTCGACCAAAAAACATAAATTTGATTTATTTTTGAATTCTCACTTCAATTTAAGATGTATTTCACCAGTTATAATTATGTAATCCTATTTATTTTGTTCTAAGAACCTTGAGTGAAATACTGGCTTTTGTTTAATATATTAGTTATTAAATTCGGACGAGTTTCAAGTAAAAGCAAGGTGAATAGCCAACATAAAAATTATTTGTATAAGGGATTTCTATTATTAAAAATCAATAGCTCTAGTATTGTATATTTGTTATGTGTTTTAGACTCAAAATAAACAGTAAGTTATAGGCTTTAATTTGAGCTATTGGTCGTTTGGATCAGTTTAGTTCAAGATTACTCAATACTCAGTATTACTCAATCAAAAATTATAAATTTAATTTTGTTCTAGGATATTATATTTATTTTAACGCTGCGGAGCAGCATGGTTCCTCTAATTGGCATTAATAAAACTGTCACCTAACTGTCTGTCATTAAAACTAAATTGCTGATGAAGTTCAATTTACCTAAACCACAAACTTGATCTTCAGGTTTCGATCTTGTCCTAGTCATAAATTTAAGACTAGGAACTGGCAACGTTTCGGCCTCGTTTTAGGGAGCTATCATCAGAGCAAGCGTCAAACACCCCACTTCTACTGGACATGAGATCAGCGAAAGTCAATCACAATACTTATCAATGGTGATATATTGTTTTATGGTTATCATAATTTTTTTCCCGGTATCCGGTTACACAAGAAGAGCTATATAATATTTCTCTATCTCTAAATTCTCTAACAATACATGCACTGTACTTTTTAACTAAGAACCTTATAGTTAAAATAAGGTAAAACTCTTCTAAGACCCCTACTGCTGACGCATATTTATTACTTTAATAATGTGATTAAAAACAACGATTAAATCGAGGTCTGTGCGCTTAAGTGAGGGTTTATTTAAAAACAAATATATTTTCCCTATGTTCTCCTTTAAGTAAGTGGTAGATATTCGTGCGGCTTGCTGGTTCATTCAAATTCGTGATCTTTATTAGCTTTCGCACTACATTTCAAATGTTTATAAATCATAAAAAAAGTTTGAAAATAATACAAAAATTAAAAATAGTTGTAAGAGTTACCAAGCACTTTTGGACAAAATAAAAGTGATAGTTTTAAAATATCGCCAGTATATTATCTCAGGCTGGCTGAAAGTTGCTTTGCCAACTTCCGCAGTCATTTCCTTTTCATATCAAAAACGAACCTCCGTGACATCATCACATCAGGAAATATACTCTACTCGATTTGTTTAGAAAAACACTATAAATGTGATTGCATGATAAATACAAGAATGAATCCATCTTCGTTATTTACTTGTGAATAATCATTTATCATAGTTGGCAATCGCTCTATTTACAATATTGTATTTATCTTGGTTATGTTAAACTCATACACCTAAATATCAATCTAAAAAGGTCAAATTACCCAATGTCCGCCAATTTACCGTTAAAATTATAATTTGAAGGATATGCATTTCAGTGTTTTAATCACCATCGTCAGTCCTTATATAAGCTCTTGATCTTCCCCATTACAGGTGCGTCTTGCAGTTGTATCACGAACAAACAAAAAATTATACATATAAAGACATAAAAGGAATAAATACACAGTAGGCCACCTTTTACTTTACCGTTGTACATGTTTACGCGCGTTGATAGTGTATTCCGTAAAATTTTGCTAAAATATCAATTTTTTAATGGGAAGATTTTCAATTATTATCTGTAAATGTAAATGTTTATTACTGGATCGTAAACTAACTCTAACTATTATTGCATCTCACCGTTATTATCTTGGTTATCATTGTAAGCGTGTTGTTAATAGTCACTGCTTACACAGAAATTAATTAACTACACCTAAATACAAAATTTAATATATATCACAACTGCGAAGTCGTGAGAATTGTTATTGAACTAAAGTTATCATCAAACAGTTCATGGACGAAACATATTCTGTAGACGATATAATCCCTTTCGTAGAAATGCATATATAAAACACTACGATAATAGTTTCAAGCACATTGTATATTTTGTTTTAATAAACTAAACCAACCACTTAGAAGACGCCTACTGTAAAACGACGAAAGCTCTTCGACAAATGGAAAGCAGTGGTCAAGTGAAGAACATAAATTGTCTTAATTGTGTTCACTGCAGACGACTTTTACTGTGTTTTTAGTTTTACTGCTCCATTTAACAGACTCAGAACTCAGAAAATGCCCGCGTGCTCTTGAAAGCCTCGATGTCCTTCATTGAACACAACTCAATAGGTAAAATATAACGTCACAAAACAATAGCCCAATATAATACTCTGCCAATATTAGTTTACTCAATAGAGTCATACTTAAGAATCAAAACAACTCTATATTGTTTACTTTTGTTTTCGTCAGTTAGTAATGTAAAAACAAAAATTTGTCAATGAATTAACCTTCAGCACCACAAGTAATTCGCAACAAAAGATCGTGAGTAGGTCGTGTGGTAGCGTTTAATTTTTATAGTGAGCTCAAATAAATGTTTATATCATAAGTACACTAAATGTCGATGGTTTTTTTTGCTTGTTCGTGTTGCATTAATTGGCAAGATTAAACGGTTACCATCTGCATTTTAAGCATAATATGATTAGGTATTTTAAACATTCAACCTATGAAAAGTATTACGGAATAAAATTAGTTTCTAACAAGTGTTTAAACAACTACTCTAATATGTAACTAGATTAATCGAATTTAAACATAACGTCCTTGGCGTTATGTTTCATACTGTGCGGCTCATTGAGCCGCACGGGTTCTCTAGTCGTCAATATTTCCTGTGTATTTTCACTACTGTACTGCGATATTATATTATCTAATTAGTACTGTACTATGGTTGCAATACGAGTAAATAGCATGAGCTTTCTTATTTTCATTTAGTAGTTATTTCAATGGTATCTTTAATCTATAAAATAAGTGTATTTTAGTTTTGACCTTGAAACAAAACTTGATAAAAATATCCCTGATTATAACATTGTATTAAATTCACCCAGAAAGATAAAGTATAGAAGCAATATTATGGACATTTGCCAACATTTGGCGTCTCGTTGGCGATAGCCCAGTCACTCTGGGCAAGTGACGTTGTCTTTATAAACCGAACCGGATTATTCTTATTGTCGTAAGTTGTGTATGTTGTAGTAGTTTGTACTTGAAAGTAACTTATTATATGTGACACCTATATTGAGCTGGAGATTTAATTTGTTTTTTCGCAGTAAACTTAGGCCTACAGACCACTGTATGTTTTCACACAATATTAGACTAAGTATAACGGAATGTAGGCTACTAACCAACGCAAGTAGACCTCTCATCCAATGTTGAATCCGAAGTTTATTTTTCATGTCTAGTTCAGGTTGGTGACGCTAGGCGCTAGTGTCAACGTAATTTTCTTTAAAATATGTTACAGTTAGTTTTATAGTTTGTGCATTACTGTCTGGTTATACAACTAGGGGACACGTGTTTTATGATTATATAGTTTAAATTGGTTAAACGAGGTTTTAAATAACTAAAGTAACACGAAACAAATTGTAAACAAAAACATGATCCTAGGGGCACTAGATGGAAATAACAATACAATTATTGTCTTTATCTGATCTATAAGAACGACAAACCTACTAAGGGACTATATGAGAGTATGTGTAACCTATATTAATGCACCACAGTAAGAAGCAGATACTTTTGGACGGGCATTGTTGTTTGGGTTGTAATAATATCAATTACTCGTAACATAAAGAAAAATTAAACAATTATACTTTTAGTATAAGCATTGACTATATAAAGTCAATGGTATGCTAATAGATCACAAAAATAGTTTTTCACGAGATATCGTTTTATTTTATATAATTAAATCTTAGTTCATATATTATTTCAAACCTTCGACGTCTGCTTGCGTTATTAATCTGTTTAATAATATGGTTTGTTACTATCCTAGTGGGTAGCGTCTCCGACTTAGGTGCGGGAGAGACGGGTTCAATCCCCGACACATCCACAAAACTTGGGGGGGGTTTGAACCGCTTTTCCAAAAAGGGTTTTTGTATCTCCTTAATGAATTTCCATTTGCCTGATTTGATTTTCACTTAAATCTATTTAAGTAGCTTTAAGTTTAACAAGTACCTAGGTTTGCTGCTACAGGGAGGTTAATAAAGTGTGTTTATTGTAAAATATTAATAGCTTGGAAAAAATTTATAAATTTGTTCAAAATACATTCATAAACAAGCAAACCACAACAGTTTGCAAATTCTTGATAAGAATATCATGGGAATTTTTAATTTAAGGTGTTTTGTAATTTCTTCATAACCATTTAGCACATTAAAACGCTTCTATATACTAAATTATTTGTTAATAAGCTCCAAAAAATGGTTTGGAAAGAAATTGCAATTTTTTTTATTTTGTGGGTCAAAAGTGCAAAACCAATTTTTACGTCATAAAACCCCGTTCCCATGGTCCGCGATCATGCTGTTTCGCAAGTTTATCCCGCCATACACCTTCAAGCCAAATTTCATTACTCAAGTTATCGCGTTCACGGACATATATACATATATAAAAATGTTAACGAATAGTGCTTTTGATTTGGTTTTCAATCTTTGGATTAACATTTCTATTACGATTTGAGTTGCCACTACAAATATATTTTCTGCTTATTTCAATGTCATAAAATTAAAAAAAGAAAAAGAAACACTAAAATATTTTTGTACAAACTAAACCCACGAAACCTTAGCCACGCATTAGTTAGAGTCATTCAACATGTAGATTTATAAAGCAAAACTATTTTCCCTATTAAATATAGGCTATTTGTATTATATTGTACTCATCTTATTCCGATAAACTTATTGAAATTTTACCAAACAGAAAAATTGTATTGCATAGACTGTTTAAAAAACTTACAAAAGTATTTTATAAACAAAGTTAAATATCCTGATATACTTTGCAAAGTTGTTGCTTTCTATTGGCAAAGTGGTTTTCCTCAACATCCGCAATAATTTCCTCTCCAGGCCGGAACTGAACTTCCGATCTTGCAACTGGCCAATCTGAACTTAGCTCTGACGTGTACTGTTGGATTTTAAACTGAGCTTAAATAACTTCGTATAAGATGTTATCAAATGGTTTAAGTAGTTGTGCAAATTATTAGGTACAACCGTTAAACAACTCAACCCTTAAACATTAAATTGAGTGAAAAATGGATTTAGGAGTACACTTGGACAGCACTTGAATATGTTTGGATACCCTGTATATTGTTTTTGTATCATCATTTCAGAATAAATAAAGGGAGTTTGCTTATTTTTGAGTTTTAAAATGTCATACCGTAACTATACGCATACTTGATTTAGTTTCTCATTGTTTCATGTGATTATATGAAAAGAATATCCCTTCCAAAATAGATTCATCCAGATTACGTTTTAATGTGAGTGTAAACATCCATTAGATGGGTTCAAATATCCAAAATGTTTAAATAAATAGATGTGGTTTTTGTTTTTGTTCTGGAAAATCAGTTAGTGGCTGTATGTTTGATAACAGTCTGGCTTATAGCCCTTTGAGCTCCTTGTATGACAAAATATGCTGTTACCGTATTTTTCAATAATAATTTCTTTATAAATTCATATGCAGGGTGTTTACAAGCTCCCTGGAATCATATTGTCTATTTGTTCCTTGTCAAGACAGTAAAATTCTCAAATAAACATGGGTATAAAATGTCTGCTTGTCTGTCTGTCAGTATGTATATTATTTTTATAAATGTACTTAAAATCTTTGAACACCTTAAGCGATTAACAATCAATTGTAAATATTATTTTATAACTAACTCCCCTTATTTATAACTGCACATTAAAATGAAGCTTATTTTTCGGTCAAGTTTCGATCGTACACACTATACTGATTTGTCATTGGTGAAATAACATGGCGGGAAGGTAATTAGTGGAATGGGTTCTTGTGTATGATACACGGTACGTCTCAAGGGCGCAAACTAATTAAATTTAGTAATGTATACGTTCCAGAAATATGTGTTTTGTCACAAGATTAACCTGTATTATTATATCCATAACGTTTGTATAAAATTATACGAGTAAGGGAAATATTTACCAACGTGAAATGTAACAGTTTCAACCTAGTTGTAAGTTACCACCTGTCACACAAAGCCCTCTAATTAAGATGTGTTAGGACTTCAAGGAGTTTCAAGTGTCAGACCACATCAAGGCCGCATGCGTACACACATGTTTGCCCCATTAGACGGAACATGGTTCGAAATAACGTATACACTTAGTACTGGACACAAAGCAAATCAATTAATTGAAGTTTCAAATTAAGTTCTTTATGTGTAAAAGCAAAAGTACCCAACGGGATGATCTTTTTCGCCACATTAATGTTGAAGCAATTTATCATGGGAGTTGTCATTTTACAGTAATAGGAACGTAACTGTACATAAACTATTTTTGAAACCTAAAAACTAAATAATAATAATAACTTGTATTAAATAAAATGTTTATATCGGAAAAAAACTAATTTAACATTTACGTAATTTTATTATAAGGCCAACACATCAAAACGAAGTAATGTGAAAATTTTATCATCAGTTAATTTACTTGTGTTAAATAAGTATTTTTTTATTCCAGCTAAGTGTATCTAATTGTTTATAAAAAAGTTTGCTTACGTGAGTATTATCAGTCCAAATAGTGAAACAGTTATTATTTTACAGTAGGTAGTACTTTTAAAATTTCTCCAGACACTATGCAAATATTATACATACCACAAAAACATTTCAAAATGTGTTTCAAAATCATGGATTATGTAGTCTAAACTTAACTTGCATTCATTGTTATATTGTATGTTGTGATTTATTTTCCAAATTTAGGTTAGGATGTGGGATATAGTAAGTCTGGTCATGCAGGCCTACTTCATGCATAGACGTTGACCTGACCTCAATTATGTAGGGCTGTTCAAGTGAACAATGGCAGAACTGATTATAATTACGGCGTCTGGTAACAATGTAAGCTGTGACGTCATTCCACTTCATGTGAGGCTATTTATAAAACATAAAATCTGTT
The DNA here is from genome assembly GCF_028750875.1 of Macrosteles quadrilineatus. Classification (NCBI taxonomy): domain Eukaryota; kingdom Metazoa; phylum Arthropoda; class Insecta; order Hemiptera; family Cicadellidae; genus Macrosteles; species Macrosteles quadrilineatus. Next base: position 39,950,112 of record NW_026542599.1, read on the forward strand.
TTATTCACAGCCATAGCTATAATTTATATTATTAATTTACATTCAATATACAAAATTATATACTGTTGTAATGAATTCTCATTATGGATATTTTAACAACTTTATCACACACAAACTAACAGGTGTCACACTCCATATTCATGGAATTCATGTTGTTTGTGAAATTGATGAAGCAAGCGTTACTACGGTATTTTTTTACAATAAGTTATCATATGACGCCTTATTCTTTTAATTAAAGTTTATCCACCCCAAAATATAATTATTATCATAATAGTAAGTTTTTTGTGCTACGAATCTTCCATAATAGTGATATAATATGGTTGTTTACAATATCTAGTTGAAAAATTTGTATCCTGTAGTAGGCTACAATATTTATAATATTTTTTTTTAAGTTCAATATAATTAAAATATCATTTATAATTTTGATACGTGTAGAGTGTAAATAAGTACCATAACTTAGTTTAGGACCACTATTGTTCGGTATTAAATTATGACTTATTTTGCATTACATAAAGTGCATTACCAGTCTACAATAACTCTTTATGTATCCATCACTTGAATTTCAGTATACAGTAAGTCAAGTATTTTACTGTCTGAGAACCGATGGTTCAGTTACCAATTCGTACTTTGTGTTACTATAGTACACCAGTTTATCTTCAAAGTAATAAACATTTATATTTATTGTACTAAACGCATTATAGTTTGTATATTATAGTTTATACATTGTAGCTTACAATCATTCAAAGCTGCTCGGAATAAATATTAAAATCGATTGAACTGACATCTATACCGAAAAAGCGTGTAGCGTTGTCTATAACATGTAATTTAAAACTACAGTACAACGTTACGCTTGATATTGTTTGTTTAATAGGCCACATGCTTTTGACACATTTCAGTTAAGAACTAAACAACTACGTCAACAAAGTGGTGGAAGATCGGATGTTGAGGTCAGATCATATTAATGCTGAATGTTCCTCACCGGATGTTACTTACCGCTTGTATTGGGCCATAAATAGTTGATGCAGTCAAAATGTTATATGTTAGCTTGTAGAACCCGGTTAGTACCGGAGTTTTTGAACGTTTCGTTTATCTATCTATACTATTATACAATTGAGGTTGTGTCTGTCTGTCTGTGCAGCTATCACGACTAAAATACTAAAGCGATACAGCCAAAATTAAGCATGAGTATTTTACACATATATCTATGAATGTCATAGGACTATTCCCATTTACTAGAGTTCCCCTTGGATGTCCAAAGTTGAGTGGTGAAATTATAAAAAGTAAAAGTAAAATATTTCAAAATTAAAATGTTAATAATTGGTCTCCATGGAAGCATGAGAAAATACACAATGTTTACATTTGCGTTGTCATTTCAATGTATACATCAGAACTGCCAACAATGCTTAATTCACAACTTCAGGCAGCTGATCCAAACAAAATAAATTACATTTTAAACAAATAGTTGTCAACGCACCTTTGGGTTGTTACCAACAAAACACTTCATTATGATCTAAGAATTCAAATAGTCAAAGAAGAAATTACATAATCTAGTGAAAATACATGATCAAATTGGAAAATAGTTCAAATCATCTTGCACTAAATTTATTGGACAAACACAACACCATTTACAGCCTGAATGAATACGATATTGGACCTCCCATTCAGATTCGGCTAAGTGTTATAAAAATTATCTTTGTTAGCTAGTGTTTACAGTGGTCAATCACTAGCTCATGTTCTTCAAGTTAACTTTTAATGTGGTATTGTTATTGCATTTGCTAATTGATCTACTCTTTGAACAGATTGTAAATTAAATAAAGCTTAAAAACCTATGTGGTAGATTTATTTATTCTAAAAGTGTGTTATGAATTTATTCTAAAACTATGTCATTGATTAAGGAAATAAAAAAAACATTCTATAACCGTTTCTGCATCAACCAAGCATCAGTGTTCATTCGATCTGCATATTATTAAAGTGTCTTAAGTTATGATAATAATGTTATTGATAAATTTTCGTGTAATCGGTAGGACAGTTACAATGTAAGTTATTCTTTTTGTATAAATTTGGAGGCTTTTTGTTTATAAACTTGAAGTACCGGTACTTAAACAGTGTTTGGATTACAGTAGGCGGTATAGTACATCCACCCGTTGCGAAGAACGGGTAGAGCAGCTAGTTTAATATATAGCCGCAATTATTTAAATACCTATATTTTTAGTTTACATTAACACAGCAGAAAACTTAAGCATGTCTTTCCTTAGTCACTAACAAGACTACAAGATCGCGCAACTCATCATACACTCATCTCCATTCATACTTGGCTTAAAATACCTACATTCGTATGCTCGTTATTTCATAAGAAAGTATTAGTAATAGGTTGTTAAGAACATTGAAAATCACATATCAAAAATCCCTATAACGATGAAAACTTTAGAAACAACCAGAGCTATCACTAAAACATATAGTTACTATTTTGTTGTATAGGATATGAGTGAACATAAAAGACATACTTCGATTAAAAACGTATACGATATAACTTCCTGGAAGATATTATTAGTATACATTAGTATACTTTTTTATACTTTATACTTTTAATTGAAATGGCCACCATACAGTTTTTTTTTGTGTTGGTAAAATTGGTAATATATTAAGTAGCAATCTAAAAGTGATTGACATCCAAACATATTGCAGATAGTAAACTAATTAAATATTCTGAATTAAAATGATTATTCAAATAGGTTGGACTGCAGTGATTTATGATGGGTGTAGTTATGTTGTTTATAAACACACGAAACATGGTCCAGAACACAGAGAATATTGAACCTGATATTTTATTCATCTATAACTGATCCACCTCGGTCAATGTTTTCTGATCAAGTAATGTACCTACAGTAAATAAACTAAAAAATATTCAAAAAACACAGATAGCGGCAATAATGGTAATATACAAGGTGCCCTGGGCGGAACTCTCTACCAACTTGTTCCGGTATTATTAAAAGGTATTATTGTCTTGTTTTTGGCCATAGACAAGTCAAAATATAATATTCAAAAATTTAAACACTCAAAAGTTGCTCGTATAGCCGCATTTTTTAAAATTAAAGAATGGCTTGTTATAAAGATATGCAATTTGGTATATGGCCTACTAGTTCAAGAAAAAATATTATCCTACCCTATACTCTTACATGAGCAATATTTGCTTGTATGCTTGCTTACACAAAGATCTTGAAAAACTGCTTGAAGTATTTAATTCAAATGTTGTAAATAATTTATTTCTGTCCTAAAAACATGTTAATTGCAGTTAAAACTGACAATAAAAATCTAATTACGTAAAAAATTGAATTATAAGTCGATTCTTTTACATCGGCCTTGGGTTACTAAGTAACCATGTTGGTTGAACAAGGAATAAACGGTATCAGCAATCTGAGACATAATTTCTCCCATAAGCTTGTCAACAACCTTTATCATAAGTAAGCAGTGGGAGTAACTAGCCTATGCTAATTTTGTAGGAAAAAATCACAAAAGTTGAAATAACTTTTAAACCGTAATTGTTACAGCAATCATTATTGCATTGTTGCATTTTTTTGTTTAGAATTATAAAGACCAAAACACATTATTTTATTAAAAAGAGGTTTTGTTCAAAATCCGATTTTTTTTTATTTTATGGGATATATTTTGATGGGGAAATTACAATAAAAAATCAAAATTTTGAACAAATGAAAAAACTCATGGAGATACCACGGATTAGAACCTCCAAACCAAATTTCATCAAAATCGGACTACAGGTGTATGTAGCTCTGTACATATCCACACTCTCTCACACACACAGACATCGAAACCCACTTTTTGGGTTCAGGGTGACCCAAAACAGATATATCCACTCAAACTCAAACTAGAAAATTCGATGAAAACAATACTTTCTCCATACAATAGAGGAGAACGTATACAGCTGTGTATACACAGGGGATAGGGTCCCCGTGAATTTGCCATTGTGCCACGCACGCCGACAAGTGCCCCACTAGAGACAAAAAAAGAAAATAAGATTATAACTGAACTGGAGTCACTACTCTCTCGCTTGTTAAACATTTAAGAAAAGCGTGTCATCAAGATGGCCGCTTTTTGCTGTAATTTGTTTGTCACACTGTCTTTGCGTTTGGTT
>NW_026542599.1:39954361-40016025 GCF_028750875.1 Macrosteles quadrilineatus
GTTAGATCAAAATGAATCCAATGCTTTCACAAATCATTTAAACTATATAAAATAGACAGTCCTTACGTTGGTACATTTTGTATCATAAATAGAACGATGGACAAATATAAATAACAGAAATTCGTTATGCGGATCCTAAAACCTTATTTATGGCATAGCCAAATACAGAGATATTATTTACAAAAATTATTACCTACCTAATAAATCAAAATAAAATACTACATAATAAACAACAATTGACGTTTTTAGGTTCAAAAGTGGGCTGGATGGATCGCATCCTTACTGTTGATACTCGCTTCAGTGTTGTCCGTGTCTATTTTCCAAGACCCCGAGTATGTGTACACACCTTGGCTAGACTCTACATACGGCATCCTTCACAGACCTGCACTGTCTCTTGGTGTTGGATGGGTCATACTGGCCTGCTCTACTGGAAACGGAGGTTAAGTATAAGATAGTTCAATGGAAACACCATAAACGGGTTTTTACCGAGCTTCTCGTAATTTTTTTAATACTGTATATACATATAATTTCGCAAGAAAGTGGCTCTAATAAACTGTGGATAGTACAACGTACTTTGGATCCACAACAGCAATCTCGTGGATTCGGATCCTGGTGGCTGTTCTAGACCAGCTCACTCCTTGTTTGCTATAGTTATTTGTGTAAGTAGTGGGTAAAGGCAGTTTGAACTCGTGTTACACATGATATTTTTCCTACGGTTACTATAAATCATATAAATAATTGGCATTTCAAACACTGTACTACACGTTTTTAGGTTAGGTTGAATCCAAACATTGAACGAAATAAGAAACGCTAAACCAGCTGATCGTAGTCGTAATAAGTGTTGCCAACTTATTTTCAAGCGTACACGGATAACGTGCATAAGGTACGCTGTTTTGTGTTGTTGGTTGGGGTACTGGGGTTCACCAAAGTAAAAATAGTGTGCCAAAGTAAAAACTGTGTGCCAAAGTAAAAAAAAACTGTGCGCCAAAGTAAGGCTTTCTATACTATAATCTGTGCAAGGAAGCCCACTTTATCGGGTGTGTACCATATGTACAATGACATGCCAATTTTCTGTTTAGCTCAGTCATTGATGTAAAAGACAAAGCAAGGCTCAACAACCAATCAGATGTTTAGTTAGTTTCTTGTACAGATTTGTCTATACCTAGGATATATAAGGCCCTCTGCCACGTGCTGCTGTCTCTTTTGCAGTCAGTTGTTCCTAAAGTTAACTTATAAAAATTCAGTGATCACCCCATTTTGAGGTTTTTGGATAATGAGTAATAACACATTTTTTTTTTATTTATGATTTAAGAAGTTTCGTTGAAACTGTGTTGAAGAGGGCTTAATTTTTTATATATATATATATATATATATATATATATATATAGATATATATATATATATTGAAGCAAGATGAAGATTTATTCGTTTTTACCTACTAAAAAAGACAATTAATTTAAATATAAATTGTGCCTAGTAAGAAGTTTGATAAACAAGGGTACAGGTGACTATAGGAAAACTATGATTAACGCAAAGGCGGTCTATGTGAATGGGAAGATACACGTTTTATTAAATCTTTCAACAAATGTAAAAAAAATCGTTAACCCCTTTAAGCTTTAACCAGAAGACGGTCAGTGATAAAGCTTAATTTCTGTAATTTTAAAACAAAACTCTATATAAAGATAAAGTAAAATCAAACTAAAAGGTATACGTATACATTTTATTTTGTAAAATATACTTTTGGGTCTTTTTTCAGAAGAGGGCCGCCACTATTAAAACTGTGGAAAACTCACAGTTTAGGTTAGGTTAGGATAGCTTTACTAACACGTTTTTATTTTTTATATATATACTTATATACAACTTTATTTCAAACAAAATATGTCAGCACATAAAAATAGAGATCCTTAGGCTTTTCTAAAACTTTATAAAGTATCCTTTACGGACTTGTTAATTAAACAGCTTAAAACATAAAAATATGATATTTGATATACTGGCCATATTAAATGGAACTGGCCTGAATTAGACGTTTGACGATTTAAAACTATACTAGAAACCAGTCAATTGATTAGCTAGTCTAAGGAATCTAAGGCAGTTCAATCAAACATGAACCACTCAAGGATATGTTTGATATGTTTGAACATCCAGAAAGTGTACATGTTAGTCTTAAAGCTTCTCCTAAACACCACAAACGGTTGGTTTCAAATAAAATTGAAGGTTAGCGTTATGTTTATTTTAATCCATCCCTATTATACAAAAGAGCATATATGTCAAATATAACGATTAAGACCCAGATAACATCTTTCGTCTCCTTTCTTAATTGACTAATAACTCAGAAGTTCGAGAGGGAAGGAATAAGAAAAGTACTGTTTTACAGATTATGAAGGGTTTTTTTGCACTATCAATGCCAAGTTCGGAAATATGTTTTAAACCTTTCTGCTATAGCATGCAGCATAGAATACTGCCTAAAAAGCCGCGTTTACACCAAAGTCTTCCACTAAGTTTTCTACTATAATATATATTTAGTTGCTGAAACAAGTTGCTTTTTCTACAAAATACAGCCATTTTTTCTGTCGTCCACTAGTGGAGAGACAAGTTCTTCACAACATTTTGATTATCCGGGGAGAGTCGGTAAAGATCAAAGAAAGTTTACAACAAAAAGTGGAAGATTAGTTGCTACGCTCTTTGCGCAAGCAAATTGTGGAAAATAGTGGAGAACTGTTCCCCTTGGCCCCTCCACGCACCCCGGGCGTGACGTAGAGCGGTAGTAAATTCTTCGGAAACAAGCTTTCCACTAAATGCTCTAAATTAGTGAGGAGCAGATTTTGGTTTTCGACAAAACTCTCCCACTTGATTCTAGAATTTGTTCGGAGCAACATTTAGTTGTAAACTTTTAGTTTAAACTTTTGTTGTCAACTTTTGGTTGTAAACTTTGGTGTAAACGTGGATTTAATTTACATTCTCTCTAGACGTAGAAAATCATAATGCATTTGATTAATTGCATTGTAGATCTCTGTATAAAATGCATTATGATCTCCTACGTCTGGAGAGAATGTAAATTTAAAAGTACAATTACGTACCTTAAGCAATAGTAAAATAAGGACTTTGGAAAATGACCTTGTAAACGAAAGAATAGTAAGAGGATTTAAACACGACTTCTTGTTGTTTCATACTAGATTCGGATTCAAAATCATCTGATTCTGCCTACCAGGTGTCGTGAACTCTCTGCTGGGATGGTCGGGAATGGTTGTGTTATCTCGGCTCACTTACTGTGCGTTTCTTGTCCACTTCTTTGTTCAAGATGTCCAGGCATTCAGTACCAAAACTGCAGTCACGACTGACTTCTTAAATTTGGTAAGTAAACAAATCAATCTTGCCAAATTTCATAGGTAATTTTGTTTCTCATCTTGTTCTTAGTTTTTAAATAAATATGTCGTAGGAAATAATAGTGTAGTCTTTTTAAATTTTATATTTGGTTTGTACTATTATAATTAATTTAAAGAAATCATATTCGCATAATATATCAACAAGTTTTAATATGGTAAATTATTGTCAGGGCATACTAGTTCGAATCTGATAGGTACTTAATGTTTGTTTAAGATACAGCAACCAATTTCAATCCAATCTCAAGTACAAAATATTTTTGATCAGCAAAAATAACAAACGAGAAACCCTTTAATAAATAAACTATTCGAATACTATACTATTGCATCCAGGAGTTTGGTATGATTATTTTTCTTTGCACAAGTCTGACGATAAAACGCTTATATGTTCTGGGAAATAATGTATTTTCTAGTTATAAGTAGCATATTTCCCCCGGTAAAATAAAATAAAATTCATAAATACTGTTATATAGTTCAACAGTATAATGAATACAAATCTCCCATACTGACGCAAGCATTGCACCTTGTATATTTTTAAATCTTTAAATATACTATCCTAAGTATTTTGATAAAACAAGGTCGTAACAAAAAAATATTCCATTACCTATTTGATAAGTTTTAATAAATAACCTAAGTTTATTCATATGTCAAAATCGATTACAACATAATAAATTTAATAAAATGCAACTCCAAGGGTAAATCATTTTGACAAAACCACAAACTTAAATAGGGACTTCTTTAAACAACTAAAATGAGAATTTTCAATGTAACTATTGAGGAACTGTAAAACAAATTCAAATAATGTTAATATACCTAAATATGAATCTTATGGAAATCTTATAAAATGCATTAGAATCGATTTTCATATTTCTAATAGTTAACGTCCTATATGGAGTTCCACTTGGTACATTGATGATGGTAACTTTCTTTTGTTTACAGTGGTTTTTGTTCTCCGCAGACTTTGTGATCAGTTATCTATTAGCTGCAGTTCTGCATTTGACAGTTGAAGCGCCTGTCAATAACATTTTGAAAATATTCCTCAAACAAAAAGGTAAACTATCAAAAATTTTGAAAAAGCTCCTCAGTATATACATAAGAATACACAAAAATATCATAAAACATAATCAAATATGATCAACTAAGCAATGTTTTGTAATTTTGAGAGGCTAGAATAATTTGATCCTGGTATTATAGTGCAATTTACTACTGACATGGCGGACTATGCACAGAACTTTACTTGTATATTAAGTTAACTGCGCTGCTAAAACACTATTTTAGATTTTTTTCCTTGTAAAATTAAGAAATGCATAGCAGTTGGCAAAATCTGTTAGGTGATTCATTGAATTAATACTATACCAAAGGTATGGTAATTTTTCTGATGCTTCGTAATACATAACCTTGCCATAACTGCAATAAATTATAAATTTATTATAAATTAGAAATAAATAATATAAATTATAATTGGATGCCATAAGTATTCTGTGCTCATGTAATTGAAATTTTTAAAACAGAACATTTTAAGATTAAGATTATACGATGAATAGATAAGTCATAAATAATTAACAATTTAATAATTAATCATTTAATAATTAATAATTAATCACATAATAGTTAGTTGTGTTCTGTGTTTATCTGCAAAATATTATTTTTTAGACCTAAGTGCCGTGAACTTTTGTATATAGATTCTCTTCCTCTCTATCTTTGGTAAAGATAAAAGTATATTTGGTTTTTTTCAGATTCAAAATTGGAAGCTGTACCATCTACTTCTGGCACACAACTGCAATCAACTGTTGGGAACATAATGATGGAGTGAAATTAAAAATTCATTAAATTAAACAAGAGACAGAAAAGTTATAAAGTTCATGAATATTAGGCTGCAGTTGTTTAAGAATGTAAAGTAGTATATCTTTTTTGATGCTTTAGGACAAAAATAATCTGAGAATAACCTCAAGCTGCCAGTTATTGTTTTAAATAGTAAACTAGGCCTATGTAATTAAATAAAGTACATAACTGTTTTGCAACTATATTAAAGTTTTAACTAACCTACCAATACAGGTAGTTTGATTTCTATTATTCTGAAAAAGATGGATTATTGATCAACATAAGCAAATATACTTTACTGCAACAAACCCAACTAAACACGTAATTATTTTAATAAGATAGGCTAACTAGTTTTCTTTTTAAGTCTTTTATGAGTAAAAACCAAGATTTACAGGTAGCCTATTTAACATTACAATCTGGTGACTGTTTTAAGCCCTGATATTGTCGTATTCCTCCACCAAACCTTTACCTGATGCTTTAGTGGGCAGCTTCTACCATGTTATTAGGCCTACCAACCATGCTCGACAAGTAGACTCATATCCTTCCCAATAAAACTCCTGGATTACAGCAAATTTTAAAATAGACGCCCAAAAAATTTTTTACTTAGTAAGGCAACTTCTTGTTTATTTATGTATAATTTAAGTAAAAGGTAAACTACATAATAAGATGTTAAATGGTTACAAAACCAAATGTATGTTACAAGAAAAAAACAACTAAAGTTTATAGATATCGTGTTTTGTGTCTGAATAAAATAATTGTATACCAATAAAACCAATGGTATTCACTCAGGTATAAAGAAACAAACAGGTAAAACAAATAGTTATAAGTATTAAATATGTTTCTTTGTAAAAATTTGCTTGCAGTTTTTTTTAATACAGTCATTAAAGTTGAGTGTATTTTTTACTATTCAAAACTTAGCATTGAAATATGAAACATTAAAATATCTTGTGGGTAAATTTCACCATATTATTCCACAAAAAATAGAAAGTAGTGGGCTCAATTGTTATTTTAAACCCTGACTTTTCAATTGGGAAAAGAACTGAACTCTTGAAATATTAAAAAACAAACACTCCTCCAAGTTATAACAGATTTCCAACACAAGCTATTGAGACGGTTTATGGCCGAGTTTTAACCAGAGTCAATAAATCAAGACTTAGAGGAGCATCTGTGCCCATAACATTGGCAGTTACTGCACCAAACACTATTTGCTTTGCCATACAATATTTACTTTGTGATTTGTATCACATTTTAAAGTATAAAATTATACTTTTAAGGCAGGTGTAAAGAGATTTGTAATTTAATTTAAGTTATATAAAATTGTGAAACATTAAGTATTGGCTCTACTACTCTTATATTTTGTATGGGGACATGGGAATCTGGAATATTTTCACACACAAAATGTGAGTTGTATATTATAAGAATATAATTTGATTGTTGTAAAAAAGTATGCGTTGGTTGTTCGCCCATTATATAATATGTTCGATCAACTTTACCTAAACAATGCATTACGTATGTTTATCGTACACAAATAATGGTGTGACCTCATACCGTTATAGCATTGTAAAAACGTTGCTTTCTCATTGATCGTTTATATTTCTGTAATATTTCAACTAAGCTCTATTGCTATTAGTGTAACTAGTGTGTGAAGTGGCACTTTCCTGCACGTTACAGAAATGTTTACGCACGAGCCGTAGGCTAGTATGGAATGTTTTTTGAGTGCAGCAAAGGCATTTGCGCTCGTGGTACACATTATATGTTTCCTGCAGTTACTATAAAACATATAAATAATTCTTCTTTCAAACACTTTGCTTGGTGAAACCTAACACGTTTTAGCCTACAACATATTGTTACACGTTTTAGGTTAGGTAACAACCAAGCTTTGAAGGAATTGGAAAACGCTGCATCTGCTGATCGTAGTCGTAGTATTTTTAAGTGCTGCCAACCTGTTTTCAAGCGTATAATTATTACGTGTCTTATAAAAGCACACCTTTTTGTGTTATTTAGTTGGAGTAGTGAAGTGCGACAAAAATTAGTGCGGCGAAAGTAATTAAATGCAGCTATTAGCTACTTTGCGTGCTATAATCAGTACAAGGAAGCCCACTTTGCCAGGTAACTGTAGAAAAAAGTAAAAAGTTTTTTTTACAACAAAGAATATAGTAAAATGGCATAAACTTTGTCGGTATTAACGAAATTCTGTTATTGTGTTTGCATGTAATTATCATTTGTCAATAATCCTTATATCAATATAACGAAAATCCTTAAACATTTAAAAATGTATTTGTCTTCATGTATAGTATAGTATTGTATTGTATTGTATTTTGTATTGTATTGTATTGTATTGTATTGTATTGTATTGTATTGTATTGTATTGTATTGTATTGTATTGTATTGCATTGTATTGTATTGTATTGTATTGTATTGTATTGTATTGTATTGTATTGTATTGTATTGTATTGTATTGTATTGTATTGTATTGTATTGCATTGTATTGTATTGTATTGTATTGTATTGTATTGTATTGTATTGACTGTGATTGCAAGATTAGTGTATGCTATGGGATTTCTGAAGTGTGAGACAGAATGCAATATGTCACTGTGAGTAGAGTAAGATCAACATAGAGAAACTAACCACAGTAACAAAGAGTTGTGTCATACAGCGAGAGTAGTTTTGCAATGATAATGTAATTACCCGACCTTAGTGTTATCAGGCAGTATGTAATCTGTCACCATGTGTCAAACAAGATACAATACCGGTCAACATAGAGTAACGAGTGACGATAACATAGAGTAGTGTCATACAGCGAGAGTAGTTTTGCAATGATAATGTAATTACCTGACCTCAGTGTCATCAGGCAGTATCTAATCTGTCACTGTGTGCCAAACAAGATACAATACAGGTCAACATAGAGTAACGAGTGACGATAACATAGAGTAGTGTCATACAGCGAGAGTAGTTTTGCAATGATAATGTAATTACCCGACCTCAGTGTTATCTGTAATCTGCCAATGTGTGTCAAACAAGATACAATACCGGTCAACATAGAGTAACGAGTGACGATAACATAGAGTAGTGTCATACAGCGAGAGTAGTTTTGCAATGATAATGTAATTACCCGACCTCAGTGTTATCTGTAATCTGCCAATGTGTGTCAAACAAGATACAATACCGGTCAACATAGAGTAACGAGTGACGATAACATAGAGTTGTGTCATACAGCGAGAGTAGTTTTGCAATGATAATGTAATTACCCGACCTCAGTGTTATCAGGCAGTATGTAATCTGCCAATGTGTGTCAAACAAGATACAATACAGGTCAACATAGAGTAACGAGTGACGATAACATAGAGTAGTGTCATACAGCGAGAGTAGTTTTGCAATGATAATGTAATTACCCGACCTCAGTGTTATCTGTAATCTGCCAATGTGTGTCAAACAATATACAATACCGGTCAACATAGAGTAACGAGTGACGATAACATAGAGTAGTGTCATACAGCGAGAGTAGTTTTGCAATGATAATGTAATTACCCGACCTCAGTGTCATCAGGCAGTATGTAATCTGCCAATGTGTGTCACACAAGATACACTACAGATCAACACAGAGTAACGAGTGACAATAACATGGAGTTGTGTCATACAGCAAGAGTAGTTTTGCAATGATAATGTAATTACCTGACCTCAGTGTTATCAGGCAGCATGTAATCTGTCACTGTGTGTCAAACAAGATACAATACAGGTCAACATAGATAGGTCAACATAGATATCGTTTGTCTTATAGTAGAATTACAGAGAAAAATATATAACCCAGCCTAATCAGAAAAAAATGTCCGTGTTAGAATATCTTAACTTTATTACTGTAATCATCCGTTGCATAACACTACAGTGAGCATTGCAGCCTTATTGTTAGGAGAACAGGATTTAGACCAGAAGACACAGGTTCATCTATCGACTATAACTTATGATTTGGCAACTATCTGTTGCTTTTTCATACAAGATCAAAGGGATAAAACTTGGTTACAAGAAGTTACCGAGATTTCATAAAGGATATTTCGTTGACTTAACTTATGTTGTTACTTTATCCCAACACGGGTTTACAGAAGATTCCCAAAGTAGATGAAGAAGCTTACGTAACCTTAGTTTTATCCCAGATCACAGTCTTGTGGCGGGGGAGTATATTTATAAGAATAAGAATAAGAATAAGAATCGTTTATTGCCGTTAAACATGTACATGCAATGGGCAAAGTCACATTTTTACAATATCTTAGCCTACTTAAAAATAAACAGATGTATAGGCCTAGACCTTAACACAGAATGGTAACATTGAATCGTTGAAAGTCATTTTCAAGAACTCGTTAACACTATACATGGGGTTTTCCACTAACCAATCAGACAAAACTCTCTCAAATTTACTATTACTAACTTCTTTTGCGCTATGAGGCAGTTTGTTAAACAAATTAATACTAAGAACATTGAAAGACTTGAGGGTTTTACTTAACCTACAATGTTGCCTATAAATATGATGACTAGATCTTGTGAAATGGTTGTGGATTTGGTTTGACAAAGTGAGGTTATCTAAATTCTTCTTAACATAACATAAACACACAAAAATATATACATTTATCACAGTTAAAATCTTGGCTTGTTTGAACAAGGGCCTACAGTGCTCATCAGGGTCTACATTAAATAAAATCCTCACAGCCTTTTTCTGGATCACTAAAACTTCACTTATTTTTGAACTATTGCCCCAGTACAAAATAGCATAGAGCAAAACACTATGAAAAAAAGCAAAATAACAAGATCTTAAGTAATGACTAGGTAGGCTAAATCTAAGGCGACGCAACATGTGAACAACTTTGGACAGCTTTGAACAAACCTCAGCAACATGAGTATCCCAAACTAACTTAGGATCAAGATGGACACCTAAAAGTTTAACGCTACTGTCATCATCTGCCTCTTTCGGTGCTCTTACGTCTAGAGAGAAAGTTATATTCTGTGTCTTATTCAAGTTAAGGAGAAATTTGTTAGCTGCATACCATTCAGCTGCCTCTTTAAGAACTACTTCATTCATGGTGCAACAAAGGTCATTAACATTTTTCTCGCTTCTAAAAAAGGTCGCATCATCAGCAAACATGACAGTACTAGCAGAGACATTATCAGGCAAGTCGTTAACCATAACCAAAAATAGGAATGGGCCCAGGACCGAGCCCTGCGGTATACCGTACTCAACCTGGGTAGCGACTGACATTGAACCCTTAACACTAACTTTTTGTCGCCTATTTGTTAGATAGGATTCAAAAATTTTGATTTGAGGACCGACTACCCCATAATACTCAAGTTTTTTCAATAGTATGTCCCGGTCAACGCAGTCGAAGGCCTTGCTCAGGTCACATAACGAAGCTCGAGTGGCTAAGCCTCGCTCAAAACCCTCAATTACTGAGGAAGCAAGGACCCCGACCGCGTCGGCCGTTGACATACTAGGCCTAAAGCCAAACTGATCAGAAGAAATTAAACCATTGGATTCAAAGTAGTCACTAACCTGAGTTTTCATTACCACTTCCACAACCTTGGCAATGACGGGAACCACAGATATCGGCCTGTAACTGGCTGCCTCCTTTACATCCCCAGATTTATAGATAGGTATGAGTTTGGATAACTTCAATTCGTCTGGAAAGATTCCTTCGCTCAAACAAGAATTAACAAGCAAAGTTAAGGGCAAAATTACAACATCTGCAACATATTTCAAGAGATCGTTGGACATATCATATATATCCTTGGTTTTGGATGACTTCAAGCTGGTTAACACTTTCAACACTGCACTAGGCTCAACATTTTGCCACACAAAGCTCTGCTTTACACTTAGCACTTTATTCCTCAGAAGATCTTCAGCCGTTGTGGTTACTGGAGGGATGGCATTACGTATCTGGGGGATGACCTCCATGAGAAACCTGCTGTAGACCTCTGCAGTAGGTTGACCTCTTTCCCTCGGAGCAGCATGAAGTTCATCTCTCACCACTTGCCATGCAGCCTTGGTCTTGTTGGCAGCAGACTCTATGAAGTTCTCGTTAGAAGCCCTTTTGGCATTTTGAATGGCTTGCTTGTACAAGTTTCTTGCTGCTACGTAAGCCCTTCGATCGGTAGCACTCTTGGTATTGTTTGCTATTATGTACAGGGACATAACGTAGTTCTTCTGTGCTTCAAGCTGGGGGGTATACCAGATGCCTGATTTACCCTTAGGAGTAGATAAGTGATTTGACGACCTTTTGGGGAAACACCAGCTCATAATACCAATTAATACATTAAAAATTGTAGTACAAATTGTATTGGTATTTTTGTTATAGAGTAGGCTCTCCCAGTTAATAAGGGCTAACTGTTCTTTGAAAAGTTCCATTTTGTTATAGGTTATAGGTCTCACAATAACATTAGGGCGAGTTGCTTTTTTCTTGTCAACTTCACTGGGAAAGAGCATATCAGTAAGAATGACATGATGATCTGACAAAGGAAGTTTAACAACATTCGCCGAAATCATACACTGTTTCACATTCGTTACAACATTATCTAGGCAAGCAGGTCCTCGAGTAGGTTCCCAGACCGTGCATCGACAACCGACTAACTGAAGCGCATTATGAAGAAGTGAACAATTACTATCGTTCTTAAGAACATCTACATTGAAGTCACCACACATAACAACTTTGGCTTCAAACTTAGTGAAATAACTCAGTGTAGCTTCAAGTTGTTGCAGGAAAATTGTCATGTCACCAGCAGGAGATCTGTATAGGGATAATACTATAATCTTAAAGTTGATTAGCTTCACAGCACATATTTCAAAGTGAAGTTCAATACAGAAGGAGGATGTATCCAAAACTTCGAAGTCAGTAACATTGGAGATATAAATTGCCACACCACCGTGGATAATGCTTGAGCGACAAAAGATGCTCCCCAGGCTATAACCTTCAAGGTTATAAATATCGTAGTTGCTGCTATTAAGCCAATGTTCACTAAAGCACAATACTGAAAAATGTTGCACCTTGAACAGCATGTCCAATTCGTCAATTTTGTTGATTAAACTTTGAATATTACTATAAAATATTGATATTTTGTTTAAATTAGCCTGCTGACCCTCTAGACTAGGGCTCGACTGTACTGCTAAAGCTGAAGCTAGGCCTACCCCTTCGGACTGGGAAACCCTAAAAAAACCGACTGGTCCTTGTTTTCAGTACTATTAACATTATGAAAACTTTCACTATGTTCAGCTTTACCAGCTGGAGTCTTGTATCTCTTGTTCACGAATTTTGAAACAAAAACATCGCTTGGCCAAAAATTTGGAGTAAAGATATCGTTCATTAGTTTGTAGGGCACTCCCACTTTGTACGACGAGTACTTATCCGGATATCTAGAGTTAAGTTTTTCTACGGTGAACTCCTCTTCTTGGTAATGCCCTTTAAGGTAGTCCGTTAAGTCACTTGGTCCAGTTGAAGGACTCAGCCTAGAAACAAAAAGAGCTACACTTCTCTCCACAGATTTAAGGTTATGAGTCTTATCAGAAGTTTGCAGGCTCCCTGTAATAAACTTATTACTTCCACGCACAGATCTATTGTGTTGAATGTTGCTATGCTTGTCGTCAACAGACTTTTGACCCAATCTTGATTTATTTGTTGGTTTAAGCTCTAATTCATTGTGCTTAAGCATAAACCCACCAGACTGAAGCCTAGGCCTATTTATGTTGCTACTCTCCTGAACAGCCGTTTTTTGGATGGGTTTCTTCATTGTGATTTCTGAGTAACTTGGGACACAATTAATAGAGTCCTTAATACCCACGTTATCGTTTACAACATCGGTGATAACCGATTGAGTCGATTTTTTAACGTCTTGAGGTTGGGATGGCTGATTTAGGTTATGTTGTGAAAGTTTAGATCGAAGTTCATCATAGCTCCTCAAAACTAAGTCCAATTTACTTGTAATTGTCAAATTAGTAGTCACTAAACCATTCACTACATTAAAGAGTTTTCTTAGCAGAGTCTTGTCCATGTCGGCAGTTGAATCTTCGTTACAAGTTTCCCTCATGTCAAGGCGGCACTTTTCACAGTACCAGAAAACACTACTTGAAAGTTTATTAATCACATCAAACTCTTTAACCAGTAAGTTGGCGCATTTAAAATGAAATTTTAATCCACAAATGCCACCGCATCGCAGTGATCTGTCATTACTTTTAAATAATATTCGGCAGCTGCCACAATCCAAGTCTTCACTCACCGCCATCTTGCAGACGAAAAAAAAAAATATATATATATATATATATATATATATATTCATCCTTGTTCAAAAGCTATTTGTAAATATGAGATCAGGTTTATGATTCCAGTTAGTGAATGAATCGAAAATGTGACCTTTGACTGAATAAAATCTTGTGCGCATCATAATGTAAAGTAAGCATACTGTTCCGTATTCAAGCGCTACCTAGATATTTCCAGACGTTTCATATCATACAATAACCTTTGTCCTGTCACGTGATGTCTGGAAACCCCAATCTCGCCCCAGTTCTCTTGCATTCATGCAACTACTAACATGTCCCCGGCACAATTAACTCCCAATTGCTGCTCTCATCTCTTAACCCCAAAGTATATTTAATTATTATTAGTGACACATATTAAAAGTGAACTATTGAACATTTGTGAAGTGAAACACTACTACTGCCGGTCCTGGTCTGTGTACGAGCAATACGCAATAGCTGGCCAGCAGAAGAAACTCGTGTACGTCTACCGGCTTCGTCTTCTCAACACTTCAGTTAAAAGGAAGGTACCTCATCAATCTCATTATATCTGTTAAATAATTAGTGACAAGTTTTTAATATTGCTCTTTCAAAATACAGTCCATTTGAACATTTTTAGGCAAGTTTACCCCCCATCCGCTGGTCCTTCGAGCCGGATGAAAATATTATCATTAATAATATATTGTGCTTTTATTAGCCTAGCTACTGTAACTGTTAAAATTGTACAACTAAACTCTTAAAAGTGTCACTTCTCTAAATAATTAGAGCAGCATTTGTATTTCCCATTACTATTTTTGGTGAATAAATAATATTTTATTTCATTCCCCTGTGCCATCTCAGACGTGAATATTTCATGTTAGTTTCATGTTCATGTCCTCCCACTGCTACATAAATCACGTCATATTTCCTTTCAAATAGTTATTTGAAATCAGGAATTAGTTAGGATATTTAATATTTTCTCTAAGTTTCTCAATCAATTCACCATATCAATTATTGTCATTAACAATAATTTTTGTCTGCACTTTGTTTCGTCCTTAATTTTCTAACATATTTTCACTTATCAGAAAGTCAGCCATTTTATATTTTCTGTCCTTGCGATGCACCTTGGTAGCGAACTTCTCCACTAGAGCGCTCTGCCTACAGTCTGCACGTCGCAAGAACCAATGAGCGTCGAGATTCGTAAAACAGAATAAATCGCCCAATGATATTGCTTCTTCAAATTGATCATATGTAAAACTCAGTTTCAAGCACAGGAAATCAGCTGACTGAATATAAAACACACTCCAGCTACATACAGCTGTGTGAATTGAATCAAAATATAAACGTAACCTTCAAGTTTATTTACATCTTGGAAAATATTGTTTTGTGTGAATATTAAACGAAATATTAGTGGTTGAATCGATTCTTGTCTACATTAAGGATATTGCTCATAATAAATACTTCCCTACTCAATATATTCTGCGAAAATACTGATTCAAATGAAATGACTTGTGTTAAATAGACTTTACCTTTATTTACTATGTCTATCCTGGGTTTGATGGTAAAGTGAAATATAATTTTACATTCATTATTTCTTATAGAGTGAATGTAAATGAATTGATTTATTCTGAGCTATTAATTTGCATTATTGTTAGGTCTAAGACTTGGAGTTATTTTGATATTTAGTTGTTGGGAATATTTACATAGGCCTAAACTTATGATAAACTTAGGCCTATAGCTTACTCTATTGATTACATAAATGGTCTGTTAAAATGAGATTCTCTACACTAGAGAAAAAGGCAAAACTTGTCAAAAATAGGCTTCAGAAAATAAGCAAGTTTGTGTCAGCCCAAATTACTCTCTCAGAAACTCAATCATTAAATGTTGTTTCCATTCAGCGCTTACACAACTATGATGATGAAGTTAGAGGTTTATTCTCTGATTTTAAAGCTTTATTCGATAAAGTGGTTTATGATGATCCTGGTTCTGATTATGACGAAACTGAAGCATGCTCTATGCAAGATGAAATTTCGGACTTGTACATTTCTCTGATCAGTGACTTGAAAATAGTGTTACCTGCTAAAACTAAAGAAGGAACACCTCCCACCCAACCATCTCTGCGACTGCCCAAATTTGAGTTGCCCAAATTCAGCGGTAACTACGAAGAATGGGTTAGCTACTACAATATTTTTGAGGCTTCTATTAATAGGAATGAAACTTTGGCCCCTGTGAGTAAGTTCCAATATCTGCTTAGTTCTTTAAGTGGTGAACCCTTAGATTTAGTAAAGAGCTTAAGCATAACTGCAGAAAACTTTGATGTTGCACTTAGGCTGCTTAAGGATCGCTATGATAACAAAAGGCGTGTTGTAACTCAGCTTGTTACAAAAATCATTGATTTGCCATGCATAAGTAGTGGTTCTCTCAAAAGTCTCCAACATTTTCTCACAGTTTATAAAGAGAACACTCAAGTTTTGAAAAATCTCAACCATGACATAACAGCTGAAAATACTCTGCTTGTCCTAACGCTTTTGAAAAAGTTACCTACTGATTTAAGAAAATCTTTTGAGGATTCTCGCATCACAAACAATGACATACCTGCAGTAAATGATCTAATTCAATTCCTTGAAAGAGAATTTAAACGATTAGAAGGAGCTAGTATCGGTCTTGGTCCCTCAGCTAACGCAAGATACCCTTCAGTGCAAAAGACTCAATCTAATAGTTATAGGCCTAAACCTCTTCGAGATAGTAAACCTTACTCCTCTCAAGCTAAAACAGCTTTCGTCACAGTGACTAACACTTGTAAGTTTTGTCAAGCATCCGATCACAATATATACAAGTGTCAAGCCTTTCAGGCTAAAAGTAGAGGTGATAGAGTTGAATTCACTTGTAAAAATAATCTATGCGCCAACTGCCTAGGCCATCTACATGATACTAATAACTGTCCTTCTCATAGAGTGTGTCGAATTTGTTCAAAGCGACATCACACTCTCTTACATGACTCAACTCCCACACAACAGCAGCCAAGTTACCCAACCAAGGTTTTTGAAAAAAAATATGGTAAGCCGCCTACAAATAGCGCACCCCAAAGCCATGTCACCGCACCAGTGAATAAAAGTGCTCTTGTAGGATTGTCTAGCCAGTTAAACCCAACTAAAACAACAATTTTACTTGGAACATGTTTAGTTCAGGTGTTTTCCAAAGATGGTCAGCAAACTGTACTCCGTGCTGTGCTCGACTCTGCATCTCAACTTACATTGATATCTGAAAGAGCTGTTCAGCTCATCAGTGCCTCCCGTACTCGAGCACATGATGAAATCCAAGGAATTTCTGGCTCACTAATTCATTCTAGAGGAATAGTGAACATTGATATAATCTGCAGTTAATGGTCAACGCTTAGCCTACCATCATCCATGCTTGGTTTTGAATCGTATCACGTCACCACTGCCTCAGATCCCAGTCTCACCTCAAGTGAAGGGATCCTTAAATGATTTTGTTCTTGCAGACCCCTGTTTTGACAAACCTGGAGAAATTGATCTATTGATCGGAGCTGATTTATTCGCTCTCTCACTGACTGGTGAGCAGCACTTCTTAGGCCATAACCTGCCCCAAGTTTTAGGAACTATATTCGGATTTGTTGTAATGGGCATAGCTCCTGTTGCTACATCTGAGTTATCAATCCCAAAAACTGTTTCTTTTCTCACTACACATGATGGAGACCTTCACAGTTCACTTCAAAGGTTTTGGTCAATCGAAGAACCCCCGACATGTGTCAAGACTCAGTCAGAAGAAGATGTTCTCTGCTTACAGCATTTTGAAAGAACCCATACACGTGATAACTCTGGTCGATATGTTGTTAAGTTACCGAAAAGACCAAATCATCCACTATTAGGTGAATCTTGTAGTACAGCTCAACTTAAACTTAAAGCGATGGAAATAAAATTTGCTGCTCAGTCCGAATTCAAAGATTTATACTCCGAATTTATGGATGACTACATCAAATCAGGTCACATGAGTGCATGTGAGCAACCCCTTTCTGGTGAATGTTACTATTTACCCCATCATGGAGTATTTAAGGAGAATCCCCCTAATTCCAAAATACGAGTCGTATTTGATGGTAGTTCCAAAACAAATAATGGCGTCTCCCTAAACGATATCCTCATGCCTGGCCCTAAGTTGCAGAATGATATTAGTGATGTCTTGCTGTACTTTAGGTGTCACAAGTTTGTGTTCACTTGTGATATACGACAGATGTATCGCCAGATTCTGGTGGCTGAAGATGACAAGAAATATCAGTTAATCTTTTGGCGATCCAATCCTGATGAATCCCTTCAAGTCTTAAAGCTAAATACCGTCACCTACGGTCTCAACTGTTCCCCGTTCATTGCGATCAGAACATTACAACAATTGGTCAAAGATGAGGGTCATTCATACCCCAAGGCGTCTGAGATTCTAACTAAATCAATATTTTATGACGACATCATCGCTGGAGCAGAAAGTCTTGATGAAGCTTTGTCTGCACAGAATGAACTCAAGAACTTGCTCGCTAGAGGAGGTTTTGAACTCCGAAAATGGATTAGCAACGCACCCCAACTATTGGACCAAGTCCCAATTGAACACAAAGAGACTCCAGTGGAGTTAACTGAAAATAGTGAAGCCTTCTTCAGTGTCCTAGGTCTAAAATGGACCCCAGAGTCTGACATGCTTTCTTACAAGGTTAAGGATGTTGAAATAAGTGCTATACTTACAAAGAGAAGAATATTATCTACAATCGCTAAACTGTACGATTTACCAGGATTTCTTACACCCGTAATTTTCTGGGCAAAAACACTTATTCAGTATCTCTGGACAACAGGGCTAACTGGGGATGAACCTGTTCCAAATGATGTTAGAACCAAGTGGCATTTATTCTTAGAAGAACTCCCAATAATTCAAGAATTAAGAATTCCACGCTACATTTCTACTTCTCTGCATACGGCTGTGCAACTCCACGGCTTCAGCGATGCTTCAGAGAAAGGCTACGCTGCTGTTGTCTACCTTCGTGTCACTGACTCTCAAGAGAATACAAGGCTCTATCTCATCGTCTCTAAATCAAAAGTCGCTCCTTTGAAAAGAATTTCTCTGCCACGGCTTGAACTTTGTGGCGCTCACTTACTGGGAAAACTTCTTCAATATTCTTCAAACATACTCTCTGCTCATATGAAGATTGAATCAATCTATGCTTGGTGTGACTCCACAATTGTCCTAACCTGGATACGTACTCTTCCATACCGCTTGAAAGTCTTCATTGCCAATCGTATTTCAGAACTCCAAGAATTGGTCTCTCCTCACTCATGGAATTATGTCAAATCTCAAGACAACCCGGCAGATTGCGCCACTCGTGGTCTTTCACCCTCTCAACTTGTGACTCATCATTTATGGTGGAATGGACCGGAATGGTTACAGTCATCGTCAGATTCTTGGCCTAAGCCAAAATTCACACCTGTTATTGATGATGACACTCTTGAAATAAGGCCAAATCCTCTAAACGTTCTAGCAACCACAGAGAAGATTAAACTCACTGATTTTGATATACTAGAAAAATATTCATGTTTCAGGAAACTTGTAAATGTCATTGTAACCTTTCGTAACCTTTCCCAAATTTGCCTCAGCTTTCTCAGGGAGAAGGGGTGGTCCAACTCAAAGCTTACACCTTACTAAATAACCCAAACTGAATGTTCTTAGTGTTTATTATGGGCGCCACCGTGTTGTAGAGTAGAATTTAAACAGGGTCCAACAAGGAAGTTCTCCTGTACTCATGGGATGATATTTTGGATGAGATAATAAAAAGAAACAATCAGCTGGGCGGCTAATAGCTTACCAAATTCAAACCAAATATTACTCCACAATGACAACAACAATAATACTATTATCAGCAAGTTCACTTATAATCAGTAGTAGTAAATGGTTACCCAGTTTAGCATAGAACTCACATACCCCTTATCAGTTGATGATATGACTAGATAACTCAGGCTATATAGTTAACTACTAACCAAGAACTTTTGGGTAGTTTACTAAGTTCAAAATCCTTTTAAGTGTCAAAAGTAATCAACCAATCAATAATTAAACCAACTTACAACAATAAATTTTTTAAACTAGACAGTACACAGGAACACAACAACGCTTGTGTACATGGCCATGCTAGAGAATTTATTTTACCAAATATGATAATACACAAGGTCAATATAACAATAATTTATAATTTACATTCCCATGCAACCAAGGATCCAGTCCTTTTAAATTAAGGCAATCAAGAGCAATTGACAATCACTAGCAATTATACAGATAAATAAATAGATAAATCAATTGATTTGTGAATACAGTGTTGCAATCAATGTAATATCTTTTCTCTCTGAGGTGTGCTCAAATGGCTGGATAAGAAACAGAATCTAATTCTAGATCAGATAATCCCCCTTCTGTAGCTCAAAGCATTCAATAGCTCACCTAAAATGCACAGTTTCAAAGACATATAAATACAATCACAAACACTAACCAAAATCTTACTAGCTAAATTACAAATACATGAAAACTCAATGACCGGGGCCCCATTTAACCTAAAAGATTAATCCGGGCAGGCGTGAATAGTCCAAGTGTCTTGAGCTGTCCTCCAATAAGTCCTTGTTAAGTCCAGGCAATAAATAATAGGTAAATGTGTCACTCACCAAGTCCACCGCACAAGGTAGCTATCAAGGGAATTCCGGTCTAGACCGATTTGTCTCACACAAGTAGATAGCACACAGGTCACGGGGTCAATGAGGTCCAGATAGGTGTGAAGATACTGGTAATCACAGTAGGCAAGTCCTGTAGGCTGTCACAGTAGATCCTCCAAGTATGGCGTGAAGGGCTCACAAAAACCCTGTACAATAAACCCAATAAATAGTCTTAAGCAATTACCGAAATATACACATAAATGCTGTTACATAATTATTTAATCCTTTTGCAAGTTCTCCATAAAATAAACAATTATTTTAATTAATCCATCATTAAGTTACCCTACACTATGCTTTATACAAATAAAACATTAATTGTGTTGGAAGTAAAACAAGCAAATAATAGATTAAATTGAATATGTTGAATACAAATATTCTGTTTTAAGTACTGTACTGATATTTACATCAAGGCCTACTGTAATCCAATTATTTTTTTGTTCAACAGAATCTCCAATTAAAAATATTATACTCAATATGCGATACATCATTTAAATTCATCAGTTAGTTAAATACTAATGTGTGCTACATAATTCTACTTTAATAACATTTCCAACTTCAAACTATTTTCAATATTTAACTAACTCATTCATTTGTTAACTATTAATTTCTCAGTAATACACAAGATTTACATACAATTTAATATACTTTGTGTGTTATCCTTTCATGAGTGGCAATACAATATTATTTATCACATATAACACATATTCAGTTTCAACTAATTAATTGATAATATTTTACCCTTCAAAACATTCAACAGAACAAAGCTAACATTTAATTGAACACTTTTACAAATTAAAATAAATTAACTATAATGCAGTACAAACCAGTGTATTATTGTTTCTTTTTAGTTTACCTCTTTAAGAACTAAGTAGCATATTTACTTGTGAATGAAATTAACATTTTTTTTTTTTAAAGGGTACAAAAATAGTAATATTAATATTTTTTATATGACAATTAATTATAATTTCAAAGCATTATTTATTCTAGGAAACAGTAGACTAATTTCAAAAGATAATTATTTCTTCAATTAATTTAAATACATAAATAAAATATCCACATAGTTGTATTATTTTCCACAGACTACCTTGATATAGATTTTTAAGTTATTTTTAACACATGAAAACGTTTAAAAATACATTTAATGAACCTAATAAATTAATATTCCAACAAAATATTCAATTTTTGAGGAGTAGACCTGAACAGGATTGTTTTTACATGATACAAGAACATGTGGTTTGAATTTGGTAATTAACTCTGGATAAAATATCATAATTTTGCAATTTATGTAACTGAAATTCAATCATATAGAATATAACATTAACATACCTCATCCATTTAAAAATAAATGGTTAAAATCCACATTGAGTGCGAGGGTGAATATTCTTCAATCTTCATGAAGACAACATGAAGAATCTTCAGACAGGTAGCCTACAACTGGTCTTGTTCAAGGTTTGAACCGCTCTGCTCCAGGCTACTCTCTTATCAGTTTGGAACATCCTTATCAGTTGAGCTGGTGAACTGATACAATAGCTATTGTCTGGTTGGGTTTGGAGTAATTGTTTGAAATGAATCTCTAATTTTTATTTGAGCTGATTGCGCGCTCATCAACTCAAAAAGGTGTTAATTCATCTTTTGAAGTGGCCAACTTCAATAAATGACAATTAGTGAGGCAATAGAGTATATCAATTGTTACAAATACTCCTCCTCCTTTAGAAAATTTCCCAAATTTTCTTATGCAATGTAACGTTTGAGGTCAGAGATGTGCCAATTTCCGATCAGAGTGCCATCTTCTTTCTTCAGTTGGTAAATTATAGGAGAGATCCTTTTTGCCACAATATATGGACCAGTGAACTTGGGTGCCAACTTTCCACAGAAATGGTTTGCAGCATCAGATACTGGAAAGTTTCGCTTGAGGACTTGATCATTCTCCTTGAATTCCAAATGTCGTCTTCTAAGATTATATCTCGCACAATTTTTGCTGTAAGCGTCATCCAACCTCTGTTGAACTTCCTGGTACAGTGTCTTCAGTCCTTTCATCTTGCAGCCGTAATCTTCAGATTCTTCTACTTCTTGACCATCTTCAATGGACTCAGCAGGTTCTGTTCTAAGAAGCAACTCTCTTCCGAAATTCAAGAAGACCGGTGAGTAGTTAGTAGTCTCATGTTTGGCTGTTCTGAGAGCAAAAGCAATCTTGGGAAGCTCTCTATCCCATAGCCGGTGGTTATCGCCTACAAAAGCTCGTAGCATATTTCCAATAGTTTTGTTTACTCTCTCGGCAGGATTTGCTTGAGGATGTCGACTGGCATTATACAAAATCTTGACTTTATATTCATTAGCCAGCATCTTTAAAGCCCTTCCAGTAAACTCAGATCCGTTATCACAAACGAGGTATGCTGGAATTCCAAATATCAAGAAGACATCTTGTTCTAAATGTTTTGCTACTAGTGAACTTGTTGCTGCTCGTAGAGGAAACAATAAGGTGAATTTGCTGAAGGTGTCTGTCACTACCAAAATGTATTTGTACCCAGAAGTAGATCTTGGCAGGGGCCCAATTAAATCTGAGGCTATCATCTTCCAAGGTTCTGAAACACCACGACGAGCTCCCATGAATCCAGTGGGTTTTTGTTGGTCACTTTTAGTCGTTTGACAAATCTTGCAACGGGAGACATACCTTGCAATATCCTCCTGCATCTTGGGCCAATAATATTGAAGTTTAACCCTAGAACAGGTTTTGAAAGAGCCCATATGACCCGCAGTCGGTACGTCATGACACATCCGGATGATTTCAGAACGCTCTCCTTTTGGAACCACTTTCTTCCACTCAGAACATCCATCACCCAATCTTGTGCAAACAGGGACCAATTTCCACAACACATTTCCATCGACTCGCCATGAAGGGTATTTGTCACTATGTTCCGTAACTTGTTGAATCATCTTCGTATACCATTTATCCTCAGTTCCATCAATTCTGGCTACCATTACTGGATTTTCGTCCATTTCCAGGGACCTAGACAGCATATCAGGCACAACATGCTCCTTACCCTTCCTGTGAATCAAATTAAAGCTATAGGGTTGTAGACGCAGGGCCCAACGTGCTAACCTACCCTGGGGGTCCTTCAGATTGTGCAACCATAATAAGCTATAGTGGTCTGTCACAATTGTAAAGTGAGTGCCCTCTACATACGGTCTAAACCGCTCAACGGCCCAGATCACGGCCAAACACTCCCGCTCAGTTGCAGAAAATTTCTGTTCCGCCCTTGTTAATGTGCGTGAGGCATAGGCGATCACATGTTCCCCTTGTTCATCTGTCTGACTCAAAACAGCTCCAAGACCAACTCCAGAGGCATCACACGAAATTGTAAAAGGTCTGCTGAAGTCAGGACAGCTAAGGATGGGCGCCTTAACAAGACAGCTCCGTATGTCATCGAAAGATTTTTGAGCCTCTTCTGTCCACACGAATTTATTGCTTCTCTTGAGAAGGGACGATAAAGGGTACAGTCGACTGGCAAAATTGGGAATGAACCTGCGATACCACGATGCAGTACCACAAAATTGACGGACTGACTTTTGACTAGTTGGAATTGGTATCCTGGTAATTGCCTCCACCTTTTCAGGGTCAACCCGAAGTCCTCTAACATCTACCACATAACCCAGATAGCGTAGCTCGCTCCGACAAAAGTGGCATTTTTCCTTATTAAGGGTCACATTTGCGGCTTGAAGACGCTGGAAAACCTTCCTCAACACCTCTAGATGATCTTCAAAAGTCTGCGTTACGATAATAATGTCATCAAGATATACAAAGACATGTTGTTCAAGATCCGCACCCAGAACAGAATCGATGAACCGTTGCCAGGTTGCTGGGGCATTGTGAAGCCCAAACGGCATGGTGTTGAACTCAAACAATCCACGACCTGGAACCGTGAAAGCAGTTTTGTCCTTGCTTCCTGGCGATAAGGGAATCTGCCAATATGCAGACTTAACGTCTAGTGTAGTTAGAAATCTGGCATCTCTGAGACGGTCTAATATTGTGGTCACCTGAGGCAAGGGATAGGCGTCTCGTTTTGTCACATCATTCACCTTCCTGAAATTCACACAAAATCTTTTTGTGCCATCTGGTTTATCAACCATCACTATTGGACTTGACCAAGCACTTTTTGAGGGTGAAACAACTCCTAAGGCCAACATCTTGTCCAGTTCCTCATGAACAGTCTTCAACAAAGCTGGTGACATGGGGTAGTATCTCTGTTTGATCGGTTGGGTATCTCCGGTATCAATGACATGCTCCACTAATGTAGTTCGTCCCAGGGTCTTCTGATCGCCTTCTTCTTTAAACTGGTCAGAAAGAAATTTTTGTAGTTCAGCCTTCTGTGTTTCACTAAGATGATCCTCTGAAAGAATTCCCTCTGGTTCAGGAAGAGTGTTCATCTCACTAATTCTCACATCAGGTGCAAACTCCCATGTCTTAGTATGAACATAAGGAATGATTTGCATTTTATTCCAGAAATCAATGCCTAGAATAAGCGATTGTTGGAGACTCGGAACAACTATTACGGGCAAGCTTCTTGTCCGACCTTCCAGGGTAATTGGCAACTGTATATATCCGCTTACCAAATGTTTTTGTTTTCCATCAGCGAGCTCAACAAATCGGGTTGGTGTCGTTCTCAGTTTGGCTGGAAATTTATCCATCACCCAAAGGCCATCTTTACCTAAGACTGTATGAGTAGCTCCTGAATCCAGAAGAGCTCTCATTTTCCTGCCAAAAACTCTAACATCAAGATATAGCCGATTGTCATTTTTGTCAGACTGGAACAAGTAGCTAAGTTTTATAGCTGGTTGAGAATATTGGGAGTCAACCTGAACATTAGTGCTGGCTCCCAAGTTTACAAGTTTTTTGGAGGGCTACATTTGTTACAATCTCTCTTGGTCTTGTCAGGATTGCCACAGCCATAACAAAATCTCTTCATAGGCTCCTTACAAAACCTAAACATATGTCCTGACTCTCCACAATTCCAACATGGTCTGTCTTGAGGTCTTCCCGTTCTCTGTAAGGATTGTTGGTTTAAACTAAAAACTTTCCCTGATGAACAAGGTCCTCTACGATGGGTTCCTTCTTCATAAGCCAAATCAGGCTCTAAGGTCACTGCACTTCTTGGATGCTGTCTTGGTACTGATGCTCGAAGTCGGCTAGCTTCCACCTTCCTTCCCATGCACCGTAGGTCTTCTAATGTTTGGATGTCACATAACGCCAGTCTATCATGGAGCTGAGGGTGCAGATTGTGATAAATCTGTGCTAATCTAGTGGCCTCTGGCACCTTCTCAGACAGTCTACTATATAAACCTTCCATCGCTGCAATATAAAGATCAATGCTTTCATTTTCTCCTTGAGTACGACTAAAGATCTCTTGCATTAGCCGGAAATTGTAATCAGGTGCCTGGAAGACAATCTTCATCTCCCGCTTCAATTCTTCCCAAGAGTTGACTCTAGACTGAACTGACCTATACCAAATGAGAGCTTGACCTGAAAAGAGATCCACGGCCGACTCAAATAATTCCTTATGAGTGACACCTCTAGCTCTAGAAAGCTCTTCCACACGCTCTAGGAATGCTCCAACAGTTTGTTTGGCTTGGTTATCGAATTTCAAACCCCACTTGTACACGGGAACGGATTTAGACACAAATGGGCTAAGTGACTCAACTCTCTGGTAGCTTCGTGATTCAACCAAGTTATGTTTCGGTAATGAAGATTTGTTGCCATCTACATCTCCAATTGTGCCGTCTGACAAAGTCAATGGGGCAGGAACAGCTTGTGGTTTGGACGAAGATCCCGCTAGATTCTCTTTCGATACCTTATCAAGGTTTGAAATTTGTTTGGACTTGGGATCTACAAGAAAAGAATCCATTAATTTCTTAGTCTCTTCCAGCAATTTTCCCCTAGTATCTTCTTTTGAATCTGCAGAGTCAGTTGTAACTATTGGTATACGCCCAATGCGTGGATACAAGTGCCAAAGCCTGGTGGAAATACGTTGGTACTCAGTGTCATTGAAGTCACCCTCATATTCAGAAACAAGACTATGTACATCTTCGAATATATCTTTGCAACATTGAAGTTCTTCATCTGGGTCCAAGGAATTGACTATAGCATCATCCACAGGTACATTGTTAGCCATTGCCTTTGACAGTCTTTTACGCAGATCCCCAGCAGAACCATCGGCTGAAAGTCCCCGAATTTTCAATTCATACGCAACCTCTACTTTTCTCATGTTGTGCGCAGACATGTTGATTGTTGCCACCAAATTTAAGAGGGAATAACTAAAGTTCATATAAGAGTAAACCAGATAATATTAAACCAGGTATAAGCTTCCTTTTTACTACTCAAGGCCCCACGTTGCAGGGCGCCATTTGTAACCTTTCGTAACCTTTCCCAAATTTGCCTCAGCTTTCTCAGGGAGAAGGGGTGGTCCAACTCAAAGCTTACACCTTACTAAATAACCCAAACTGAATGTTCTTAGTGTTTATTATGGGCGCCACCGTGTTGTAGAGTAGAATTTAAACAGGGTCCAACAAGGAAGTTCTCCTGTACTCATGGGATGATATTTTGGATGAGATAATAAAAAGAAACAATCAGCTGGGCGGCTAATAGCTTACCAAATTCAAACCAAATATTACTCCACAATGACAACAACAATAATACTATTATCAGCAAGTTCACTTATAATCAGTAGTAGTAAATGGTTACCCAGTTTAGCATAGAACTCACATACCCCTTATCAGTTGATGATATGACTAGATAACTCAGGCTATATAGTTAACTACTAACCAAGAACTTTTGGGTAGTTTACTAAGTTCAAAATCCTTTTAAGTGTCAAAAGTAATCAACCAATCAATAATTAAACCAACTTACAACAATAAATTTTTAAACTAGACAGTACACAGGAACACAACAACGCTTGTGTACATGGCCATGCTAGAGAATTTATTTTACCAAATATGATAATACACAAGGTCAATATAACAATAATTTATAATTTACATTCCCATGCAACCAAGGATCCAGTCCTTTTAAATTAAGGCAATCAAGAGCAATTGACAATCACTAGCAATTATACAGATAAATAAATAGATAAATCAATTGATTTGTGAATACAGTGTTGCAATCAATGTAATATCTTTTCTCTCTGAGGTGTGCTCAAATGGCTGGATAAGAAACAGAATCTAATTCTAGATCAGATAATCCCCCTTCTGTAGCTCAAAGCATTCAATAGCTCACCTAAAATGCACAGTTTCAAAGACATATAAATACAATCACAAACACTAACCAAAATCTTACTAGCTAAATTACAAATACATGAAAACTCAATGACCGGGGCCCCATTTAACCTAAAAGATTAATCCGGGCAGGCGTGAATAGTCCAAGTGTCTTGAGCTGTCCTCCAATAAGTCCTTGTTAAGTCCAGGCAATAAATAATAGGTAAATGTGTCACTCACCAAGTCCACCGCACAAGGTAGCTATCAAGGGAATTCCGGTCTAGACCGATTTGTCTCACACAAGTAGATAGCACACAGGTCACGGGGTCAATGAGGTCCAGATAGGTGTGAAGATACTGGTAATCACAGTAGGCAAGTCCTGTAGGCTGTCACAGTAGATCCTCCAAGTATGGCGTGAAGGGCTCACAAAAACCCTGTACAATAAACCCAATAAATAGTCTTAAGCAATTACCGAAATATACACATAAATGCTGTTACATAATTATTTAATCCTTTTGCAAGTTCTCCATAAAATAAACAATTATTTTAATTAATCCATCATTAAGTTACCCTACACTATGCTTTATACAAATAAAACATTAATTGTGTTGGAAGTAAAACAAGCAAATAATAGATTAAATTGAATATGTTGAATACAAATATTCTGTTTTAAGTACTGTACTGATATTTACATCAAGGCCTACTGTAATCCAATTATTTTTTTGTTCAACAGAATCTCCAATTAAAAATATTATACTCAATATGCGATACATCATTTAAATTCATCAGTTAGTTAAATACTAATGTGTGCTACATAATTCTACTTTAATAACATTTCCAACTTCAAACTATTTTCAATATTTAACTAACTCATTCATTTGTTAACTATTAATTTCTCAGTAATACACAAGATTTACATACAATTTAATATACTTTGTGTGTTATCCTTTCATGAGTGGCAATACAATATTATTTATCACATATAACACATATTCAGTTTCAACTAATTAATTGATAATATTTTACCCTTCAAAACATTCAACAGAACAAAGCTAACATTTAATTGAACACTTTTACAAATTAAAATAAATTAACTATAATGCAGTACAAACCAGTGTATTATTGTTTCTTTTTAGTTTACCTCTTTAAGAACTAAGTAGCATATTTACTTGTGAATGAAATTAACATTTTTTTTTTTTAAAGGGTACAAAAATAGTAATATTAATATTTTTTATATGACAATTAATTATAATTTCAAAGCATTATTTATTCTAGGAAACAGTAGACTAATTTCAAAAGATAATTATTTCTTCAATTAATTTAAATACATAAATAAAATATCCACATAGTTGTATTATTTTCCACAGACTACCTTGATATAGATTTTTAAGTTATTTTTAACACATGAAAACGTTTAAAAATACATTTAATGAACCTAATAAATTAATATTCCAACAAAATATTCAATTTTTGAGGAGTAGACCTGAACAGGATTGTTTTTACATGATACAAGAACATGTGGTTTGAATTTGGTAATTAACTCTGGATAAAATATCATAATTTTGCAATTTATGTAACTGAAATTCAATCATATAGAATATAACATTAACATACCTCATCCATTTAAAAATAAATGGTTAAAATCCACATTGAGTGCGAGGGTGAATATTCTTCAATCTTCATGAAGACAACATGAAGAATCTTCAGACAGGTAGCCTACAACTGGTCTTGTTCAAGGTTTGAACCGCTCTGCTCCAGGCTACTCTCTTATCAGTTTGGAACATCCTTATCAGTTGAGCTGGTGAACTGATACAATAGCTATTGTCTGGTTGGGTTTGGAGTAATTGTTTGAAATGAATCTCTAATTTTTATTTGAGCTGATTGCGCGCTCATCAACTCAAAAAGGTGTTAATTCATCTTTTGAAGTGGCCAACTTCAATAAATGACAATTAGTGAGGCAATAGAGTATATCAATTGTTACATCATGGCATATATATTGCGATTCATTCATAATCTACAAGCCAATGATTCCCGCATCGGACGACTTACTTGCCAAGAAACTTCGTCTGCGAAATTAAGAATTTTCAAACTCATACAAAATACATCATTTAAGGATGACATCTCTGCTCTCAAAAAGGGATCTCAATGCAGCTTAAAACTTGCTCGTTTATCCCCATATATTGATGACAGTGGAATAGTGCGAGTAGGCGGCAGGTTGAAACATTCCAACCTTACACAAGATGCGAAACATCCAGTTTTGTTACCTAAATCTCACTGTGCTGTCAAACTGTTGATTATGCATTATCACCTAAAGCATCTACACGCAGGCCCTCAATTGCTGCAGTCTATTCTGTCTCAAGAGGTTTGGATATTATCAGCCCGCAGCGTGATAAGATCTGTGATTTTCAAGTGTCAAAGATGTTTCAGACTTAAGCCTGTAAACAAACCTCCACTGATGGGAGATCTTCCTGAAACTCTATTAAAACCTGTAAGGCCATTCTATCACACTGGCATGGACTATAGTGGACATTTTGACATTAAAGTTCATTCAACTAGGAACGCTCAACGGTTAAAATCATACCTCTGCCTCTTTGTATGTTTTGCTACGAAAGCTGTGCACCTAGAAATTGTAACAGACCTATCTGTAGACTCCTTCATAGCTGCACTAAAACGTTTTGTTTCTCGTCGTGGATTGTGTGCCCACTTATACTCAGATTGCGGAACTAACTATGTTGGAGCCTCAAAGCAACTCATGAAAACTTTTCAGAATTTCATCAAGGAATCAAACACTAAAGATGCTCTTAACAACTTTGCGTTAGATCACTCAATAAATTTTCACTTTCAACCACCATCCGCTCCCCACCAAGGAGGCCTATGGGAGAGTGCTATGAAAAGTTCTAAATATCATCTGAAAAGAGTCATAGGCGATAGAGTTCTAACACTAATGGAAATAATAACACTCGCCACACAGGTGGAGGCTGTACTCAACTCGAGACCTTTGACAGCATTATCCGCAGATCCATCCGACATCTCAGCCCTTACTCCGGGTCATTTTCTTATCGGCACTTCGCTTGTGGCAGTACCGGAACCAAATCTTGAAGAGGTTCCCGAAAATCGTCTCAACCATTGGCAAACTGTACAAGCCCTACATCAACGCTTCTGGCGACGTTGGCATCAAGAATATTTACATCAGCTACAACAAAGAAAGAAATGGGAAAAGCCCAACAAGAATCTAGAAGTGGGTGATCTCGTTATAATTCAAGACCCTAGAACACCACCACTACTTTGGCCTCTTGGACGCATAGTGAAGACTTCGCCTGGATCGGACGGCATCGTCCGAGTTGTCACCATCAAGACTCAGCGGGGAACCTTCTGTCGTCCTGCTACCAAGGTGTACCCGCTCCCCTGATCTCATTATCAGACCAAACAAAATGTTTGTTCTATTTTCAAACATATTTCTATTTCAATGTTATGTATATATATTTAATCTATGTTTCTTATATTTCAATGTCAATCTATATTCATTATGTGTCACTTTGTAACTTTCCCAATGTTTTGAACCATGTATGGTTCAAGGCGGGCGGCATGTTCCGTATTCAAGCGCTACCTAGATATTTCCAGACGTTTCATATCATACAATAACCTTTGTCCTGTCACGTGATGTCTGGAAACCCCAATCTCGCCCCAGTTCTCTTGCATTCATGCAACTACTAACATGTCCCCGGCACAATTAACTCCCAATTGCTGCTCTCATCTCTTAACCCCAAAGTATATTTAATTATTATTAGTGACACATATTAAAAGTGAACTATTGAACATTTGTGAAGTGAAACACTACTACTGCCGGTCCGGGTCTGTGTACGAGCAATACGCAATAGCTGGCCAGCAGAAGAAACTCGTGTACGTCTACCGGCTTCGTCTTCTCAACACTTCAGTTAAAAGGAAGGTACCTCATCAATCTCATTATATCTGTTAAATAATTAGTGACAAGTTTTTAATATTGCTCTTTCAAAATACAGTCCATTTGAACATTTTTAGGCAAGTTTACCCCCACATACACTGTTTTATGTTTATGGAAAATGTTGTAATCATTTTTTATTTGTATCTATTTAAAACGTCGAATAAGCAATATCACGGTTATGATTTCACATTATAAAATACAACATAGAAATTAAAGTTACCCAATTTTGTATTAGGAGGTATTTAAAAAAGGTATTAAATTTTTCAACGACACTTCTTAATGGTACCAAAAATATATTTATTTTTCTAGTAGTAATAATGTTAAAAACTTAGAAATTGCAAATGCAATGATTTTATTAAAACAAATAGCAAATTAATAATAAATTCAATAAAAAAAATACGGCTATCTATAATATATTCAGTCACTTATACATAAATATTAAGTAAGCTTAGCATCAATAATATTAACATGGAATTATATTGATAATTTGAATGCAGCTTTTAAGAGAGAAAAATAGTTTCTCTGGGGATTTCTTGTCAGCATGACAAAATCTACTTTGAGAAATACAATGTTATTACCCACACCCTAGGGTCCAATTTATTAGTAACGGTTTCATTTTCGTTTCATTAAAACATGAGTTTCTTGAAATGATGAAAACAGTAAATGGAGTTGAATGGAGTTATGCATTGATAAACATCAATGCCATTAAGTAATATAAAGTTACAGAACTAACCTATTATATGATGAAATATTAAACCTGTTAAATTCATAAATATTGATTAAATTGCATAGAAGTGTTAACAACATGTTTCAATTGTACTTAATTGCAAATTTAAGTTATACTTATTAATTTATGGTAGCTATATATTTCACAATTAAATGTTTTATCCAAGAAAGTTTATTTTACAAGTAATATCCATATCTAAAAGGTTATATTTAATTGTTTTTGAATTTTGGTAAATGTCTCAATGACATTTTGATTCAAATTTAAATAGGATTATATTTAAAACAAAAGTGTTATCCATACTTTAACTTGTCTTTCATAAAATGTCCTACATATATCACCAACAAGTCAGCAACTTACGTCAATAGCAATCCCTGGTAGGTTTTGTCGGACGTCCATTAATCTTACAAAACTAACTCTCGACTATAAATCTATTTCTTCTTCCAAAATCATCTGCAGGTTAACTAGAGATTAGAGCTGTGTGCAATATAATGATAACATTTAATTTTACAAATTCATTATCAACATATACCATATACTGTAAATCCTGTCTTTAAAAAAGTTTTGAATCTGAAGTCCACCATAATTTTCAAAACTGTAATTTACTATAATACAAAAATACCCTAATGTTTTATGATGTCCTTAGACACTTTAAAATTGTTTTCATTGTCACAAGAAACCAAAGTAGTTCCAAGTAAATTCAGGACTGGTTTAAAATTACTAAGTAAAATAAACAATTGTGTTATTGAAACTTGTTACTTTTTTAAAGATATGATTCGGAAATGCTTAAAATCTAGGGAGCAGAACTGCAGAAACTTTTGTATTGCAGTAAGAAACTAATGATTCCGATTTGTGATGTATGATTGCAAAATAGTAAAAATATGAACAATAATAAAACATCCAGTTTGCTACAATACACTTTCGATGTCTTAATTTGGCAAAGATCTTTAATATATTAAGATAAACCTCAACATTTAGTTATATATACATTTAGTACTTAATACCTTAGTCATTAAATAGAAGAAATGTAATAATTATAATATAATCCTTTGTGGGTTTTGTTGTTTATTTACATGTTGATTAATATGTAAACAATCAGCCTACAAAGAATATGTTAGACTGTAACGTCAGGCATTCAATAAATCAAAACTAGTTAACCGCCTGTGCTCCGCCACAGGAATATTGTCAGCAATAAAATAAATAATTATTAACAAATACTGTTTATCTTT
Source organism: Macrosteles quadrilineatus (assembly GCF_028750875.1). Classification (NCBI taxonomy): domain Eukaryota; kingdom Metazoa; phylum Arthropoda; class Insecta; order Hemiptera; family Cicadellidae; genus Macrosteles; species Macrosteles quadrilineatus. The sequence continues at coordinate 39,987,713 of NW_026542599.1, forward strand.
GTATTTTATTTAGGGGTTGTTTAATTTTTTACATGAAATAGAACTGATAGTTTGACTGTATGAACTATTTATGTTCATCAAACCGATGTATTATTTTAACCAAATGAATGTTTTATATTAATTCGAGTTTCATTTGAAAAATAAATAGTATACGAACTGGGTAATGCTGATAACCTAATAAGCAGCTATTTATGATATTTAGATAATTTGCTCAAGTATATTCCTATATTCGTCGTTTTTTTCATTACATTTGTTGTATGGAATAAAGATAGTCACTTAGCCTACATGTAAATCACGCATCAGCAGTTGGTCACATTTCACGAATCTTTGACCCATACTGTGAGTAAAAGCTGTGTTTACGTTGTATATAAAAAGTTGGGCGTACTTTGTTCAATGTTAGAGGGTATTAACGGTCCAATTTGATGGAAAAGGAGTCGTGGATTTTAAAACTATGTAGACTACACACCAGAAAGATGTTGATTCAAGTGAGACTTAGAACTGGCCATTTCAAATGCAGATTTGTTATTATATTTTACTCAAATAGTTTTTGTCTCTTTTGACCCTTAATACTTTTTTTATAGTCGCTGTTGATAAGATTTTCCATAAAATCAAAATGTTGATAAAGAGTTCATTTTACCTTCCCCTTGTGATAACATAAGGAAAAATATTTGTGTCCCAGTTAGTCTCTTCTGACTCAAAATTCATAGATTTGCAGTACGGACAAATCCAATCTAACGACCCCAATTCAAAAAAAATTGGTATTTTTTAGAAGGGACTTCCAGAACACATTTAACACCATCACTGCTCTTCACCTTTTTAGTTCGATGGTTCTCTACATGTTTTTTCGTTCTGTATGTCTCTTTACGCCCGTTTAATGATTACCTTTTCTTTTTCTTTTTGTACTTTTCTCATCATGGGGTTAATGATATAGTTTTATAACGCTATAATGACCCGAGTCAACATTGCCATTAAACATCAAGTCAGATACTTCTTCGCCAGAACCGAAATCGTAAGTCACAGTTTCTCAAGCAACTTCCCTGTGTAGGCCTACACTCGAACAAATATAGTTAGGGTATAGTTCACTGATAAATTTTAGTTCCAAATATCCCAGCGTACTCGCCATCTCGAGAAGGTAAAATTTGGACGTCGAACACTGATCTTGAGTAAGATTAATCACTTACAATAAAATGTGTGTATGTTTACCAATCATTAGCAATTATCTGTACAGTACAACTTGCAAGCGGATTTCCCTATGATTGTTCTGGTGGCTAGATAGAGAATAAATTATACTGATCAAAACAATATGTTTCCGTCCCCTACGATGGGTAGGCTTATTATTTCACATTCCATACTTAAACTTAAACTCAATTATCACTTTTCTTCAGATCACTTTGCAGGAAAACTAAAACATTTTTGTGTCCCAGTTAGTCTGTTCTGACTCGAAATTCATAGATTTGAAGTAGGCCTAGTGACAAATCCAATCTAACGACCCCAATTAAAAAAAAATGGTATTTTTTAGAAGGGACTTCCAGAACACATTTAACACCATCACTGCTCTTCACCTTTTTAGTTCGATGGTTCTCTACATGTTTTTTCGTTCTGTATGTCTCTTTACGCCCGTTTAATGATTACCTTTTCTTTTTCTTTTTGTACTTTTCTCATCATGGGGTTAATGATATAGTTTTATAACGCTATAATGACCCGAGTCAACATTGCCATTAAACATCAAGTCAGATACTTCTTCGCCAGAACCGAAATCGTAAGTCACAGTTTCTCAAGCAACTTCCCTGTGTAGGCCTACTCGAACAAATATAGTTAGGGTATAGTTCACTGATAAATTTTAGTTCCAAATATCCCAGCGTACTCGCCATCTCGAGAAGGTAAAGTTTGGTACCACTGAACGTCTAACACTAATCTTGAGTAAGATTCGTCACCTACTATAAAATGTTTGTATGTTTCCCACTCATTAGCAATTATATGTAAAACTTGCAAGCGGATTTCCCCATGATTATTCTGGTGGCTACAGATAATAAATTATATTGATCAAAACAATAAGTTTCCGTTCCCTACTATGGGTATTATTTCACATTCCATACTCCAACTTAAACTCAATTACCACTTTCCTTCAGATCACTTTGCAGGAAAACTAAAACATTTCAAAAATAAGTTAACAAATACACTTTCCTTGATCAAAATCGTGTGTTTATAAACAGAAACTCCAAGTTTAATAATTGCATACTGAAAGTGAGGTTATAAAAATAATAACAAATATCTGACAAACATTAAACAGCTGACGAATAATTTATAAACTGTGTATTATATTCTTCAATAAGAATTGTATTGACTCGACCTTTAAAGGGCTGTAGGTCGTAGCCCTTAGAAAAAACGTAAATTCTAAGGAAGTTCGGCAAATCTACACACTATCCCCTTTAATTTGAGACATAAATCTTGTAGATCGGTCCAGTAATTACTGAGAAAACAGTGTTACAACTGTGTATTAAATATATAGATATATTTAATATTTTTTTATGTTTGGTTTACTTTTAGCGTTGTTATTGTTTTGGGGAAATGGACAAGAGTAATAATAAACACGTGGTTTTGAGATTAAATATAAAACTTAATTCAAAGCTCACTGGATAAAAAAAACGTTTTACACAAAAGCACTTTTATGTTTTCATTTTCATGTTCCACTCTGCAATAAAACTCAGTGCATGTTGTGACTTCTGCTGGAAGCCACCTCTTTTATGACAGATTGCCAGTTTACGAGACATATTGGCCTGTGTTGCATTGTAAATTTACGTAACCAGTTTACGTTTATGAGACATTTGAGATTATAAGTTTTACATGTTTTCATTGGTGATAAGACATGTTTTACTATAAATGTGCTAAAGTGTAAAGCGCCATACTATTAGAATAAATGCGACATAAAATGAAAGTTTTTACACCTAATATGTTTTGATCGTCTTAGTTCTGTTACATGGCACCTTTTGAGAGTGCTTTCAGGATAGTTGGACCATAATCATACTCCTATCATAAGTGTATATTGGCAGAACAGTGTAAATATGTTTTTGTGTTGTATCTTATTCATGCATAAACTATCTAATGTTCCCAAATTTCTAGAAGGGTATAAACAATGTAGAACACATTTATAATGTGTATTTTAGTTAAATGAAACAAAACAAAAACTCTGTTCTCTTTTAAAGGAAAAGTTAAATTTTTATTCGCTTTTTAACTTTAAATGTTGTTATATTATTTCAACACAACACCGTATTGCTCCTACATAAACGGTGATGTAGTTGCTCTTAGTAAGGAGTTTACTCGTTTGTAAATACAGAACCAAATGAGACTTTTAGTTCTGTTTGTGCTTAATTTGTAATTAATGAACTCTCAAGGGGAAACAGACTGTCTGCCATTCGATAAAAATGAAATTACTAACACTTCGAACTAGCGTTAAAGCTTAAACCGATCGATTTTATATTTTTTGAGTATTCATTTTTAATTATTAATTTAAATTTTGAATGTATGGATTTGTATCAAGAAGATCAAATACCAGCATGCGTCCATTATAAATAAATTCCTTATTAACATTTGGAATTAGTAATTAAATAATAAGAATTAAACTTACTAGTTAATTATTTTCAAAATCCCGAAGATGTATCTGAATCTAATATTTTGTATATCAATAACTGCAAAAATAATTACACTTGTAACTAAAAATACTCTCTTAATTTCTGAGAGGAATGGTTTCCTTTTTAAGTAAGGATTACTTTAGCTTTTTGATAGTTTTATTCGCCCTGCATTGTTCTCATATCATTGAAACGAAACATAATAAAAAAAAATCTTAAGTAGTTTTATTTTACTTTAAAAATTAATCATTGAATATGAAGCTTAATTAGTATTCAATAGTACTTGTACTTTTTAGGGAAATTTTTCCTAAAGGTTAACTTATTTTACTGTCAAGAGAGTTTTAAATCAAGGAAAACATTAAGCTTAAATAAACTCACTGGTTTATGCTTAAACAAACTCCAGTGTCAAAGTTAAAATTAGTTTAAGCAACTCTAAACTCAACGTTCAAGTCAGATTCGCTTCAAACGTAACGGCTAATTTGAGTTTTAAATGTAACGGTTGATAATTGTTACACTAATTAGGATACTTTAAACGAACTGTATTTTATGAAGTAAATCGAAATGTAAATCACTTTAGAATTAAATAATTACTGATGTCACTTCTGGAGGGGGATATCATTAATTAATTTTGTTTATAGCATTGACAAAATTAATCCCGACGATTAAAAACTATACGTAATGGCATAAGGAGCTAATTTCATCATACATTGATGATCCATTAAGATGTTTTTGAAATTTTATGATGTAACATGTTAGGGAAGTGACAATTTTCAAGCATATAACGAATCATGATACCTAAGGTAATCTACTTCTTCGTAATATTATCTTCTTATTATTTTTAGAATATATTACATTTTTAATAGGTCTGAGGATCAAAATTTGTATTTTATAACTAGTCCTCTGCAACCATACTATATATAGCAATACAGACATATTGTTAATCATTTTCAATAACTAGCTCTTATCACAGATCGGATGCCTTTTAAAAACTAGGATAATTGTCATATTTCTTTTGCGGTAAAATATAACAAGCCGTCAGTTTGTCAATAAGTTTACCTACAGTAAAAATATAAAAGTTTTTTTTTTTTTTTTAGAAACACAGAATCACTTAAGTAGGCTACCCAGCTCTTCAGGCCACCAATCAGAGAGCAGCATTTCATCCCCACCCCTCCCTCTAAGCCACGCCCTCTAGCCAATCAGAGAGCACCCCTCCTCATAGGCCACGCCCTCTGGTGTCCCACGTGATCTAACCTCACTTTCGTGCCAAACATTTAACCTCACTTTCGCGTTAAACGAAAAAAATCACCTTCCCGCCAAGTAACATAACCTCACTTTCGCACCAATTCCCGTTAAGTAACATAACCTCACTTTCGCGCCAAACAAAAAAACCTCACCTTCTCGCCAAACGAAAAAACTTCCCTCCATGTTCCTAACAAATAGTATATAGAAAACTTGTTGTGCACCCTTTAGGACAGGGTTTGGGACTGTCCGAGTGTCTGAAGGACACCCCCAGGTTCAGGTATTATATAGTATTGTACTTATATCCAGAGGAACTGGCTTAGTATTATACCATATAATACCCCCCTCCCTTATTTTGAGGGTGCACATGGAATTGAAAACGCAGCTATAATGTTACAAATATTTATTCTACACATTACTAATTTATAAAGAATTGAGTGAAGAGTTAAAACTACTGACCACTACAACTACTGAACTATATGCTAAAAACTAGTGTTTATAGATAAGCACATTTGGGGAATTCCCCACCATCCCCGTACATTTAACACTATACAATTTAGAGTTTGTGAAAAATTCTAGATCCTCGTCTGTGAGGAGGCTGGTGAACCTAGAGGGTAAAAATGTCACCCTCTCCTCGCCGGTAGATGTGGTGATGTGTAGTACGATCACTATGGTTCCGAATCTCGTGTTGATTCGTCTAGCAGACTGAATTTTTGCCGGCTCGGCCAGATCTTTGATGGGGACCTTCAAAGGGGACGAGAGCACCTCGCAAGACGACAGCTTTGCAGAAAGATCCATCTAAAAGCATATAATATTGTCCTAATAATATTGTCTGGATAGCCGAGTGGTTATAGTGTTTGCCTTCAAATCTGGACGTTGCTGGTTCGATCCCTAGTCGATCCCTAAAAACTATGGGAACTATGATAGCAAAGAGGACCCATGCTGTTATTTTTATACTACAAGCTATATTAGTAAACTACAGCAGCGATATTTACCTTGTTGTAGGGGATGCGGAGAGTGGCTACCCCTCGGCAGATGCCTCTGGTTTTATACCGGGGTAGTGGGGAGCGCCCTAGGGCGGGGCTTAGAAAAATAATTCTTTCCTGCCGAGGACGGCCTTTCTACAGAATGGACACCTAACAATACGATTAGCACAATTTTTACAAAGAGTGTGCCAGCAAGTCATTAATACTATAGTCGGTAAATTTTCAAAACAAATACGGCAACTGATTGTTCCTGCAGAGGGTAATTCTTCATTAGAACTGGTATCGCTATCGATATCTCTGGTTCTGTTTATTCGCTCTCCAGTGGAAACTAGTATTGCTTCCAACGAGTCTCGGATGTCTTCCCAAATTGCGGGTGCTGTACGGATCATTTCTGGAACATTTGTATCCTCCATAAAGTGGTTAGTTAGCCATAGTGTGTCCTGCAATTCCACTCTGACAGTCTGAACTACTGTCAAGATATCAATTAGATCGTAACCTTCCGGTCGGCTACCACTCCATCTTTGTAAAAAGTCGGCCAGCCTAAACTCTCGAATTTGTTGACGGTCGGCTTCAACTTGGCACGATACACACCGAGCAGCAGACCGTCGCATCTGGAAACATAGGTAAGTGTTTATTGTATGCCTAAATGTATACTTATATGTATTTTCCCCAGTCCCGATCTCCTTACCCTAGTTCTTCCTGTTGAGGTTGATGGTTCAGGGTGAGCTCGCATCCATTGTGGAAGGACTCTTGGCACCCCTAAAGATGTTGATGGTTGGGGTTCTTGAGATCTTTGTACAGGGGTCAATGTAGTGTAGACTGGTGGAGGCTGGTCCAAGCTCACGCGTGAATTATTAGCCGCATCCTCGGCTTCCACAAGAGCTCTGTCAATCGGAGATGTACGGTCTTCAGCCATCTAAATAAAAACATGGACATGTTGTAAATGCAGCTTAAATGGTGGATAAAAGTTAAACAAAAATCATACAAATAAACCCACCGCTTGGATAACGGATGTAGCTCGCTCGTCACTTAAAAATGTTGTACTTGTTAAAATATAATTTCTGTCTCTTGTCCTAGGAGGGGTTTCTTCCTGAAAAGAAACTCAAATCAGTTTACATTTTAATGTGTGTTTTGTTTAGTACTTTATGTTACTAGTACTTACTCTTGGACGTTTTTCTGGAGCAGCGTCATAAGTGGACACTAGCATCAGTAGGAAAACACACACGTTGAGACGAGCCATGGCTTTGAGAAGCTCGCATGTGTTTTGTGCTTAAATAGGCACCCTTGTTCTAAATATAAAATCACAAGGGGAGATCCCCCTTTAGGTACTTTTGACAGGAGGGAGAGAACCCTCCAGGTACTTCCGCCGCGTGGACTATGGAGTACGGACAGTGTTTAGTGAAATTCTGGTACTATCCGATATTTAATTGATTCATTTGCTGTAGAGTGTGTAATTCTTTTTTGATTGATGGTGCTGATGAAGAATGTGGTTGGTTTGTTACAAATATCTGTGATTTGGACTTTGACAAACTCAAATGTTTTGTTTGTGGAGAGATTCTACCCGTTCTTTGGAGTTTAGACAAGTGACCCAGTTTCCACACCACGGTAAGCTGTTAGGCTAGGCCGTAGGGTCCCAGCGCGTTCTTTTTGTTAACCCAGAGCTTCACCAAGAGTCCTAACCTCTGGGGTAGGCTGCCCCAACCATCGCAGCCTACGGTGATGGCCACTCCATAACAGATTTGCCACCTCCCATTCTTTTTGGTCCTTTGACAAATGTAAAGGGTTATTTACTCGGTGAAGCCTTTCAATTAACCCTTTTTGCCACTGACAAAGGATGTTTTACTTTTATATGTTTTTTTTTGTCTCTGTCAACCCGTTCATTTTAAAAGTCATCAGGCCATTTACTAGGCGAACCGTTCATTTTAGCCTACGACATTTTATTTACTAAGAATGACAGAGATTTTATAATTTTTTGTTATTTTTTTGTCAGATTATAGTCCGAGGTGAGAGGGAAATTAGGTGACATGGAGGATAACGCAATGTTTTACGATTTTTAGGTCAACCTCCGTACCAGCCCCTGGACTTATGGGTTTTAAGCCTGCCTGTTGGGCGAGTACACATACTCACACACACACACTCACACATAGGGAGGATAACGCAATGTTTTACGATTTTTAGGCCAACCTCCGTACCAGCCCCTGGACTTATGGATTTTAAGCCTGCCTGTTGGGCGAGTACACATACTCACATACACACAAGGAAACACCTCGAACTATAATCCGTTTTTTAATAAGGAACATCTCTATCCATGTACATTAAATGATTATCTACAAAATTACTACTTACATCTTGATATAAGACTACATTATCCCAATCTACTTTATTTGCAAAGTCGTGGATAAAAGATTCCGACAACCTTTGATATTTACATACAATACTCCAGCACCCGTCAAAGTTTACAGCCATTTCCCGAAGAAAGTATTCGGGGAATTTCTGGCGCTTTAAAATTGGAGCCCAGTTCACTCTGTGAAAGTATATTCTGAGCATATCAATGGAAAAATCATAATGGGACGATAAAATTTCCCAATCTAAAAATCTACTAAATTTCATGACAAATTTGTCTGTTAGAACCCCGTGGGGCTCTTTGCTCTCCTGAGACAACAGTGACCAGGCGTTCTCCATCTCCAAGCTCATACTGACCGGTTTCATGGAGTGAAAGGTTTAAATAGTACTGTAGAGTGTAGGCTGCGCTGAAAGCGCACCTTTTATGGTCACCGGTGACACAGCTTATTCCTGGTAGGCAGAAATTGTAAATGGACGGGCCAGAGATTTCCCGTACGTTGGGATGAAACCCTCGCAAAAACTCTGCTTTTTCTCTGCCTTTTGTGTAAATAATTTTAAAAGGAATGCAAAGTGCTGTAATTAAACCTTCATTGTATGGTACAGACCCTTCATTCCAACGGATACCATGATGCCGAGTTAACCAGCGAGCGGTTCTTTGCATTTTATCATTTAAATTTGTAATACTATAAGGTGGTTTGAAAATAATTTGGCAGTTTAAAGAGCCGCCGACAACGGCTAACTCTTTAATTATAAATTTGTTATCGTTATCTGTGAAGGCTTGAAACTCAACTACTGCAAACGCCATTTGGCCACCTTTTGTACAGTGATATCTCGTTAAACAAACGTTCGGCTATTAAAGTAGGCAACTGATCTGTACACTCGTTCACACCGGAAAGGACTTGATTGATACACTCTTTGATTAAATCGTCCCGGTAAAAAAGCTCCCTAAGTGAAATGTAAATTAGAGGGAGGTTATTAATAAACATGCACCATTCATTCTGGTTGAGAGTTATAGAGTGCTCGCCGTCAGAGACGTAAGCATACTGATGACCAAAGACCATGTTTACCCTAATATCCTCCCCCGTATCTACTTTGAACGAGTATTGGTTCTTACCCTCGAGTGCTAGGGTGATGTCATTAAAGTGAGTTGCAAGCTGACAAAATGCATCGTACGACCAATAAACACAACCTTTTCTACCTTTAAATAATATTCCGAGCCCTCTATTTAGAAAAATCCCCGTCACGACACATTTTGTTAGGTCATTATCCAAATGATAGTCTGATTTCAAAAAAACCCCGGTTAGTAAATTTATAGGTTCTTTGCTCTTGGGAATGAGCATCGGCTCTATACTTACATCCGCTCCCTGCGACGTCATCGCTCATACTAAATTTTCTTTAAACGGTTACCTTATTAACAGTACCTGTCAGTAATGAATATGTCATGTGAGTATCATGTAAAAGTAAACAGTATGCGGACGTATTTGCTGTAAAGGCTGTACCGGACTCAAACTCTACGCGCACATCAATAGGGCCTGATTTTATAGAATCATTTTGCTTTGAACAGTCAATAACGTACAGGGGTGCTTTGTCTTTGTATTTTTCCTTGTCTACTGCTGGATAGCTTTGTTTCCCATAGTACGAAGAATGGAAACGGAAAAACATTTCATAGAAGATAGACCAATCACCGTGAATGTTATCATATGGATAGTACTGCGAATTTAAATAAACTTTAATATTTTTTAGATCGCAAGCATCAAAACATGACATGTCCTTTTTTATGTCATTCTTGCGACTAGTCTGAAATCCTACAATTACGTAACGGGGTTTTTCAAGCTGATTGGAGGTCTTTACAGTCCACGATTGTAAAGTGGTCTGTGGTACTGATGGATACTCGTGCAGTTCCCACGATCTAAACGGTAAATGTACCTTTGTATCTTTTTCAATCATCTTTAGTAGTTTCAAACGGTAAGGATCAGATACGGTAACGTGTGGCACCCTCCAGTATACCCCTGTAATTTCCAAAACTACTTCAGCAGCATTTGTACTGTGTACTGCGTTTAAATCGGTCGATGACCGCAAAAGAATCAATTCTTGTCTGACATTAGCAATTACACGCTTATAGTCCTCGGCAAAACCCAGCAACATGTGCAAAGGAACACTGAATGAAAACTCTGTAATTTTATCTGATTTTCCAGGTCCTAACCAACAAGCGTTTTTTAAACTTTCTAGTTCACCCTGTTGTACCGATAACAGATTTTTAATGGTGGTTGTTATACCTACATTTTTTATTCGATCGACCTCGACACCCCCGATTTCATATCTAATATCATCAAAAAGAAACGCTACAGCATTATTGACGAAATGAACTTCTGCAGCAGTTCCATCCTGTTTCTTTCCGCTAACCCTACCCACGATATGGAGAGTACTGTCAAACGGTGCAGTTATTATATCCTGTTGACTGATTGGTATACGTATCTCATCGTTATTCTTAAAGGTCGATGAAGCGTACGGTTTATGAGTGTGAAACTCAATACCTGTGATTACATCACTGTACTCTGCTTTATTTTCTATGTCCAGCATCTTGAACTTTAAATCCTAATAAACGCAAAAACTTTGTATTGGTTGATGTTAACCGTACAGTGTCTTGACGCTTACTGATGGGTAAAGATTTTGTGACCTCCCTAAATACCAAACCCATTTTTCCTTCTTATATGCAGCCTGATGGATATATTTTCGTTTCTCAAGTTGATTCTCTCACCGTTTTGATCTTTGAGAGTGATTGTAACGTTGTTTATCCTCTTGACGTTCACAGGCAAATAAATGATTGTGTTGGGTACCTCCACTATTTTATAGCCCGGACCCACGTTTGGGTAGAACTCGTGTATAACATGGCCCTCAGCTCCATTGTCATACGAGCCTCGAACTATATTACACTCTACGCGTATTACGTTTACATTAATGATGCTTACTGTTCTGTCGGAAGCGTGTTTTTCACCTGCTTTCAAAGTTTTACTATCAAAACCCAGTAGTGGAGCAAGCGTGTTACTTTGTGTAAAATCAATAGCTTGGCTACACTTTATTTCCGATTTTAGCGTATTGTTATTTGCTTTTAATTCCAATTCCACATCCTTCCCTACTTTTTCTTTTAGAGCAGTTTCTAAATCTTCAATCTCATATGCCCCTTCAGCTATTTCAATCATTCTACCATCGCCGTAATAAAATTTGTTATTTTTACCCGCTTCAATATTTGGGATCGAGTGAAACGTCATCAAGTCTATAAGACCAATCTCCCATTCTCCTTCACTAACGTCAACAGATGGGAAGTAATCTTTTGAAACATAGGAACCTCTTCCACTCAAGCTAAACATTGTCGAGAAACTGTAAGCACAAGTGTCCGCATACAACTGAATTGAAATTTTGCTTCCGCTCGTAGTTATAGTAAATGTCGCAGTTACCAAAATACTGTAAAAGTTCACGTGGTGGCTTGAGATTACCAAAACTATCGAAATAGTACACGATATCCTTTACCTTTTTATAACACACCCAGTGAGTACCGTTGCCGAAACTAGAATCCAAGTTTACAATAGCCGATTCATTTTCTTTTGGTGCGCTAGGGAGAGTGTCTCTCATATAAACTCCTCTAAAGTGTGGTATACGTAGTTCTTTTGCATAGTGTAATAAATCATAATTTGTCAAAGGCCTTATCGGGATCGAGCTTTTTTTTTACCAACTCTTTTCTTTGTCTTTTTCTTACCGGCCCCTTGTTTTGGGTAAGGTCTTAGGTACAAACCTTTACCCTTTGGGTACGGTCTAAGGTACAACCCGTTTCCCTTTGTGGGAGATTTACGCTTAACGGGGCTTTTCTTCTTCTTTTTACCACCCCCTAACTTTGTTTTAGTCTTCATAGCTGTAGTAACAGCCCAAGCAGCTGCTTTTTCAGCCAAAGATGCGTCTGAGGATTTAAATCGTCGCCACGCGCGCTCGGCCAACTCAGCGTCGGCCTGCCGTCTGTTCTCGGAATCTTTGTATTGCGAGTACGCAATGTCGTGCTGTTTGCAAGCTTCGTCTAATCCGTTGATTCCTTTGTCACCTCTAGCTAATCTTTTGGCTAATTTTGTACCTGGCCCACAGTAATTATAACCAGGTAAGTGAGCTTCAAAAGGTAATAAATCTACAGCCTTGTTTACAACGGAGGATATAATACCTCTTCCTGTGACTGCTCGTCTGCGTCTAACCGATGTTTTCCTCTTGCCTGCCATTTTATAACTGATGACTAACACATACTACAATGTTTTAAAAAGGTCATCCCATGTAGACTGCTCTCGGACAACCTGTGTATTCCAATCTTCAAAACTAGGGAAACTAGCCCTCCCCCTGTTTATCTGTTTGTACAGTGTATAGGCCAGATCTGCCATCACTTCCTTGAGATATTCTTTGTTTACAGCATCGTTTAACCACCGTGGTTTACCTACATTTGTTAGCCGTTTACTTTTAACGTCCCAATGTTTATCTTTATCGGGTAAAATTGAATTATTTTGTAGATATTGCAAGGTAACCGCATCGTGAATGTGGGCAGGATCGGACACCTGTCCTAACCGTTTATTCTTGAAATTCCATGCTAGTCCGCCTTGTAAAGGTGTGTGATTGTCCAAGTATTGTTTATTTACGGCATCTCCCCCTTTACTAGGGGGTGCCACATTCTGAATAACTGTATTTTTAACATCAAAAGCTCCATTTTTATTTTTTTGCAACGTGTTTTTATTGAAATACTCGAGATTTACAGCGTCTTTGTTGGCAACTGGGGAGGCAACATTCTGTATGACCAACTGTTTTGCATCAAAAGACCCCGCACCTCGTGTTATAGTGTTTTCCTTGAGAAATTATAGGTTAACGGCATCTCCATCCGCCTTTGGTGGAGCAACATCTTGCAGCCGGTAATGGTGTATCGAGTATGCGGTGGCGTCAGAGAACTTTAGCGGGGTATGAAGATCCATATATTGTTTTGTTACCGCATCTTTAACATCAACTGGATCAGCTATGTTACATACACGTGTGTTTTGAGCATCAAAATGACCACTTTGCAGTGTCATACAGTTTAAAAGTGAATTCGCATGCGATCTGAAATTCATCGCATCAAGATTGTCTTTTGGATCGTCGACATTGCACAGACGTTTACCTTGCATATCGTAGCTACCATCCTGTGATAATGCAAAGCCTTCGCCTTTGGGCCCAACAAGACCCTTCTCCTTCTTAGTATAACGTCCAAACTTGTCTATGCCCATCGTGAGACTGACTAGTATCGACTGTTTCCGCTACCTTTTATGTATCCTGCTTCGTGCAGTTCCTCTACAATGTTTACAATCTCGTTGCTGTGTGAAGTATTTCCCGTTTCAGCTGATGCTACCAACAGTTTTAGTCTATCGACCAACTAGTTGGGATTATCCCAATGCACTATATCGCGAGACTTTGTACTTTTCCACGATATTCCTCTACCCTGTCTGACGGGGAACAGATCCTTGATCACGTGTCTGTATTTCAAACTACTATCACGTCTGATTTGATTGTCAAAATTATATCCCTTTTTGTGAGCATTTGATGCAATCAATATACTTTTGTAGGCATTTAGATCGTCCTCTGTATACACATCGCTGTTTGGCAGTCTTTTAAATATAAGCTCATAGAGCCACTCGGAAGGTGGGTATCTCGTGTTGTTAACAATAATGGTACCGTCAGTGTCAAATTCCACCACCTTGTTTCCAATCATTAAAGTTTTTCCTCTTTCATCAAACCTTGGACCATAGTCGTGGTCAATAGTTCTATGTTTTCCACCGGCATCTCGTATAAACTGGGTCATATATTTTCTAGTTAACGGGTTCTCAAACTGCTCTTCAATGTACTTGGATGCTGTTTGAAAGCCTAATGGAGACGAAACAACCTCTTCCAATTGACTAGTTTCAGCTCTAGGTGTTGATATGGCTTCTGGTTAAACGGTTGACCAATGTAATCATCGTCATCACTCTCATAGTCCATTGGCTCTTCTTTAGAAAGCTGTTCAATTTTAACATCTGTTTTTAGTTCGCCTTTTTTCAGTTCTCTAATTAACGGTTTGTATTGCTGTTCCAACAGTTTTTCACTCTCCACACTACCATCTTTAAACTGTCTAAATTTACGCCTAACTGCTTCTTTCAACTCTGCTATTTGCAGGGTGAGATGTTTATTCTTCCGCGTCATCTTTGATAATGAGCCTAAAACACCACAGCTAGCCTCTTAAGGCAATTCAATCTGTCGAAAAAATAGTGCACGTTTTTTATGTTTACGTAGGTAGTGCACTACTTCTTTCAAAGATATGCCCGAGGTAATATCTATATCTCGGTAGTATCTCTTTGTCACTAGATCAAATTGCGGAATAGTGTACCTTTTTGACCAATTTCGAAAAACAAACGTTCTTTTCCAATTATCTCTCCATTGTGGTATTTCCGCTACGGTATACCGCTCACTAACGTAACTTTTTTCCATATACCTCTGCAAAAAAGACATTGGACGCTTCATCTCATTGTGGTGTAACAGAAACGAGTTCAATAACCAAAATTCACTTGGATTCGCTCCAGTGAACACACGCCACTGGTCAAACAGTTGACGATCAGTTATCGTATACACACCATTATTGAAACTTATTCCAAAACGTTCGCTATATTGTTGTAAAGTTGGCAACGCAGCCTTTAGAAATTCTGTTGTAAACAGTCCTTGGCACAAGTTGTTTACCCCGGCATAAGGTTTACCACGAGATCTCGGTAATCCCGGAGGTACCGGACCATATGCTACATTATAACTCACATCGATATGGCATTTCGACGCCATCGCAGTTTTATAAATCGTCAGAGGTGATCTTATTGGTAGAGTCCGTTCAGTCAATACTATACATCTTGCTGCGTGGGGAATATTGCAACCGTATTCGAGCATTCGGAGGTAAATCTGAGTAAAGTTTATGCTACCATGAAGGTTGCGCAATGGTAAAACCTTACCAAAAATATCCGGAAACGGTCTAAATCTTGAAATTATATTATGGGACTCTCTAACTGTGCAGTTGTTCATATCTTCATGATAGACCACCAGTTCAAGAGGAACTTTCTTTTCTTCGCATTTTTCCAAAAATCTAATCCAGATTTCACGGTTATACGTACGTTCACTTGCAGATATCATTAACAAGATAACCGGGGGTAGTACAGCGCTCTGTTTTGGCACTTTATGTCTCCAACACCGCCTATTGTACTTGTGACCATGACGTCCTTTTCTGCTACAATAGTTTCCACAAAACTTTTTCCTATCGGAATAGTAATATGTGCAAAGATTAGATTTAACATTATGAAGTTTGGTATCGTAACCTCTAAGGTCGTTGTAGGTGTAGATGTTAACCATTATAACTCCTCAATGAAACTGTCAAATCCTATACGGTATCTTCCTTTATTAGTGTCCCGAGTCTTGTCGATAACTAAGAACCCATGATTGTCTTTCCACGCCAGTGAACACAACTGTTTGAATTTATCAAATGGCATGTCGGTAGTGACATGGTCGCTATATACATGTCGTAAATTCATATCATCCTGTTGGAATAGTATTAAAAGGTTTGCGTTGTCTCTGATAAGCTGCTTTGGTATAGCACTATACGTCTGCCCCAAATAAAAGGTGTCAATATTGTTATGCCTACCCATAGTGAAATAGTTTGTAATGTTGTTGTGTTTCTCACAGGATATATCGTCAAATATCATTATTGAATGCTGTTTAGCCTTATTTGGATGAACTACCAAGTTGTTGTCACCATATGCAAAGTAACCAATTTCCTTAGGCAGAGCCAATGGTAAAAACTGGTATTTGGGCTGATTAAGGGATTTACAGAAAATGTAGATATTTTCAAAAACAAGACCATTTGGATCGAATAATAAATTAAACACAACATTTGTTTTACCCGAGTTGCTGGGGCCTGAAAGGATCCCGCGAATTGAGTCTGGTAGCAGATGGCCATGTTTATTTTTAGATGCCAGACCCTCGCCGAGATACTCGTCATAGTTTTTTACCGTCAAAGGGGGACTCTGCTGTGCCACACGCATCGTGGTCAACTGATGTAGCACACTCACCCTATCGTTTATAAATACGTCCGGATGCAGCTGCTTGATCTACACGGAGCCGTCACCGGATGCTCTAAATAAGAATGTCGCTTTTACTAAGCCACGTGTCGCTTTTCCTGTCAAAGCCAAGCCATCTGACTTTTATTTTATCTCCTTTCCGCTGTAACACTCTTTCAACTAAATATACATCTCCGGTCTTTGATTTATTTAGCTCCTGTTCATAAAACCCTCCCTTTAGTATTTCACCGTTATGGTCTTTGAGTATATATGTAGGTGGTTTTGTTGGTTTGATGGCGTAAATGGTGAAAACCTCGTTTGTCCAGTTTGGCAGATAGCCTTTAGTAAAAACTCTTTTATACTTACTAATCCTAACACTATCCCCCAGTTTAAATTTTGGTACCACCCTTTTTCCCTTCTTGTTTATCCTTTTTAATATTTCCTTTACATTCTTTTGTTTCACATCTTTTGGTTTCATACCAATTGTTTTGTGTACCGAGTTATTATATCGTTTGAGAATATCAGGAAGTAACGACAACCATTCATATGTACCCTTTGCGGTAAACTCTTTCCACATCCACTGTTTCAAAGTTCTGTTATATCTTTCCACGATACTAGCTTTTAAATCAGAAAACGTAGAATAATGGTTAATTTTATACTTTTTCATGAGAGCACCAATATGTTTATTAAACCATTCGGTCCCCTGATCGGTTTGAAAGTGTTTCATCTTATGTTTTATCAATATAGGTTCAAGTGCCTTGGCAACTGCCGGACCTGTCTTATCTTTTAATGGGACTGCAAAACCGAGTTTTGAAAAACAATTGATCATAGTCATGATGTACCGATTACCTTTATTTAGCTTTGCATAAGGCTGCATCTCTACGAGATCGGCCTGGTACAAATCATTCAACCCTTTAAGAGTCACTTTCCGTCTAGTGTAATTCTTTCTAGCAGGTTTGTGTAGCTCTTCAGCTATAGCACGTCTAACATCCATTGTTAAAATGATACAACTTGACAGTGTATTGATAATTTATTAAGTTTTTTAGAAATGCTGCGGCCCCTCCACCGCCGCAGCTCGTGATGGCCTCCAAATACAAACTAGTTGCCACCTCCGTTTATTTTTTTGTTTTACAAACATTTAGTTTTTACAATATTTACAAGTGACTTTATGGAAGATAAATAAAGGAGCCATGCAAATGCAGCATGTTTCTTTTGGGACTTTAAACTTTGGATACATGTAGAAAAACAAGAAGGCAGATCAACCATTCTTCCACAGTCAATACATAACCTACTGGAGCCTCTAAAAGACTCGTAGTAGTTTAGGGTTACATAACCGCAGTTTTCCCTATGATAGCTCAAAACGTCCTGCCTTAGCGTTGATGGAAGATCAACACTTTCTTTTACATAAGGGAAAAGGATAACGTTTGTGCAAATCTCCCTAATTGAAAGCTCAGACAGGGACAACATGATGGCAAGAAGGTTCCAAATAGAATGGTCTTTTTATTTTCCCCCCCAGAAAAGCTGCGGCCCCTCCACCGCCGCAGCTCGTGATGGCCTCCAAAAACAAACTAGTTGCCACCTCCGATCCCCCAAAATTTCTCTTACCACCTTCTCAAGGATGGGATCAAAGATTGTAGACAGGAACATCTTCTCAATCTGGTCCAATTGTATAGACGTGCTGCACAGATGGTGCATCTATCTCTTGGAGTCTTAAATTTTGGTACACATACAATTGTTCCAAACCACCGAAAAGAAATATTCGCTGCCTCTCCACAATCCTTACAAAACTCTTCATTGTCGAGAAAACAAATATGGTAGTAGACATAGCCACAGTTTTCATAGTGGTAATTGAATATGTAATCTTTAATCACAGGTGGGATTGCTGCTTGCTTTACAGCACTCAAAAGAAACATGTTATCAGTAATTGTTCTAGCTGAGAGCTCAAGTAGGGACAACATGGTGGCGAGAAGGTTCCAAGTGGAATGACACTCACCCCTCCACACATGGTTTACGGGCCTTTCAGCCGCGCCAGTGACCTTCATACATGGTTTACAGGCTTTTTAGTCAGCCGTGCCAGTGACCTTCACACATGGTTTGCGGGCTTTTTAGTCAGCCACGCCAGTGACCAGCATTCACACATGCACAAGGAGTAGCTCAAGTCCCTCCAGATTTGAGCGCCTCAATGTACAAACACATTCAAAAATAGCCCCACTCCAGTTGGATCCTAGCCACCATGTGTTTCGCATCGTGTTTCGGCTGGATATTCTCCATCAAGCGCGACGAGCCGTCGCCATTTATCGTCAAGACAAGGGTGGTATTTCTTAGACCGGTGGAGCCAATCTACGAAGAACTTCGACCCTTGGATCTCAGGCCACCACCGTTACCACCAAGAAACACAGAATATGCCACCATAAAGGTATGTAGTGATAGTGGAGAGGGGAGCGCAACACATGTGCAACATGTGTTCAGTGTCCAACATGATCTCTCTGATGCTGGTCGTTAGTGATTTTGTTCAACATTATTTATATCGCAGAGTATGTGAATTTTTGAATTTGAGTGAAGAAGACAACGATTCAGACACAGATTCGGAATTTGGGGTCAATTGGGGCCCGGGAGGGTGGAACGGGTGGAACGAGGTAGATATTGGGGACTGGGAGGAGCTGAGTGACAGTGATAGTGATAGTGATTCAGGAGTTGAGATCTTGGTGAGTTTTTTTGAATTTTAAACCCATATGGAAGTGTATCATAATTGCTACCATGTTTCCTTTTTGGCCCCGTAATTTTAAACTGTTTGACCTCACTGATTGTAACTATATTCCTATCCTTTGTTCGTCTGATTCTATTTTCCTCAATGTCCATTGTTTGTGCAGCATCACCAAGGACCATCTCTTTCAAACTGTCAAATCCAATCTTTTTAGAAGTTTTCATATTTAATGTAAGCCCTTTTACTTTACAAACGGGAATCAATTTTTGTTTGTTTGTTGACCACACGAGGTATGCATAGGTTTTTGGCCCTCCGGATACAAACTCTGTTATGTATGAACCTGGTCCATACTCGGCCAACTCATCGGTCATTTCCCCTAGATAATCTCCCGTGGGAACTCTATACAAACCACCCTTGTATACATACAATACAGAATCAGTATCATAATACAACACTTGACCACCCAAAGCATCTAGATGCTCATAGAGCTTCAATCTCGCTTGGGCAGTAGTGTAAGCTGCCAACACAACATTTACATTTTGCAATGGCTCCCCAACCTCCTCAATGTACTCCCAGCTAACAACAAGAACCTCATCATTGACAATCTGTACTCTATTTACATCAATTTCAGAGCTAGTTAACATTTTGAAAAGTGTTTTTGGGTCCCTGACAATCGTAGCTTTTGTCTGATTTTCACGCTGTCCAAATTTTCCCCAAAACGAGTTCAACATAAGCTTAGCTAACGACCTTAATCCACCATTTTTTACAATTTTGTCTTTTTCTAGTTGGACACCCTCTTTCTTAAAATAGTCGTCGATGTACTTGTTTTTGTCCTCGTCTGTTTCACACCAGCCCGGGAACCCAGATGCTTCCTGTTTCATTTTTAAAAATTTATTTATAAAGTCAGTAAACAACCCACCGTTTTCATATGTGGCTACCTTATACTCCCAAAGTTCATACATGTCGAGTACAACATAGCCCTTTTCTACAGCTTTACGAACTTCGTCCATGGTCCAGGTCCCAATAAGTGCTCTGTCACCACTTTCGTGGTCGCAATCACTTTGAATCTGACCATCTCCACAAGTCGCGCACAAAACAAACATTAACTTGTCATTCATTTTGGCTGGGAGAACGGGGTGATAGAGCTCACGAGGTGGAAGTACTTTACACTTTAATAGACCCTCAACATTGAGACCTCTCTGTCTACACTCTTTGTCTCCTACATAGATTGTCGGATGCCCTACAGGGTACTTGCCGTATTTACATACCCAGGGATAGAGAGAGCATACATCCACGTATTCAATGGTTTCCCCTTCGGCGCATTTGTGATAGGTTTTGGCATTCCCGGTTCGGCCCCCAAAAAATGCTTGCCTCGGATTCAGAGGTAAATTGTTGAGAATCGGCAGCTTGTCTAGATGTTTTAGGTTTTCCGTCTTTTTTAACTTTCTAAATTCACATTCCCACATTTGTACGACGTTATCGCCCAACTTTGCTATTTTAGTTTTAGTCCGTTCATATCGCAAGTGAAGTGAGTCAGAGGGATCCTCTTTCAAAGCAAGTTCACGGTCGTAGGGAAAGCATTTGGGACAGCCGTGCCAGTAGCAGCCTTGAAATTCGTAAATATTCTGACCGTCAAACCCATCTACTTTCAGTTTATTGATCTTAACTTCTTTTCCACGACCAGCGTGTTCAATTCTAACTCCACGTTTCTCCTCTTCCCACGATAGCCACTGTAAAGCAATAGCCGACTGAGCGTCTGCAAGCCTATACCCGTTTTTAGGAACGATGCCAATGGTATTTTTCTTCAAAAAGTTCCGATGGAAGGCCAAATTGCATGCACTGGCGATGGTTACAGCTTCAAGAAACGGGTCAACATTACACTCTTGCAGAAAAATTGAACGGAACTTTAAGCAAGCTTGGGCCAAGATATCAACGTCCGACATACAATACTCGAGAATTTCTTTCTTAAAGTCAAATATAACTTGGTTTGCAACTTGATCATTATACCAGTTTTCAAAATCTTTATATGATTTTTCAAACATAGATTCTGGGCAGTAAAACTCCTTTGGCGGCATAGAGCCCACATAATTTTGATTCTTAAGAGTGTTAAAGAGGTGGGGGAAATAGCCTTTCTTCTTTTCCGGGGGCAAGTCAAAGGCTTTGGGCAGTGCAGCAAGAGGCATAGGGAAATAACTAAGTGAATCAACAAACCTCACATTGTCAATCTCCATCAAAATGACCTTAGTTCCCCGCATTACAAGTTTTGGAGTAAGCTTTGTATCCTCCAACACATATTTGAGCAAAAACTGGAAATCAAAACCCTGCCCATTGTGTGCAATAACACATACATCTTTAAAATTTCTACGGACTTGCATCACATAGTCCATTAACTGAGTGACTGGTTCAGAACTAAACACTCGTGTACGATTTTTACAAGCCATACAAAATTTAGCCTCAATACACTGATAACAAAACTGTTGTGACACACACAAGTTCACTTGATGCAATTTAGACTCAGGATCTGAGGGCAGAGACTCATCTTGACGGGTTTCCAAGTCAAAGAAAATAAACAAAAACTCTTTAGATTTAGGCTTTCTTGTGTCAGGTTTCATATAGCATTTGTGGTTAGGTTCTTCAAATGAACTGCAAGGTTTGCAATATACTTCACCACATTTATGAGGCTTAGATCGATCTCTAATCCAAACCAATTTCCCACAGTCTAGACATTTCTTTACATTTTTACATCTATCAGCTTGATGCGCGATAAAACATCTCTGATTTTTATAAGTCATGTTACATTTAGGGCACAGAACACCACCACTCTCCACTACACAGGGAGGTGAGATAGTTTGACACTGTGGGCAAATGTTTGAGCAACGATGCTCTCTTTTATGATCGTAGGGTACATGACAGGCTTCACAGAAATAATTACAAACAAAAGCAGCAGTCAAACAATTAATCACATTGTAGTGTCCATTGTGAAACAACAAGTTAATTTGGAACTTAGGGTTCTCTACATTTCCCTCAAAGTAGACATCACGTCCTTTCCTGTCATAGTTGTACACGACAATTTTGTAGTCCCTCAAAAACCCCTGAAATTTTTCAAGTTCCGGGATCCCAGCTCCACCCTCTGGCATTTCAACCCTAGCTCGACGCACAAGTTTATTTATTTATTTATTTATTTATTTATTTCCCAACGGATTGCACCTTTTTACAAAATATGTGTAACAATTTAGATGGCATTTGCAATATTACTAACTAGAAAAGTAATAACAATGGTAATAACAAAGTGATAATAAATAGTGATAGCAAGTAATAACAAATAGTGATAACAATAGTAATAACAAATAGTGATAACAATAGTAATAACAAAGTAATAACAAATATTAATAACAGAAGAATAAACTAAAAAGAGTATCAACAAAGAACATGAACAGCAAGTTTCAGCGATGAGAGGACAAATATGCAGATGTGCTGGAGTGTGGTAGCTCAAGTGATCAGGGAGACCTTCTTTTTGAACCGGAGGGGCTTCTCACCGAAGAAATCCAGTTGAGCAGCCGCCGTGCTACCAGCCTTGAGTAGACGGCTAATTCCGCTGTTGTAAGAGTAGTAGGCTGGGAGAAAGCGTCTGCTGAATATAGTCCTGAGCCCTGATTGTTTGCCTATTTGCCCTATCCTTTCTAACTGCATTATAGTCAGGATCTTTACTTACATTGGCCATAGCCACTACAATTGCACGGGGAAGACACAATTTATCTTTATTATTTATAACAACAATTCCCCGTCTTGCCTTGCATTCCTCATCAAACGTATTGTAAAACCCTGGTCTTACCCTTCCAGAGCCTACAGGAAGGTTAATTCTAGTGCATTCCACTTTAAAAGTGTCGGTTGATTTTATGGATTCAGAGTTTGATTGCACAATACCACCAAAGATTTGCCACAAAACGTTTTCATCAATTTCAGTAGCAGGCCGAAAATTTACATAGCCGGGTGCTTTTGATTTCAAGTTGAGACTCTCCAAAGTAAATCCAAGTTGATCATTTTCAAAAGCTTGTTCTTTCATACTATTTACAATTTGTGCAAACCCTTGTCTCAACCAATCAATCTCATTAGTCTCCGGAGGCGGATTAGTGAATTTAAATACTGTTTTACTTCCATACAATCTAAATTTATTTACATAAGTTTGATCGGTACTTATTAAAGTAACAGGCTCGACTACTTTAACGGGTTCAACTATTTCATCAGATACGTTATCAGCCATACTAACATCCATCGTCGTCAAACGCCTAGAGCAAAGTAAAAGGGACGCGGAGACACAAGATCTAGTGGGGCCACAGTCTGCGCGCGCACACGGCTAAATATAGCTCACCGATGCGCACTACAACACCGAGACACAAGATGTGGTGGGGACACAGCTGTGCGCACACAAAGCTGAATATAGCACACCGCTTGCACAATACGTTACACAAAAGAAACAAAGTTCACTTACCACTGATGTGTCATAAATAATCAGACTAACATTAACACTAGAAATAACTTGCAAACATAACCTCAAAACATCAAACACAAGAGCACACGTCCAACACATTCAATTGCCAAAAGCAAAGTGAAAGAAAATAAGTACTGAAAGTTTAAATAGAAATATTGACCAATCACACAACATATCACCTATTTATGACCATTCAGGTACAAGCTTATTACAACCAATCAGCAGCCAGGACACACGTCGTTAACACTTTCTTGTTTTGTTACAGAGCCATGATGAAGAAGAAGAAGAAGAAGATTTATAGTATTTGTAAATATTTTTAAAAGTATGTAAATATAAATCGTAGATGTAGTAGCATTAAAACATATTTTAAATCAAACAATGTTTGTAATTATCCAGAGCACATAACTCAGTGGAGGTTATTTCATTTAGCAAGAGTTGATCATTACAGAGGTTTTTAAGTTGGCGGGAACCTACGCAATACGTGAGGTTATGCAACTTGGCACGAAAATAAGTTTAGACAACATAGGAGACCAGGGGAATGGCTGCCTAGGGGGAGGGGTGCTCTGTAATTAGCTTGGGCGTAGGAGGAGGGGTACTCTCTAATTAGCTGGGGCGTGGCCTAGGAGGAGGGGTGCTCTCTGATTGGCTAGGGGGCGTGGCATAGAGGGAGGGGTGGGGATGAAATGCTGCTCTCTGATTGGTGGCCTGAAAAACTGGGTAGCCTACTCACTTATGCTTAGTGAGCTTAAGTGAGTGAGCTTGTTGATGGGTCTACCAAAACGTTTAAAAGTTTGCACGTATAATTAGGTAGGATAATAAATATAGGAGGTCCATAATTAGATAAAAGTATACTGTCAGATATTGAAGTCAAAACGAAAGTATTGATGTAGATTTTTGTGGGCTTCACTCACCTTTATTTTTGTTTGTGATGTCCGGGACTCGTCAAAACACATAAACACACATATATACAACACAAAATCGTCCACGGCATCAAGGTCCGACGTTTCGCGGAACTCAAAACAACGTTTCGCTCAAGTTCAATCTACATCAATAATAACACCTCGCCTAAAAGCATGTCGTTCAAAAACAGAAAACGAAAGTAATCAATCAAAAAGACTAATACATGAATCCTACTATAACTTGTAAGCAAATAATTGATTAATGATCATCAGCTTCGCCGACGGAAATTAGGCGATATTAATACATAATTATACGTATAGAAAACTTGAGTGGAAAGCATTTAACACAGCACGACAATGAACCGATGACAAATTCCAGTGATGTCGCAATCATAATTTGCTACTTGAGTAAGTAGATAACCACATCAAGTGATTACCGTATGCCAATGCTACATCGAAGCTTGTGCAAGGATGTTGAATCAAGAGTTGTTTCATACATTTTTAAATATATTTTTGGTTTTAGCGAATTTCCCTATAGGGAAGTAGCTATTACCGTAGGTCTCATGGTAAGACTTAGGCCCGGGACCGATTTACTTTTTCATTTTGATGTCTCCCCAGAGGCCAAAAACACCATTCGTTAAAATTTTTATATATGTATATATATATATATATGTGTGTCCGTGAACACGATAACTTGAGTAATTTTTATCCGATTTTGATGAAATTTGGTTTGAAGGTGTAAGGAGGGATAAACTTGAATGAGTTCGCGATCCAGCATGATCGGACCATGGGAACAGGGTTTTATGGGGGGTTTTATGGGGTAAAAATTGGTTTTTCTCACTTTTGACCCTCAAAACACAAAATTTCCCAATTTTTCTCTAAACCTTCTTAAAGAGCTTAAAAAAACAAACAATTCAGTATATCAAAGTGTTTTTGTAGGGTTATTAGTTACGGAGAAAACTAAAAAAATTGTAAATTTAAAATTCCATGTTATTCTTATGGAGAATATTGTAAAATGTTGTAGTTTGCTTGTTTATGGATATCTTTTGATCAAACTTGGCAAATATATTCATTTTCTACTAAGCAATAATTATTTGACTTAAAACACACACTTTATTAGTTTCCTTGTAGCAGCAAACCTAGGTACTCGTTAAACCTAATGTTATTTAAATAGATCGATTGAAAATCAATTCAGCCAAATGGAAATTCGCTTAGACGGCAGGTTTGCTGCGGCGGGGGTATTATTGCTATAAAGTTAAACCATAAATATAAAGATTACACTTGATAGGATAATTGTATTGTTTAATTTAAAAATACAATCTTTGTATTTAAATGTATTAATGTTTAATCTAAAATTAATAACCCTCGATAAGGCCATTCAGAGAGAACTAGAGATCCCTATTTCAACCCAGTAGAAAATGGGGACATTTTGAAATTTTCACCAACCTACTTGAAAATATACTGTACAGTACTTCAGTATCCCTTAATACATGTTACAGTATCAGGTTGTACCAGGAAAGCCAATTCATTATTGCGAGCGAGTATTACCATTAAAAATCTAAGTTTACTTTTTAGTTTGTATCACAATTCCGCCTGGGAGACCAAAATAAGGAGTTTTAGGGTCAGCTCGAAAGTGTTTAACGTAAAAGGCTGTATACTAAAAACTGCCACCATTTAGGATTTTACTGAAAAATGTGGGATTTATTTGTTGGAAAGCCGTTTTTACAGAGTAAAAATCCCATCAACGATTTATAAAATCTTCATAAAAGTTATATTTGAAATAATATTTTACAATATTCCTATCCAAATCTAGGACGAAGCAATGACATTATGAAATGTAAAATATTAGTACTTAAGAATAAATGTAAAATATCAAGATCCGATTCACAGCCACAATTCTAGAGTATCTTCGTATTCTTAATGCGATTACCCCTGTGAATCCCACGGAAGCTTAGCGTTTCAATTATAATTTCAAAAGAAACTCATTTAATTTCAGTAATCCTATTATTGCTAAAATATAGATCAGTTATACCTATTAAAACATAAATTATTTGTAAAATGTGTTTCTAAATAATTAGTGCATGGGTGATAATTGAAACAAAACGTTCCAATTGCAGGTTTGTTTAAATTATTGTATCATTATTGTTATGTAAAAGAATAATTCTGATTAAGTATTATGCTCGGTGTTGAAGCAAGGACAGTTCTGCGAAAGACAATTCTGAGTACTACAACTATCCGCAGTACTATCCTGAAAATTGGACCAATTCGTATATACTAAGGCAAAACTGTGTTTCGGATTCCACTAAAAACTGTAGGTCCCTTATTGCCATTAGCTGTATGAGCTATTAATTAACAGCTGTGTCTAAGGAATAAGTCGGCCTTGGTCACCAACATGACTACAAGATCGCGCCACTCATCCTACACTCATCTTCATTTCTTACTTGGCTTAAATCCCTACTTTTTATGGTAGCAATTTCGTTGAAAAGTATTAGAGTATAGCATTCTTAATCATAAAAATACATGCCCACTTTAATTACTATTCATAGGCCAAGATTATTTAGCATAAAGGTTAATATAAATTTGACTCTTTCTTTGAAATTAGGCTTCTAAGCCTAATTGTAAAGCTTAACTGAAAGAAACCCTTTACTATACTAACACAACAATTAATCTAATGATATGTCTTATGAGCAAAGCATCGTCCGAAAGTTTTACTATGCTTGATTCTATTGTAGTCTTAAGCGTTCCTAAGACAAAACCCAAGCATGTAGTAGTTTTAACCGCTATGCGTTCATACTAATGTATTTTGTTTTTATTTTGTAAAAAAAGGCTAATAATTAGGTTTAAGGCAGTTAACTATAATATGTCAAGCTCACCTTATTTAGTACGTACCTATATCGATTAAATTATGATTTAAAAAAGGAGTTTCTGTACTAGGTAAATATTAAATATCAAGCTCAAAACAATGTTTACTTCAGCTTAACGTTTCAAAATATCCAATCTTACACGATTAATCCAGCTTAAGTAAGTAATTAATTCCAAGTAAACACTAATCTGACACGGCTCTTCTTGGTTCTTTAGTAAAAAAGTAGTCTTCTTACTACAAGCGGCAACATTACTTTTTAAGAACAAGTGATTTAGACTTAAGCTGTCTGAATTATGTATTATTTTGTTTTACGGGAAAATACTTGATTTACTTTCATATTGTAATAAATGTAGAAATACCTGAATTGCACTAATTTACAAGGCAAAGAAAATACTACACTAACCTTTAATTGTTATATTTAATTGTTACAGCATTCGACAATAAACACGAGTATATAATCAAGTGATGCAAATTAATAATGTTTTAAGAGTTCCCTTAAGAACAATAACAATTATAATAATTACAAAATAAAAATTATAACTAATACACTATCATTTTGTTATGGACAACCAAAAGTAACTGCACTTAAATAAAGCACGAAAAATAATTTTCCATAAAAAATATTAAATTAAAATATACGATTGCTGCTCTACATTTTTTTAGTATATTACACAAAAATAGTATTTGTTTTATTGTGGCTTATTGTAAATGGTTACAAAGTATAAACTACAAGTTGTATATTATTTATTAAACATAAAATTATCATATTTGAAAACTCCTATTCGTCTATAAGCTGTGATAAACTAAAAGCGCATTGCTCCTCTTTTGCGATGCACATGAAGTGATGGTATCGTATTTTACTGCAAGCATACTTTGATATTTCGATTTGCATAATTTCCCGCAAGATATAACTTGCACTCTAAATATGGTAACAATCTTACCAGCTTTGGTGCAGACGCTAGCTAGATGGCTTGTCACAATTTACCCTGAATCTTGAATATCTGATAGCACTAATAAAATTAGGCTACTGTACCAATTTATGTC
>NW_026542599.1:40016125-40041180 GCF_028750875.1 Macrosteles quadrilineatus
TACAACTGTGTAAACAAATTGACAATCGAGCCACTATGAACAGAGATATAGCGTATTTTGTGAGCGCAAACGCGGAATCGCCATAAGACGTAATGAGTAAGAGAGAGACAGTAACAACACTACGTGGTGGGGGAAGCGGCGGACCGATACGTGTGCATCTCTGAGCAGTACAGCGCGCGATCCAGTTGTAATAATAATAGAGATCGATGACACAGTCATGCTAGTGTTTTCTTTTAAAACAGTTGAAAAATTATATCAATAAAAATCACAATTAATTATTTAACTCTCTGTTAGTTAAATTAGAGCTAAAATAACAATAGTTTAAAATCTTACTATTTAGAATGACTAAATTATTTGTTTAGCCGATGTAATTTGTCGTGGATGTTCCTATACACGCCATAGACTCGTGCTAAGAAAGAGTTGAGCAAAGGCTCGATTGTACAGGCCGAGTTTACACACCAGCTTTTTTACGCACAGCTGAAAAACTAGCCCAGTGTACTTACTGCACTGGCTCATAAGCTGCTATTAAAATGCTCTGGAAAAAGTTTATCCAGTGACTTTACACGCCATTCACCTGCGGCATTAGAAGGCATTAGAAGGAAATGAGACTGTAAACGCTATCCAAGTGTGCTCACAATAGTATTGATCTTGACTTTTGATGACGTCAAATTCAGGAGTTAAGTGCCGTACTTGACAGCTAAGCTTATAAACTTGCCCTGAGTAGTTTAGCATTTGGAATAAAAGGATCAATCATAGAATAAATAACACAAGTAGACTTCTCATCCCATTGTAGAATCTGAAGCTTGTTTGATGTAGTTCATTTTGGTGACACTGAGCGCTAGTGTCAAAGAAATGTTTTTCCTCTTATTTTATGATTTGGTCTAAACATTTTGGTTTTAAGCCAGAGGAAGAGCTATTGTTTACACTTAGATAGTTTAATTTGGTAAAACTAGTACCGGTATTGATATAGGTAACAAGAAACAAATGTAAACAAAAACGAGTCCATGACGGAACTAACTTTAAAATTTTCTTCAGCTGGTTGACTTTAACGCATACATACGTTTAAAATTTGTACATTGTTTTAGATATTACTGATAGCAGCAAAATAAATTTCCCAACCAGTACATTGATACTACACCTTGACACTATCTTACTGTGGTATGTGAGATCTATAGTTGATTTTAACATTTTGACTGTGTGAAAATATTACATGAAAAAATTACCTAAGGCTAGAAAATGCTTGTTGGAAGAAATTCTACAGTAAAATACACATTAAAACACTAAAATACCCAAGTATAAGTATGTAAAGAGACAGAATGTACTACTGTTAAATCTTTATTCCAAGGCACCATTATTTTCACTTCTTTAAGGCACTAAGATTTAACTAGAACATCTACTTAAAGAAATCACAGATAACACTTACACTTATGTTTATTTTTAAAAGTTTAAATGCTATAACGCACTATATTTATTCCACTTACAAAATAGGTTAACTGAAAACAAGTAATTAAATGCTAAGTATTATTTTGGAATGGTAATATAGGTCAATTTTTCCTTGTTGATACTTAATCAGAATACTTTCTGTACAAAAGTTCCTTCAAAGTTCTGTTTCTTTTTACTAGTTTCTATTTTGAGTAAATCACTTCTTTTAAGGCCACGGCCACACGGGCGTTTTTTCACGCGGTAAAATGTAGCTTATTTTTACGCTGCTTGAATTCCCACTGTTGTATGCCACACGTGCGGCATTTCGGGGTCATGACGTTTACATAGTGTTAGTACTTCTAAGTAATACGTCAGCACCGGCTGATCCTGCCCTTGTACTTTTTTATCCAAAATGTTTTGAATTGTTTGAGCTTGTGCAACGGGTGTGAATGTACTTATAAAGGTGTTTTTAAGTTCATCCCAACTATCAATTAATCTCCCTTTCATGTAGTGTTGGTACCAAGTGAGTGCAGTTCCCGCTAAGTGGGCTGGGAATAAATTTAATTTTGAAGTTTCCTGCCAATTGTTTGATTGAGCTGCGATTTCGTATTTATCTATGAAATCGCTGGGGTTTTCCGTGACTACACCGTGGTATGTACCAGTAGAAATTAATGGTAAATTTTCTTTCGGTTTTCTCATATTGTTTGCTAAAGGTGGCTGATTTACGTAACAGACTGTATTGTTTAAGGGTTGTGGTAAATGTACGTTTAAAGATGTGCCGGCTAATTGGATCTCTCCTAAGTCCTCTGATGCTATGTCAATGTCCTCGTAATTTTCGTCCTCCTCACTGTCACTAGCTGGGGTGTCATACAAGTTTTCCCTATCACTTATAAATTTGTGAATGCGATTCAATGAAGGGTGTATTAACAGTTCAGCTTCCGAAAGACATCTTTTACTCCAAAGTTTCTTTAAGATAAACTTTTTCTCTTCAGACCAATTATTTTTTACAAAAGCTTTAAGGTCAGCTACAATGGGTCTCAATTCGGCTACAAGGTCCTCATCCCTATATTTTATGTTAAATTTCGACAAAATAAGCTGTAATTGCTCCTTTTGAACCCTATATATGTCTGGGGGTAGATCAACTTCTGTTAATGGCATTTCATTTTTTATGTTTAAAAATTTCCTAACCAGAGTATGTTTTTTTATGATTAGTTACTTTACTGCAATCTATCTATATATTAATAGGCAAGCATGTTTACTTGACAGCTAAGCTTATAAACTTGCCCTGAGTAGTTTAGCATTTGGAATAAAAGGATCAATCATAGAATAAATAACACAAGTAGACTTCTCATCCCATTGTAGAATCTGAAGCTTGTTTGATGTAGTTCATTTTGGTGACACTGAGCGCTAGTGTCAAAGAAATGTTTTTCCTCTTATTTTATGATTTGGTCTAAACATTTTGGGTTTAAGCCAGAGGAAGAGCTATTGTTTATACTTAGATAGTTTAATTTGGTAAAAATAGTACCGGTATTGATATAGGTAACAAGAAACAAATGTAAACAAAAACGAGTCCATGACGGAACTAACTTTAAAATTTTCTTCAGCTGGTTGACTTTAACGCATACATACGTTTAAAATTTGTACATTGTTTTAGATATTACTGATAGCAGCAAAATAAATTTCCCAACCAGTACATTGATACTACACCTTGACACTATCTTACTGTGGTATGTGAGATCTATAGTTGATTTTAACATTTTGACTGTGTGAAAATATTACATGAAAAAATTACCTAAGGCTAGAAAATGCTTGTTGGAAGAAATTCTACAGTAAAATACACATTAAAACACTAAAATACCCAAGTATAAGTATGTAAAGAGACAGAATGTACTACTGTTAAATCTTTATTCCAAGGCACCATTATTTTCACTTCTTTAAGGCACTAAGATTTAACTAGAACATCTACTTAAAGAAATCACAGATAACACTTACACTTATGTTTATTTTTAAAAGTTTAAATGCTATAACGCACTATATTTATTCCACTTACAAAATAGGTTAACTGAAAACAAGTAATTAAATGCTAAGTATTATTTTGGAATGGTAATATAGGTCAATTTTTCCTTGTTGATACTTAATCAGAATACTTTCTGTACAAAAGTTCCTTCAAAGTTCTGTTTCTTTTTACTAGTTTCTATTTTGAGTAAATCACTTCTTTTAAGGCCACGGCCACACGGGCGTTTTTTCACGCGGTAAAATGTAGCTTATTTTTACGCTGCTTGAATTCCCACTGTTGTATGCCACACGTGCGGTTTTTTCACACAGTAAAATGTAGCTTATTCTCAAACCGGTTGAAGTCCAGGAGCGGCAAAATGCAGTGGGAACCCGCAGTTGATTGACGAATTCACGTAATTATGTTATATGTCTTCCTCATGGCCAGAATAGTAACCTTGTTTCTGACTAGTGAACAAGAAATATGAATGGTATATTGATTTCAATACAAAAACAATACTAAAATTATTTTATTTTGTTAACCTGTCATTTAAATATTTACATTTAGTATAGGAATAAATATAATATATTAGTTTTGATACGAGAACAACACTAAAATTATTTTTTTTTGACATTTAGTATAAAAAAATAAGTATAATATAAGTTAATTATTTTGATGACAAGATTTTTATCGGATCTTTGAATATTCTAATACATAAATGTCTCTTTAAATTTTTTAGTCCAACTAAATGCCTTTCCTTAGTAACAAATTATTAAGTGGTCCAGTAAGGTCGACCTTTGTTTAAGATAAAACGTGTAGGTCTACTGTGTAATTGGCTAGACCCAAAAATATTTTATGTTATCCTGGACAAAATTAGATACATTTATATTTATTTTAACTTGCTAGGACGACTTGATCAAAGCTGCGTGTTGCTCCTGCCCGTGTGGCCAGGGACAGAGCTTGAAAACAAGCTTCAAAAATACACCCCAGTCCATTCTTCTGCGGGCCCGCAGCGGTCGATTTTAAAGACGCGCCAAATCTGCGTGAAAACACACTCCGTGTGGCATACATCATTACATTTAATGCTGCCCATATTTCTTGCGTTTTTCACGCTGCGTTCTTGCGTGAAAAACGCCCGTGTGGTCTTAGCCTAAGAGGCAAAATTTTACCCTTCCAAAAACAATTCAATCAAAAGCCTTTTGTCAATTGGCCTATAAAATAAATTTGTCCCTTTATCAATTAATTTCTTTCAGAGTTCTAAAATTTGCTTCAAACATGTTTTTTTTTTCAAACAGTTTGAATACGCCACTAAGCCTAATACCTTATCTGTTAGAGTCAGATATCATCTCATGCGGTGTTCAGTTGAAGTCGGAGAAGTTGTCAGCCAACAACTTCACAGCTTCTCTGGCATTTATGAGCTTCGTGTTCCACAACTTCGTACACAATCTCCCCACAGTTGCTTGGTCTCCAGACCTCATCATCCATATGTTCAGCATTTCAAATGACATCTAAAAATGGTTAGGACCTTTAGAATATAAGACAAAATTAATTAATTTACAGTGAGATTTTAGAATTATTCAAAACAAAACTGTTTTAAAAAGTAAAGTTTTAAAATCTCTCAGTAACAAATTATTCAACTCGAAATAGTTTTATGTTCAAAGGAGGATTGTTTTTTATCCGAAATTATTCAAAGTTAAATATGATTAGACAGCTTTTCCTGAAATGAGTCTGTAATATGCGTCTTCTTTGGCGTAGAATGAGGCGTGTGGTATAAAATGGTATGACAGTAGGCTACACTGTCTATACTGAACAGGCAGAGTTTGAAAAGAAAAGGTTGTAAATTAAAAATCAGTACGGTATTTTATGGTAATTTCCTGGGTATTTTAGGGTTGGCATTATCCACAATTTTTATTGTAACTGATGACTCAGCCAACCTGTGATCGTAGATAATCTGGAGTCTACTGTACTTAACTTAACAAGATTTTATTGAACACTATCTATGACTAACCTTTTTTACATCATTTTCACATTTGTTTTCAATGATGTCCAGGTCACCATTTGAAAACTCCAGGGGTTTTCCAATGTCTCTCCATTTCTTTCCAAAATGGTTTGACAAATATGCTATGTGGGCAGACTCCAAAGTTACGTTCGATTGAAGTACAGCTGTGAGATAGATAAAATTAAATTCATAATTTTCTACATACTTGAAAATGTATACTGTTTTGAGACACACGGTTTGGTTTTACAATGCATCTTTCAAATCAATAGGTTTCAGAAGGCCACACGAGGCAGTTTTGCCTCACTAAATTGTGGGGCTCGAAAACAAATTGAATCAAATGAGTGTAGCCACACAAGGCGAAGTTTAGTCGCCTGGGCGGTCGGGCCGCGCCATGTCGTCCCTTGACTGCACGAAGCTAAGCCGCGTTTGTAGGGGATGACAAACGTGGTCTTATGAGAGACAACACACAATACAATTCAACCACACGGTTGGAGCTATTTTTCAGACATTTCCAGTTGTTTTTGAGTTGGTATTTTGTGTGTTTGTTTACCGGTTGTGTACAATGTTTACAATGTGTACAATATTGGATACAGACAAGTTTATAGAACTTGTCTGTATGAAACATTGTACACAACAAACATTATGCATGTAAAATGTATGAGACACAAAATGGTTTATCGGTTATAAAGGGATGGACCCAATGTTTTCTGTTAAACATTGGTTCCAGATCACCACATGTTTCTAAACTAACATTAGTGTTTCGTCCATGACTACTACAAGTGAATTGTTTTAATACAGTAAGTAGGCTGGGAAAACTAGGTCGGATACCGGTACTTAACTCAAAAGGTCGGTTAAAACGGGCAATCCCTAAAATCATAACATAATGAAGTGCTATTCATCTGGAATTGTATAATCATTATTTTGACGTCATACTTGGATTATTTATAAATTAAACTAGTCTTATTTCCTGTTTTTCTCCTTTTTTCGTATTGATATAAAAATCACAAATAAACACAGTTAAGTCAAATAGGCCTTCTTTCAGTGGAATAGATTATACAGTAGTACTAGGCAAGAGTGAATAAAAATTCTTATTTTGATAAATTTAGTAATATAATGTATTAATTGATGCTTTCCAAATCCATCGTAATACAGTACAGAACCTTTTGTCGAAATTAAAGATACAAGCAACCATTTTGTTACGAGACAGGATGTTTATTTATAGCCTCTCACTGGAGACTCAGAAGCAGAAAAAACTATCTTGACCTAGGAGTTGTCAACCCCTCTTCCCTGCCCTCTCTACAAACTGCATTGTTTGTTTACTCTAGCGATAAGATAATCAGTTCTCAAAATCGTAACACACTTTTGATTTTATAAATTTGCCGCACAGCGCACAGATAACAAATCAGATCAGATGTGCTTGCGCTACGAACAATGATGACAAACTGATAATATGCTATATTTTTTGTGATCAATACAAAATAACTTATTCTTAATCATTCCTGTGGAGATAAGCGTATGGTTTGGTTCTCATCGCCCAGGGTGGGAGCGGAAATGCCGAGATTTCTAGAAAGCGGCGGTTAAACCAAACTGCTCTCAATACAAGGTCGGTTAAAACAAAATGTAATATTTTACGACCGAAGGCGGATAATCCGATTGTCGGTTAATACGAGGTCGGGTAAGAGGGGATCTAGTTACTCTTAAATATAAAATTGAGTCCATGTCCACATGATTATTAAGTTCTCAAATTATAAACCTACAAAATCGGATGAGTCTTTTTGAAACCCTGTATTGTATATTAATTAGCCTAATGTAGTTAAATAACTCAATAGTGTGGATCTACAATAAACAAAAGTACTTTCTTATTATACGGGGACAAATTATTTTACAGCGTGCTACGGCGGTTAGGTTGGATTAGGTTATCATACGTTTGTAGGACTTTCCTGGTTTCGTTATGAATCGATCGATTCCAAATGAGTCATAAAAATGTATGATAACCAAACTTAACCACTGCAGCGTGCTGTATTGTATAAGGGTGGCCTCCGTATATAATTATAACTATAAATTTACAGGGAAAATACCAACTTTAAAAAGAACAAATATTACTTACTATCAACTCACAGTGTTATAAATTATATGGTCTTAAAGTTATATTTACTAAATATATTGTCATAAATATTTTTTTTATGAAATAGTCAGAAATTTCAATAAAACAATATTTTTACCTTCCACCTGCGAAGTTTTGATAACCTTTTTCTTCTCTGATGACTTTTCCTCCTTTTTGGGAATCCTGGCATTGTAGTTTTGTTGAATATTGTATGTTTGAACAATTTCATCTCCGATGTGGACTTTACCATTAGAAACATTCATATTGTCTGTAAAAAATAGTTCAATCTCAATTGATAGGCTTCATTATTTTTAGCAAGTAATTTGCTTGAACATGATAAAGTATGGTAACTTACCTATCATGAAACACAACAAAGAATGTGATTTCCCCAATAACTGTTTTCCTACTTAAGGCCTACAGTAGAACCTCGCTAATCCGACCTCTGATGGTCCGACTCCTTGCTTGGTCCGACCGTGCTGCCAACACAATAGGCTTCCGCTAACATAACCTCATTGTCCAAGAGAAATACCCAGAAAACTTTATAAATTGTGTTTTTTTTTTTGTATAATGAGTTGAAATTTGTTGTATATTTAACCATGTCTGTCCATTATTAATATTAAGTAGGCTCCCACATTATTGTTTTTGGAAAATCACAGTTCATTTGACAAAAATAAAATGGAAGCAAAACAAAGGAATACCGATTAAAGCTTCAAGGTCAAGCTATCCGTTTGGACTGACAATCGTCTGCTCCTTAGGCCTACACATCTGTCTGCTGTGCGCTTGCTATGTCACAACATTTTGTGATTGGGTATTTGGTAATCATGACAACTTTAAGGCGGTTTCACACTGGCATCCGTGGACGAGGAAATCGTCCGCGGACGGATGCGAAAATAAATCGCTGCCCATGTTATCAGATGGGACCGTTCACACCGCCCATTGAAAGGTAGCGTCCATCCGCGGATGCAGAAATTCGTCCGTGGACGATTTGGCGGAATCGCTCTGGGAGCGATATTTCTAAAACGTCCGCGGACGATCACGCCCTCGCGCATGCGCAGACAGAGCACCAAACCACGTGTAGCTCTCAGCGAGGCATGTGTCACTCGCATCACCGTGTTTAGTAGTTTGTGTTTACAGTCATAGTGTTCATCTAGTTGTTGTTTTGTGTCCTCCCTTTGTTGTTTGTTATGGCTGAATTAATCGAGGCTATCCGTGCCTACCCAGTTATCTGGGATACAACTATAGAAATTTATAGAGATCAACAAGAGAAAGATAAAATTTGGTTGGAAATTGCGACTACACTCCAAAGAGATAGTAAGTATCCTAACCAATAACCATGTATATTTATACGAATTACTGTACGGTAAATCATTATTACAATGATTTGTATTACTATGATTATTTGCATTATTACAATGATTCACCAAATCACTGCTGCTTTCTGTTAATCGGATGAACCCACTTTCTCTTTTTTGAAAATGAGTACAAAAGTACAACCTCGTCGTCACTATCATCACTACTTGAATCAAGCCACGGAACAGAAAATCCGGGTTTACACCATGGGACAGAAGGCTCAGACATTTTGCACACCTCCACTGAGTTGTAAGAGGAAGTATGTTTAATCTATGATTGTAGTAGGAATGGCCAATCCCTATGCGCATGCGCGAATGAGTGGACGTTTGAAACGTAGCTCGCAATGTGAAGGGGGCGCGTAGCATCCATCCGAATCATTTCATCCGTCGCCAGTGTGAAACCGCCTTTAGTAGCCTGTGATTGGGTGTTTAGTAACCACATGGCACCTTGTTGAAGGGGTGGATGAAGAGAAACTTAAGAAATATTAGAAGAACAAAGAGAAAGAATAAGCGATCTTTTTATGTCATTGTTATTGTTATTGTTCCTCTGATAATCCGACCTTTTTGCTGTTCCAACCATACTCCTGGTCCCATAGGTGATGGATTAGCGAGGTTCTACTGTATAAGAGAAACTTGATAAACTTAGCCTATCTGAAATCGGCTAACCTTTCAATGTTTAAAAAGATTAAAAAGGGGGTTGAAATATTTATTTTATGGTAGTAATAATTAGTAATTTGATCAAAAATGTACGCTAACTTAATTTCAATATGTCTAATACAAGTTGATTAAATTAGTTGTAGGGTATTGAAAAACAAAGAATTGTGACACTTTGAATAATGCACGCTCAATTAAATTGTTTGCATTTATTCATTCAAGAGTTATTTTATTTAAAAACTTAAAATAGGCCTATATTTAATCAAGTTAAGTAAATTTGTTAACTATCTAACCTAGAATCATAATGTAATCTAGCTTCATAGATAACTCAGTCTTTTGTAAGGGCTATTATTGTTATTAGTGGTTTCACCTATGGGTCATTCCATATGAAATCAACCAATGGTCTGGAACTTGAAATCACAGAATTCAATGATATTTTTTTTTAATAAGTTATATTATTAGAGAATATGAAAAATACCAAGTTTTAGATTTTTTTGACTTTTTGTTTCTGAGTTATACATTTTTGAAAACCTAAAAATCGGCCGATTTTTGACGTGCTTGGAAATCTTTAAATACCTCTAACTACAAAACCATTCAACTTAGAGGGTTCAAACTTTCACCATTCTCTTTAGAATTTCAAGAGCTACAATTTGATATGTCACTTGACTATATTAGCTTAGTTATAAAAATTTTCCAAAATACAAAAAAGGTTTTTTTGAAAAATCTTAAAATCGAAATGTTTAATTTTTTTGGGGAAAAAATATGTTTTTTGTACTTCTTATTAGAGTGCATGTGCCAAATTTCATTATGGTACTCCTATGGGATCATATTTAAAAAAAATACTACTGTGTAGTTAAACAGGTAAAATGAACACTAAG
This sequence comes from Macrosteles quadrilineatus, assembly GCF_028750875.1. Taxonomy (NCBI): domain Eukaryota; kingdom Metazoa; phylum Arthropoda; class Insecta; order Hemiptera; family Cicadellidae; genus Macrosteles; species Macrosteles quadrilineatus. Next base: position 40,026,525 of record NW_026542599.1, read on the forward strand.
TTTTTATTGACTATAGATGCATGACGTATCATAGTACTGTAATCTTAATAGGTTTGAGCAAAGAAAAATTTTTTTGTGAAAATACATAATTATAAAGGAAGATCTGTATTATAGTGCAGTAAAATAAACTGTAATAATGATACTAATAAAATAATAACTACATTGAATACATTTTACCAATCAGTAAGCTATAGGCCTATGCCTGCCATTGTGTTTTGTAGCAAATGATTCATAAAAAAGTCATTGATATTCTTACCCCCACATTATAATCATGAAATTAATTGTTATGTTCTTTGAATACAGTAGGCCTAATGTCTTTTTCATTTCAGGCTATCACTTTAAAATAACCAATTTAATGTTGTTTATTTATAAAATATTTACAATAATATTATATATTTAAGATGGTCATATTTCAGTGTTCAATTTATTTACAATAAAAAATATTATCATCTAGTAAACTGATGTGATCACAAGCCACTGTCTTGAAACCAGGATGTAATGGTTTTATGCATATAATGCTTGCTTCTTCTTTGATAACATTTGGTAAGCTTTGGACATCTTGTCGGCAGATAATTTGTATGTCCTACCAGTTGGCGTGGTTGGATTAACAGTGCATTAATAAAGTTATGTGGCACTGTTAATACATCTGGTCTTCTGGGATATGCAAAAGAAGGAGGTGGTCCATGAGGATGGAGAAATGGTATAACTTAGCATGTTCTTTTTCAGAGTGGTTTTTAGACAAAACACAAGCTATCCAACATTTTCTGTCATATGCACAAGCAATAAATCCATTTATTTCTTCAAATGGTACATCGTTAAAGCATCTGGAGCAACTTGTATGATCTGACTTTTCAGTATCAGATATAATTTTTATGTCATATCAATGACTTTTTTATGAATCATTTGCTACGAAATACAATGGCAGGCATAGGCCTATAGCCTATAGCATACTGATTGGTAAAATGTATTCAATGTAGTTATTATTTTATTAGTATCATTATTATAGTTTATTTTACTGCACTATAATACAGATCTTACTTTATAGGCCTAATTGTGTATTTTCACAATAAATTTTTCTTTGCTCAAATAACCTATTAAGATTACAGTACTATGATACGTCATGCATCTATCTATAGTCAATAAAAACTTAGTGTTCATTTTACCTGTTTAACTACACAGTAGTATTTTTTTTTTAATATGATCCCATAGGAGTACCATAATGAAATTTGGCACATGCACTCTAATAAGAAGTACAAAAAACATATTTTTTCACCAAAAAAATTAAACATTTCGATTTTAAGATTTTTCAAAAAAACTTTTTTTGGATTTTGGAAATTTGTTATTACTATGCTAATATAGTCAAGTGACATATCAAATTGTAGCTCTTGAAATTCTAAAGAGAATGGTGCAAGTTTGAACTCTCTAAGTTGAATGGTTTTGTAGGCCTAGTTAGAGGCATTTAAAGATTTCCAAACGCGTCAAAAATCGGCCAATTTTTATATTTAAAAAAATTTATAACTCAGAAACAAAAAGTCAAAAAAAATCTAAAATTTTGTATTTTCTATTACTTTGAGGTATAGAACAAAATTACAAAAAATTGCCCATTTTGAAAACCTTAAGTTCTGAAATTATTTTTTTATTGGTTGATTTGACATGGAATGACCCCTATGGTTTCATCATCATCTTATAAACACATAAGTTCAAACCATCTATAGGCTATGCAAGTTTTTAATAGTCATTCATTTGAGTTGCTTAATGAATCCACTCATCATATTAACTATCGGTACCACCCGAGCTGTCCACCAATTATTTTAGGTGCGCTTTTCCCTCCAAAACCCACCACATAGGCTACAGGAGAACTCCTCATAATTAGCAGACGAGTCTTTAACAAACGTCTTTTGTCGGGAGAGACAAGGCCTTAGACTGATTTTGGCTGTTAGTCAGGCCTAAAAATCTATCTCACAGTCAGCAATGGTCAACCAATGTACCCCTAGCCTAGTACTGTGCAGTTTCTAAGCATGATTCATCGGTTGCTGTCCGGGGCCTACATGCGTTTAGTCAGTTCATTGTGTTACACTACACTCACAAATATAATTAAGTTCAAGTTTGGTAACGTTAGCCTACTGTTGAGTTTAATATTTCAGACCTTAAAAGTCATAGGAGCTTTCCTATTATTTTTTTCTTTACTGTCCTAACTTTTCTCCAAAGTTAATTTGATTCTTTGACTCTGTTAATTCCAATGAATTGGGTGGGTACCAGGACCAATACTTTTTACAAGGAATTGAATGAGTGTATATTGCTATTAATAATACAGTAGTAGATTTACTTACAGACTATCTGTGTTGGGGAATCTGAATTTTTGGGCTTCTTTTGTCTTGTCCTCCTTGGTTCTTGTATTTTTTCTTCTTCCCCTTCTTGTGGGATTTCTTCATCTTTTGTGAATCCTCCATCAGTATCAGGAATTGTTTGTTCACTTTTACTAGTTTCACTCCGAGTAGAGGAGTTTTCATCAGTCTCCTTTTCGGTTTTGTCATTACAGGCATAATCAGGCACAGAATCCAGTACCAGGTCATCATCGGGTTTATCTATTTTAATCTTTTCTTTAGGTTTCACTAGTTTGCTCCAGAGACCTATGCAGGAAAGAATAAATTAAGATAGTCAAGGATTTGTAAACATTTACAGAATAAGTAAAAAGAAATCAGAAATGTAAGGCTAGGGTGACTTAGTGGCGCTTCTAGGGGGGAGGTGGGCATAAGTGTAGAACTGTAATGAAGTACAGGCCTAATAGCAACATGGCCTGACAATGACAGCAACCAGTAGACCTACCAGTAAGTTAGCCTATTCTTTTAACACGTTCGCTGCTACGGACGTTCCGAAACGTCAAACGGGCTACGACGCCAGGAGCTAGGAATGTTCCAGAACGTCGCCGTTCATTGATGTTTAATGTTACCATGGAAAAGCCAGCTCGTCACGAGCGTCCTATATTTCTTTGCAGCTTGTGGGGACGTACTTTTCTGACAGTAAAAAATATAGTTTTTCCCAAAATCACCACCAGGGTCGTTTGGCACAGGACTTTGTCCCACCTCTTTCCTGCTAGATTGCTACACTACTGTAGGCCTACCTTACCGACTGCGACCTGGGTAGTGCTGCTATCTATCAGAATCACTTAGTAGGCTATTATGTCCAAAGCCAGTTTTATTGCAGAACGTTGCCATCCAGTACAACTTACTGATGTTTTTACTGTAATTCAGTGTATCGGCAGCAATGTTTACGCAGCGGCGAGCGTTAGTTCAGCTCCTGACGCCGTCCCGGCATCTAGTGGTCAGCCGCGAACGTATTAAGCGTCACACAGATTGTGTGAGCGGTGAATTGTAATGTTAATTACTGTTTGGTTACTGTGCTGGGAGCAATGAACCATGATAGCAAACTAAGTTAACCTGACTCAAACAACCTGTGCAATGTGCATACTTACACTTCATTGATAACTTAAAGCATTCGGCTGAACATCACATCACCAAGCTGAGGCATACTTTTGGGCCAAAGCATGTTCTAAACCTTAACTTAGGCACACATTAATTCAACTGAGGTAAATAATTTATTAGTCTAGTCTGTCAACCTTACTGTCGAGACTAATGCAATCCTAGCCTCAGTCCCTACTTAGCACTGATTTCTGTGCTTAGTAGTATGTTTTCTGTGCTACTTAGGCCTGGGCTAAATAAGTTAGGCTAAAGGCAACTTACGTTTGACTGTCAATTTGGAATTCTTCAAGCCTTCACTTTGAATTGGAGCCATTTAATTCGAAATGTCCAAATTTGTTACAATTAAACAAAGCGAACAAGTTAAAATAATACGTAATAATATTATCACAATTATCCTTATCAAACTTCCTTCCCTCCCTGCTGCCCTATTTTATCAGTCACATCAACAAAGAGAAAGAGTAGTAGAGTAGAGTAATGTACTAATGTAGGGACTAGAGAGAGTGAGTTGAGTTTGAGTAGTGTTGTGGTTGTGACACTGACACTTGACTTGACACTTGCAGTGCACTTGAATTTAGGATAGGTTTTTTGTCGATGGCTAGGCTATGGCTTTTTAATAATCCATGCAGCCTCGAAGTACGCTAAATATGGTCGCTTCGTTTATTTTGTTAAAGGCGGCCGTGATTTTGATAGTGTTATTTCCCCCCCCCCTTTTCTAGGTGTTGTTTTTTACAGATGTTTAAAACAGATAGGAACTCTAGGGTTCGTGGGATTTTAGGAAGAGAGAGAAATATCTTCTTCGCCTGGGGCCCGTAAGGCTTGCCTAACCCAGAAAGGGGGAGGGGCTACGGATGAAGAATCCAAAGAATGAACAACACAAATATCACAAGTTATAAATGTACAATCGGATTTCGGAAGGTTTCTTGTTTCTTTAAAGTCTCTTACTTATATCAAATATATGTTTGTTTCCTTGTAAATTTTGTCGTTTTTTGAGCTTAGGGCAGCTGCAAGGTTAGTTTTTAATTTGTACAGCTCGTGAGTAGATGCGGCATGTAGAAAGGGGTCGCCGGAAGACTGCCCCCCCCCCCGGAAAAATACCCCCCCCCAAACAGGTTCCTACGTCATATTGACGTCAGAGACCGGAGGCGGGGCAGTTTTCTAGTCACGGACACTCAAATTTAGTTGTCAAACAGTTCTAATCTAACCAATCAAACTTGCTGTAACATTTCTTTCGAAATTCTGTTTTATATTCACCACATGACTTTTCTATTATCCAATGGAATTACTCAAATTAAAATTACATAGCATGATTTGTATAGGGGGGTAGTATTCCAGTCACGCACACGGCTTTCATATTGGTTAGTTGGCAGATTTTGTGACGTCACGTTTCACCTGGGGGGGTAGTTTTCTGGGGGATAGTATTCCGCATCCCCGTAGAAAGGCTTCGCCTGATGTGGTTGTCGTTTTTGATCAATCTGTAAATACCGGTATTTAAAAGAATTGCTATAGGTTAAGTTCGACGTATTAAAATGTTGTTATTTTAGGCGATCATTCTCCTCATTTTTGTTTTTGTTTAAGTTTTATCATAGGTTGTTTTACATCGAATCTTATCTTTTTTCATAGAAATTGGTTTTGTCATATTCGTTTATAATTCTAGAAGTGCCATGAATATTAGGTATTATGTTTGTTATTATTGCATTTGCAATACTAATTAATGTACAGAGGCCAAATCAAATCAAATCAAATCAAATCATTTTATTCAGCTAAGTTGACAATACATTGCATTAGCTAAGTCAAACATAAATAATACAGCTTTCCTTCTTCGTTTTAAGCTAATGATAAGATTAAGGTATTTACAACAATATTTAATACTAATTATATATACATCATCTTACTCAACACACCAGGGTTTACAACAGTCCAATTCCTGTGGTTCAAGAACTCCTGGATGCTATAACACGAGATTTTAAGCAAATGTTGTTTTAGGCATCGTTTGAATTTTGAGTGGTCTGATTCTAATTTTAAAGAAAGGGGGAGGCTATTATACAAATTAATTCCATTGTAAAGGCAGTTTTTTTTTAAAAAAAGATGTAATATGTTTAGGGATTGGTAAATTGTGAGAATTTCGGAGTGAATATGTGTGAATACGGGGGTTTTCTGACTCAGTGAATAGGGAAAGATTTTGTTTGACAAAGATGAGGGTTTCAAGAATGTAGATCGATGGAAGAGTTAGAATTTTAGAATCTGAGAAAACTTTTCTGCATGATTGGCGTTTGGGTAAGGAAAAAATTGTTCTTATAGCCCATTTTTGAAACTTATTTTGCCAGTTATTGCGAGCCCAATACTTTTTGTTCATATTTGTTGCATGCAGAGAGAGTAGGTTGAAGTAGGCAGGATGGTCACCATTTGTATGAATTTTGTAGATAATCCTTTCAGTACCTATCCATTATTCTTCTAACGGTAAGTGGCAAATAGCTTGTTTCTGAGTGTAAAGCTAGGCGCCTATCAGGCAACCCAGTGGGTGACGCGGTGGAAAAAGGTTGCCACGTATCCGTGCCATGTTCTCTTATGGACTGACGCCCCCTAGCAACCCAGCAGGTGGCACAACGTGGCGCGGAAAAGAAACTTCTCCTCGAATCCGGCAGTGAGAATTCAGTGGAGAAGTTCTTCCCCTCATCGTATTGCCAAACCTCCGTTGAGTTGCCTGGTGGGTCCCGAGTGGAGGCGCGGAACGGCGTCTGTCCCTCCGTCTGGCGCTCATTCGGGTGTTTTCGGAAAATATCGTGAGCCCTTTGGGTGTATTCGGTTCCGAATGGAAGTGCATTGTGCATCCCCTCCACAAGAATAATTAATTCTCCGTGCCGCCCCGCGCTTCCGCTAGATGAGTTGCTTGGTGGGCGCGGCCCCTGGAGAAGCGGATGGATTTTTTACTCCGTGTCGTGCAGCGCCGCGTCACCCACTGGGTTGGTCGGTGGGCGCCTAGCTTAAGGCAATGATAGGCGTGGTTTTATGAGCACATATATTGATATTTGTAAAGCCTGATATCATCATTTCTAGTTTTTTTTCCACTTTTTCTGTGTAAAATTGGCTGCATGACCGAATATGTTCTGACTGAATATATATATAAGCTTGCATATATTCCAGTTTTGGTCTAAAGGCTTTGGTACATATCTAAGACGTAGCGTGTTTGTGCACCTTAGTTATTGTTATTGTGCACCACTTTATTATTTTGAGTATGTTAAAAGTCTTTTAAAGTTTGATGTTGGATGTTGTTGATGTCCTCTTTGAATGTTAGTTTTCTAGCTATTGTGATGACTAGCAGTTTAACGTGATCTTCCACATGTATAATTTCATTTTAGATCCATAGATTTACTGTGTTGCTATTGTTTTTTGTAATTTTTACTTCTTTCAAAACAAATTTCTTTGCTTTTTTTGGATTAACTAATGCAATCCTACTTCAATGTTTGGACCTAAAAGTAGTCCTAAAAAATATTTTCCAAGTTTATCGAGTGAATTCTAGATTTTTGTGTTAGTGGTGTTAAGATTCTTATTGGAGCTGTATATCACTATGTCGTCAGCATTATTGTAATGACTTGACATTGGAAGGTAATTCATTATTGATGTCTGAGATGTATAAGGCAAACAGGACAGGGCTTTGATGACACTAACTTGCGGTAATCCTGAACAACATTGGCACCCAACCACCACCTAAAAACATTAATTATGTGTTGTCGGACTGGTGGTTGCGTGTTTTCATGGTGGCTATAGAGATGAACAGATTATAGTAATAAAATAATTATAATAATTATAACCCTCCATCTAATTGGATCAAATTTGACAGCTATACAACCAATCAATCATATGGCCATATGGTCACCACTCAGTGTTTAAAAAAGCGTGTAACTGTTTTGCTGTTTTTTTCTCTGTTTCGTGTTGTTATGTTGGCCGTTTGAATGGTTGGCTGTATAGCTGTCAAATTTGATCTAATCAGATGGGGTTATTTGATGAGTCCAACCAAACGCAAAGACAGTGTGACAAACAAATTACAGCAAAAAGCGGCCATCTTGATGACACGCTTTTCTTAAATGTTTAACAAGCGAGAGAGTAGTGACTCCAGTTCAGTTATAATCTTATTTTCTTTTTTTGTCTCTAGTGGGGCACTTGTCGGCGTGGCACAATGGCAAATTCACGGGGACCCTATCCCCTGTGTATACACAGCTGTATACGTTCTCCTCTATTGTATGGAGAAAGTATTGTTTTCATCGAAATTTTCTAGTTTGAGTTTGAGTGGATATATCTGTTTTGGGTCACCCTGAACCCAAAAAGTGGGTTTCGATGTCTGTGTGTGTGAGAGAGTGTGGATATGTACAGAGCTACATACAACACCTGTAGTCCGATTTTGATGAAATTTGGTTTGGAGGTTCTAATCCGTGGTATCTCCATGAGTTTTTTCATTTGTTCAAAATTTTGATTTTTTATTGTAATTTCCCCATCAAAATATATCCCATAAAATAAAAAAAATCGGATTTTGAACAAAACCTCTTTTTAATAAAATAATGTGTTTTGGTCTTTATAATTCTAAACAAAAAAATGCAACAATGCAATAATGATTGCTGTAACAATTACGGTTTAAAAGTTATTTCAACTTTTGTGATTTTTTCCTACAAAATTAGCATAGGCTAGTTACTCCCACTGCTTACTTATGATAAAGGTTGTTGACAAGCTTATGGGAGAAATTATGTCTCAGATTGCTGATACCGTTTATTCCTTGTTCAACCAACATGGTTACTTAGTAACCCAAGGCCGATGTAAAAGAATCGACTTATAATTCAATTTTTTACGTAATTAGATTTTTATTGTCAGTTTTAACTGCAATTAACATGTTTTTAGGACAGAAATAAATTATTTACAACATTTGAATTAAATACTTCAAGCAGTTTTCAAGATCTTTGTGTAAGCAAGCATACAAGCAAATATTGCTCATGTAAGAGTATAGGGTAGGATAATATTTTTTCTTGAACTAGTAGGCCATATACCAAATTGCATATCTTTATAACAAGCCATTCTTTAATTTTAAAAAATGCGGCTATACGAGCAACTTTTGAGTGTTTAAATTTTTGAATATTATATTTTGACTTGTCTATGGCCAAAAACAAGACAATAATACCTTTTAATAATACCGGAACAAGTTGGTAGAGAGTTCCGCCCAGGGCACCTTGTATATTACCATTATTGCCGCTATCTGTGTTTTTTGAATATTTTTTTAGTTTATTTATTGTAGGTACATTACTTGATCAGAAAACATTGACCGAGGTGGATCAGTTATAGATGAATAAAATATCAGGTTCAATATTCTCTGTGTTCTGGACCATGTTTCGTGTGTTTATAAACAACATAACTACACCCCATCATAAATCACTGCAGTCCAACCTATTTGAATAATCATTTTAATTCAGAATATTTAATTAGTTTACTATCTGCAATATGTTTGGATGTCAATCACTTTTTTGATTGCTACTTAATATAATTACCAATTTTACCAACACAAAAAAAAACTGTATGGTGGCCATTTCAATTAAAAGTATAAAGTATAAAAAAGTATACTAATGTATACTAATAATATCTTCCAGGAAGTTATATCGTATACGTTTTTAATCGAAGTATGTCCTTTTATGTTCACTCATATCCTATACAACAAAATAGTAACTATATGTTTTAGTGATAGCTCTGGTTGTTTCTAAAGTTTTCATCGTTATAGGGGATTTTTGATATGTGATTTTCAATGTTCTTAACAACCTATTACTAATACTTTCTTATGAAATAACGAGCATACGAATGTAGGTATTTTAAGCCAAGTATGAATGGAGATGAGTGTATGATGAGTTGCGCGATCTTGTAGTCTTGTTAGTGACTAAGGAAAGACATGCTTAAGTTTTCTGCTGTGTTAATGTAAACTAAAAATATAGGTATTTAAATAATTGCGGCTATATACTTAAACTAGCTGCTCTACCCGTTCTTCGCAACGGGTGGATGTACTATACCGCCTACTGTAATCCAAACACTGTTATAAGTACCGGTACTTCAAGTTTATAAACAAAAAGCCTCCAAATTTATACAAAAAGAATAACTTACATTGTAACTGTCCTACCGATTACACGAAAATTTATCAATAACATTATTATCATAACTTAAGACACTTTAATAATATGCAGATCGAATGAACACTGATGCTTGGTTGATGCAGAAACGGTTATAGAATGTTTTTTTTTATTTCCTTAATCAGATGACATAGTTTTAGAATAAATTCATAACACACTTTTAGAATAAATAAATCTACCACATAGGTTTTTAAGCTTTATTTAATTTACAATCTGTTCAAAGAGTAGATCAATTAGCAAATGCAATAACAATACCACATTAAAAAGTTAAACTTTGAAGAACATGAGCTAGTGAGTTGACCACTGTAAACACTAGCTAACAAAGATAAGTTTTTATAACACTTAGCCGAATCTGAATGGGGAGGTCCAATATCGTATTCATTCAGGCTGGTAAATGGTGTTGTGTTTGTCCAATAAATTTAGTGCAAGATGATTTGAACTATTTTCCAATTTGATCATGTATTTTCACTAGATTATGTAATTTCTTCTTTGACTATTTGAATTCTTAGATCATAATGAAGTGTTTTGTTGAGTAACAACCCAAAGGTGCGTTGACAACTATTTGTTTAAAAATGTAATTTATTTTGTTTGGATCAGCTGCCTGAAGTTGTGAATTAAGCATTGTTGGCAGTTCTGATGTATACATTGAAATGACAACGCAAATGTAAACATTGTGTATTTTCTCATGCTTCCATGGAGACCAATTATTAACATTTTAATTTTGAAATATTTTACTTTTACTTTTTATAATTTCACCACTCAACTTTGGACATCCAAGGGGAACTCTAGTAAATGGGAATAGTCCTATGACATTCATAGATATATGTGTAAAATACTCATGCTTAATTTTGGCTGTAATCGCTTTAGTATTTTTAGTCGTGATAGCTGCACAGACAGACAGACACAACCTCAATTGTATAATAGTATAGATAGATAAAACGAAACGTTCAAAAACTCCGGTACTAACCGGGTTCTACAAGCTAACATATAACATTTTGACTGCATCAACTATTTATGGCCAATACAAGCGGTAAGTAACATCCGGTGAGGAACATTCAGCATTAATATGATCTGACCTTCAACATCCGATCTGTCCACCACTTTGTTGACGTAGTTGTTTAGTTCTTAACTGAAATGTGTCAAAAGCATGTGGCTATTAAACAAACAATATCAAGCGTAACGTTGTACTGTAGTTTTAAATTACATGTTATAGACAACGCTACACGCTTTTTTCCGGTATAGATGTCAGTTCAATCGATTTTAATATTTATTCCGAGCAGCTTTGAATGATTGTAAGCTACAAAGTATAAACTATAATATACAAACTATAATGCGTTTAGTACAATAAATAGAAATGTTTATTACTTTGAAGATAAACTGGTGTACTATAGTAACACAAAGTACGAATTGGTAACTGAACCATCGGTCTCAGACAGTAAAATACTTGACTTTACTGTATACTGAAATTCAAGTGATGGGATACATAAAGAGTTATTGTAGACTGGTAATGCACTTTATGTAATGCAAAATAAGTCATAATTTAATACCGAACAATAGTGTGGTCCTAAACTAAGTTATGGTACTTATTTACACTCTACACGTATCAAAATTATAAATGATATTTTAATTATATTGAACTTAAAAAAAAATATTAATAAATATTGTAGCCTACTACAGGATACAAAATTTTTCAACTAGATATTGTAAAACAACCATATTATATCACTATTATGGAAGATTCGTAGCACAAAAAACTTACTATTATGATAATAATTATATTTTGGGGTGGATAAACTTTAATTAAAAAGAATAAGGCGTCATATGATAACTTATTGTAAAAAAATACCGTAGTAACGCTTGCTTCATCAATTTCACAAAACAACATGAATTCCATGAATATGGAGTGTGACACCTGTTAGTTTGTGTGTGATAAAGTTGTTAAAATATCCATAATGAGAATTCATTACAACAGTATATAATTTTGTATATTGAATGTAAATTAATAATATAAATTATAGCTATGGCTGTGAATAAAACAGATTTTATGTTTTATAAATAGCCTCACATGAAGTGGAATGACGTCACAGCTTACATTGTTACCAGACGCCGTAATTATAATCAGTTCTGCCATTGTTCACTTGAACAGCCCTACATAATTGAGGTCAGGTCAACGTCTATGCATGAAGTAGGCCTGCATGACCAGACTTACTATATCCCACATCCTAACCTAAATTTGGAAAATAAATCACAACATAACAATATAAACAATGAATGCAAGTTAAGTTTAGACTACATAATCCATGATTTTGAAACACATTTTGAAATGTTTTTTGTGGTATGTATAATATTTGCATAGTGTCTGGAGAAATGTTTAAAAGTACTACCTACTGTAAAATAATAACTGTTTCACTATTTGGACTGATAATACTCACGTAAGCAAACTTTTTTATAAACAATTAGATACACTTAGCTGGAATAAAAAAATACTTATTTAACACAAGTAAATTAACTGATGATAAAATTTTCACATTACTTCGTTTTGATGTGTTGGCCTTATAATAAAATTACGTAAATGTTAAATTAGTTTTTTTTCCGATATAAACATTTTATTTAATACAAGTTATTATTATTATTTAGTTTTTAGGTTTCAAAAATAGTTTATGTACAGTTACGTTCCTATTACTGTAAAATGACAACTCCCATGATAAATTGCTTCAACATTAATGTGGCGAAAAAGATCATCCCGTTGGGTACTTTTGCTTTTACACATAAAGAACTTAATTTGAAACTTCAATTAATTGATTTGCTTTGTGTCCAGTACTAAGTGTATACGTTATTTCGAACCATGTTCCGTCTAATGGGGCAAACATGTGTGTACGCATGCGGCCTTGATGTGGTCTGACACTTGAAACTCCTTGAAGTCCTAACACATCTTAATTAGAGGGCTTTGTGTGACAGGTGGTAACTTACAACTAGGTTGAAACTGTTACATTTCACGTTGGTAAATATTTCCCTTACTCGTATAATTTTATACAAACGTTATGGATATAATAATACAGGTTAATCTTGTGACAAAACACATATTTCTGGAACGTATACATTACTAAATTTAATTAGTTTGCGCCCTTGAGACGTACCGTGTATCATACACAAGAACCCATTCCACTAATTGACACTTCCCGCCATGTTATTTCACCAATGACAAATCAGTATAGTGTGTACGATCGAAACTTGACCGAAAAATAAGCTTCATTTTAATGTGCAGTTATAAATAAGGGGAGTTAGTTATAAAATAATATTTACAATTGATTGTTAATCGCTTAAGGTGTTCAAAGATTTTAAGTACATTTATAAAAATAATATACATACTGACAGACAGACAAGCAGACATTTTATACCCATGTTTATTTGAGAATTTTACTGTCTTGACAAGGAACAAATAGACAATATGATTCCAGGGAGCTTGTAAACACCTCTGCATATGAATTTATAAAGAAATTATTATTGAAAAATACTCGGTAACAGCATATTTTGTCATACAAGGAGCTCAAAGGGCTATAAGCCAGACTGTTATCAAACATACAGCCACTAACTGATCTTTTCCAGAACAAAAACAAAAACCACATCTATTTATTTAAACATTTTGGATATTTGAACACCATCTAATGGATGTTTACACTCACATTAAAACGTAATCTGGATGAATCTATTTTGGAAGGGATATTCTTTTCATATAATCACATGAAACAATGAGAAACTAAATCAAGTATGCGTATAGTTACGGTATGACATTTTAAAACTCAAAAATAAGCAAACTCCCTTTATTTATTCTGAAATGATGATACAAAAACAATATACAGGGTATCCAAACATATTCAAGTGCTGTCCAAGTGTACTCCTAAATCCATTTTTCACCTCAATTTAATGTTTAAGGGTTGAGTTGTTTAACGGTTTGTACCTAATAATTTGCACAACTACTTAAACCATTTGATAACATCTTATACGAAGTTATTTAAGCTCAGTTTAAAATCCAACAGTACACGTCAGAGCTAAGTTCAGATTGGCCAGTTGCAAGATCGGAAGTTCAGTTCCGGCCTGGAGAGGAAATTATTGCGGATGTTGAGGAAAACCACTTTGCCAATAGAAAGCAACAACTTTGCAAAGTATATCAGGATATTTAACTTTGTTTATAAAATACTTTTGTAAGTTTTTTTAAACAGTCTATGCAATACAATTTTTTCTGTTTGGTAAAATTTCAATAAGTTTATCGAATAAGATGAGTACAATATAATACAAATAGCCTATATTTAATAGGGAAAATAGTTTTGCTTTATAAATCTACATGTTGAATGACTCTAACTAATGCGTGGCTAAGGTTTCGTGGGTTTAGTTTTGTACAAAAATATTTTAGTGTTTCTTTTTCTTTTTTTAATTTTATGACATTGAAATAAGCAGAAAATATATATTTGTAGTGGCAACTCAAATCGTAATAGAAATGTTAATCCAAAGATTGAAAACCAAATCAAAAGCACTATTCGTTAACATTTTTATATATGTATATATGTCCGTGAACGCGATAACTTGAGTAATGAAATTTGGCTTGAAGGTGTATGGCGGGATAAACTTGCGAAACAGCATGATCGCGGACCATGGGAACGGGGTTTTATGACGTAAAAATTGGTTTTGCACTTTTGACCCACAAAATAAAAAAAATTGCAATTTCTTTCCAAACCATTTTTTGGAGCTTATTAACAAATAATTTAGTATATAGAAGCGTTTTAATGTGCTAAAATGGTTATGAAGAAATTACAAAACACCTAAATTAAAAATTCCCATGATATTCTTATCAAGAATTTGCAAACTGTTGTGGTTTGCTTGTTTATGAATGTATTTTGAACAAATTTATAAATTTTTTCACAAGCTATTAATATTTTACAATAAACACACTTTATTAACCTCCCTGTAGCAGCAAACCTAGGTACTTGTTAAACTTAAAGCTACTTAAATAGATTTTAAGTGAAA